>NC_134688.1:69297837-69620380 GCF_050947455.1 Rhinoderma darwinii
GGTAATATCTACAGGGAGCAGTGTGTGGTATTATCTATAGGGGGCTGTGTGTGGCTCTATTTACAGGGAGCTGTGTGTGCCACTATTATTATTGTGGGGCCTAAAGGGGGTACTATTATAGTGTGTGGCACCGAGGGGCCATTATTTCAATCTGGGGAACTATAAATGGTGTGGTTTTTGTAGAGGGTGGGTAGGTGCTAGAAAAGCAAGAAGCCAAAGATGTTTGTGTTTCAAATTCGGCAGAGGCAATTCGTAGTGGGGAGAAGTCATCAGGGCAATCGGGGCTGGATGAAGAAGAAAAGGAAATGTGAGCGACTCCAACCTGAGAAGTCGTCACCGGTGAGTCACTGGATTACACTCTATTGTAGTAAAGCCATTGTCATAGGGACGCATCCCTTTGTTCTCGGTGCAGTCTGGCCTCCTGGGATGGCGCTGCAGCCACTGTGACTGCAGCTTCATCGGATAAAACATCCCAGTAGGCCAGCCTGGACAGAGAACAGAGGAATGTGTCTTTATGACAACAGCCACAGGGTAAATATTAACTTAATTTTAAGCAAAAAAAAGTTGTTTTTCCCCCTGATTTTTGCAGTGAAATCATAGTGTTTCTACCGCAACATTTGCTATTTGTCGCCGGTTTGTCATCCCCATGGAATTCAATGGGGAAAACCCGCAACAAAAGAGCAACGAATCCACAGTATAAATTGACATGGTACGGATTTAAATTTGTGAATGTTTGTTCTGCAGATTTTTTCTGCAGGTTGTGCATGAGATTTGTTCAAATGTAAATGCTGAGGAATTTCCACACAGAATTCTGTTGTGGAAATTTCGCAGCATTTACGCTACGTGGGAACCCAGCCTCCCAGTTCTTACTAATGAGGGTGGGGCTTTTATGACCACTATAAAGAAAGCTTATTTTATTATTGAAAAAAGAAGCAGGTATTTTAATATGAGCTTTAATGTATAAAACACATAAAATAATAACTGCTGTATGTGCCTAAAAAGCCATGAAAGATTTATTTTAGTCTTTACAAACAGATTAAAATCTGAAATTAAAATGTAAATTAAGATGTGGATTTACTGCTTACAGTTTTCTAGTGGAAATGGAAGTGTACGTGCGTTTGGTATGGTAGGGTGATGATATATGATGGTGTTTATGCTTCTGACAAGTAGGTTCCCTTTGGAATTAATCATAAATGATTAATTAAAAGATGTGCAGAAAGACAATCTAACATCAAGCTGCACCAGTGAACATCGCAGTCAGGAGGAGTATGAATAGTAATGGTTCAAACAGCCGGCTCTAAACTTTGCTGACGATAAGGATATTGTAGTAGTTGAAGTAGAATTAATAGTCGCAGAGAAAATAAGAAATAAAGTAGATCTTAGGCTTCGTTCACATCTGCGTCAGGGTCCCGTTCTGACATTCCGTCGGAGCTTCCCATCAGAACGGGACCCTGACTGACACAAACGGAAAACTATGGTTTTTCTTTCCATCACCATTGATTTCAATGCTGACGGATCCGGTGCCAATTGTTTCTGTTTGTCTCCGTTTTTCAAGGTTTCCGTAGTTTTGACGGAATCAATAGCATAGTCGACTACGGGAAGACTGAATGTTCCAGATTCAGTCTTTTCTTCAAAGGGTATGCTCACACGCTAAAGTAAAAACAGCTGTAAAATACGGAGCTGTTTTCAAGGGAAAACAGCCTCTGATTTTCAGCCGTTTTTAAAGCATCAAACGTTTTTTTATGAGATTTTTTTGCAGCCGTTTTTGGAGTTGTTTTTCTATTGACACAATAAAACACGGCTCCAAAAACATCTCAAGAAGTGACATGCACTTCTTTTTACAGGGCGTTTTATAATGCGCCGTTTTTTCAATAATTTTTTCAATCGGCCATGGAAAAAAAACGCCCCATCGGAACGAAACACAGTTTTTCCCATTGAAATCAATGGGCAGATGTTTGGAGGCATAAAGCTCCCATTTTTCAGGCATTTTTCGAGGCTTTTGCGTGTGAACATACCCTAAGATCTATTTTTAGGAGGTCATCATAGTTTACAGGCACAGGTGTAATATGCTTGAGTGCTTACATATTTTAAAAACACTGAAAAAAAAGGAAAAAAATTTAAAAAATCATATAAAGCTGGCTGTTAGACCACTTTCACACGGCAGTATTTAGGTCAGTATTTTGCATCAGTATTTGAAAACCATAACCAGGAGCGGGTCCAAAACATGAAAGAGGAACAAATCTTTCCATTATACTTTTTCTGGTTTTGGCTTCCAAATACTGACTAATACTGAGCGTGTGAATGTGGCCTAAGGCTATGATCAAATTACTGTTTGTAGCCCCCATTCGTAGTTCCAATAGATTTGAGGGGCGAGAATAGCACAGCTTTCAGCCTTCGGGATTCGTCGTATGACACATCCTGCACATCATTAGGGTTTTTGTTAGGAACATAAGCTACAACGCACATGTGAACAGAGTCTGAAAGATGGGCATTATGTTTACAGGACTAAAAAAATTGTTTCAAACTGATGGAAATTTGTTCTATTAGTTGTAATTCGTTTAGGCAATAATAATAAACATCTAGGATTTTAAATTAAAGGGGTCGTCTAAGACCAGACATTCCATTTAATATGAGAGTTGCAAATCTCCAGCAAACAGTTGATGTATCAGAGGGAACGTGCCATTGTCTGCTCATTCCACCTGCAGCAGCCACTGTGGTATATTACATGACGTCCATATAAAAATATGGAGGGGTCGGGACCACAAGAGCAAGAGGCTGTGCTTGTTATCGGCTCCCCGCTCTAATTTGCAGAGGGGGGTCGTGAATGACCATATTCAATAATACGGCATATGGAACGGAATGGTGCTAGATTAAATTATATAGTAGGAGAAAATAGATGTGAAACAATGCACATCAATATTTGTAATGATTGGAACTATTTTCACAGGGAAAATCAGTCTGTTTGTTACCGATATCTTGCAGATATCTTGCTACTCCACAAATCAAAATGCAGTTTTGTGTAGTGCATTTCATATTTTACTATAGACTTTAATATAACATCTGGCTGCACTTAAAACTGCATAAAAAAACGCTGCCATAAACGCCATTAAAAACACCACGAAAAACGCACATAAACGCAGCAAAACGTGGTGTTTCAATCCAGTCTAAAAGACACAAGGACAAAGTAGACTTTTGCTTCAGGTGATGTTTTGATTATAGGGTTGTATGCTTTAGATTTACTAATATATATTTTAAAGGGATTGTCTGCTTTGGAAAATTTCTTTTTTTGATAAAATTGTCCCTGACAATAGGCCGATTGCAGCATTTAGCTGCAGTCTGTGGGGAAACCCAGCAGCCCAGGCTCAGATTCCCTGCAGCGCCACCACAGGAGAAATTAAGCATTACACAGTTCCCATTGAAATCAGTGGGCTGCCGATGTAATGAACGGATTTACCAGGACTTCTGGAGCAAGGTGAATGAATATCTATGAGGAAGTATAGGTAAAGATAGAGAAATCAGCACAGTAGTATAGTGTCTGTATGTATATATGAATTATATGTGAGCAGTATAATGACAAATACATAAAGATCTGTGCGTTTAGGCAGTAGCTTACAAAGTAGCAATGTGATAGTGTAAGGATGGGCCTATGTGGTGTATGGCCCCTTTCATGTGTGTCACAGAGGGTTAGAAGACAGAAGATGCTACTTGCTACTCAACTTTACTAGGCCGGTCTTAGCGGCGCACCCGGCTACAGCAGGAAAATCAACAGTTCATCCCAATATTGGAGGCACAGTTCTTAGACACGGCTTAGTCAGGTGGGTGATGGCTGGCTGGCACACAGTTTGTTGCGGACAGAACCAAGGGCTCTCCTCCCTGATACATAGGTTGGTCTAGCAATTTAAAGAAGCACTCCCACAACATTTTTTCTTCTCTGGCCCATTGCAGACAGGAAGTCAGTTTCTCCATTCATTCCTATAAGACTCACATTGAGGCTGTGATAGTAATGAATAGATAAACTGACTTCCTGTTCACACATGAACCATTGTGGCAGTAGGAGAGTCCTGTTGCTGGTCACATGACACAACTGAGGACCAGAAAGGACTGGATAACTCTCAAATACAGCCACCAGTACCTTCACCACAATTTACATAATGTACCTCTCTAATGGGCCAGAGAATAAAACATTTTGTGGGAGTGCTCCTTTAAGGCCTAGTAGGCCGCAACTGCCAGCCAAGCATCCCCCACCACACTTGTACAAATAAATATAAAGTATAAAGACTGGACTGTATACATAAGTAGCACGCCACCTAGGGGGACAAAAACAGCACATAAAGTACCTAATAATATACAATTTAGACAGCAAAGTTCCTTTTAGGGGTTGGGAATTCTCCCCCACACCTGTAAAAAATAGGATGCCTACTATTTTGCCTACAAGTCAGTTAAGGACATTTGTTTCATGATAAAGTTGTAAACTGTTAGGGTATGTTCACATGCACTATTTACGGACATAATTCAGGTGTTTTACGCCTGGAATTACGGCCGAAAATACTGCTTGAAAGCGTCGGCAAAAACATCTGCCCATTCATTTGAATGGGCTTTACGATGTACTGTGCAGACGGTCATTTTTTTTATGCGCCGCTAACAAAAGACGGAGCGTAAAAAAGATGCCCGCGTCAAAGAAGTGCATGTAACTTCTTGGGACGTAATTGGAGCCGTTTTCCATTGACTCCATAGAAAAACAGCTCCAATTATGTCCGTAATGGACGCTGCGAAAAATGCCTGCACTGGCCATTACGTCTGAAATTCAGGAGCTGTTTTCGCCTGAAAACAGCTCCGTAATTTCAGCTGTAACTGACGTGCACATGTGAACATACCCTCAGGCTCCATGCACACGGCCGTAATTTTGATCCACATTTACGGACCATAATTGCGGCTCCAAGTACGGAACCATTCATTTCTATTGCCCAAGGACACTTTCCCGTCTATTTACGGGAAGGTGTCTGGGCCATAAAATGACCCGGAAAAAATAGGACATGTCCAATTTTTTTATTTTACGGACCGTGCTCCCATACTTTATAATGGGAGCACAGCCCGCAAAGAGCATGGCGGGTGACTGTCCGCGCTTGTCCGTGACGGTAATCACCGGCCGTGATTACGGGCACGGCTGTGTGCAGAGGGCCTTAGTGTTGTTACAGCGAATTGGAGATGTCTAGAAGCAGTAATAGTTCAGCTGTGAAGCAGTAGCCAAACCAGGTTCAAGAACAGGATCAGCATATGTCCTCAGTTTCTGAACTCAAGCCCCTTACTGGTAAACTGGGCCGATGTCAGGAGAGGAAACTGGGCAAATGCCAGGGCGCACTGGCCTCGGGGGGCCGTAATGATCTGGGTATCCATGCTCTAAGCCAAGTGCAGGGTAAACAGGGGGAGCCAACTGTGACTCAGTTGCCAAAGGACAAATCTGGCAAGTCAGCCTGGTTATGCAGTGATATTTCCCCTCTTCTGATATTACTGCATAATAGAAATCTGGTGAAGCTGTGGTGTGGCCATATTGGATGTCACTTATTTTTTCCAGAAACAGATCTAACTAAGAAATATGTGAATAGAATATATAACAACAGTTCTACATGTTCCAAGTACATACATATACCTACTATTATAGTCTAGAATATATGAAGGTAAAATAAAATATGAAGTTTAGTAATCACAGCGTTATACACAGCTGGAACTTCAACACTTTATTGGTACATGGTACAGACAGATGAAAAACGGATGTTGCATCTAGCAATCACTAGGAAAAATCCACTGTATTTGCAATACTTTCTATAATCTACTGTATAACAGAAAATTGCTAATGTGTATAGGAAAGCGCTTTCAGGAGTTTATAATAAATGAATTGCTCTTCAGAAGCTTTTCTTCACAGCCGGTGCCTATTCCTTCAGGCGTTTTACGGAAGGTGAACATGTAATCCACTCATGTCGCGGTTTTATATTGATGCTATACATCAGTTTTCTCTAGTCTGTAGTTCAAGGCCTCCTGCATTTGGCTCCCAGGATGTTGGCAGTTACAGGTACTAATATGCACCAGTCTGCACCGACATGAGGGGTAGGGGATGTATGCAGCCATCCAGCCTTTGACTGTGTGACAGGAGCCCACAGTAAATAACAGCGCTACCCTGTCAACAATGGCGTGCTCATGATTTTTGTTGCAGGTTATGCTCTTCCTCTTCTTCTTTCAAAACTTCAAAGCATAGTGGTCTTTCCAGTAAACTGGATTTTCTCATAATATCTCCAAAGTAAGGTTCAGTCTGGTCGTTTGTGCTCCAAGCCTAGATTAGATATATTAAAGCATATGGACACGTATTAGGGCATATTGAGTTCTTAGAGGGGTCCCCTTTATAAGCTAGAATGGAGAGACACTAAGAGCAGGTCTCACTTTGAAGGACTCGACCTGGCCATGTATTACATGATTTCCTATTCATCTGAATGGACACCATGTGATATTACATTTGGGCGGCCAGAAAAAACTTTCAGAAGTTTGACTCGCGGCGATCAGCTGATCATGACTCGGCTGTTTTTAGGGAAGAGGTTGTGGTCTTGATCAATAAACCATTTAAGCTTGATTGAGTTAAAATACAAACAAAAAATTTAAATGTCCACCAACATCAAAGTTTGAAGAAATCAATGCTTTTCCTGACTGACTTCTTTATTGTATAACTTTCCGATCTTTAGAAACATTATGTTTTAAAATCCATTCCATGTTTTCCATCATAGCCCCAACAGATACCAGTCCCCATCACATTTATTAACTTACCACATCTTATTAACAGTAAACCAAACATGTGTTTATCAGATCAGCGATTTAGACATAAATATCCAGGGCTTCATGAGGCGCCATGATTCATCATGTAATGAAATAACTAGAATGTCCAGAAACTTTCAATACAAAAATTACATTATATCCTAGAAATGACACTGCTGAACAGCTATGAGTGTAGCATCATTGCCATATTGAAAGGAAGTTGATGTTTCCAACAATCTCAGCACCTCAGTCGTCTTTCATCAGTCTATCCATTGTTTGGGTTTAATATGTAAGTGAATAGTGTGCATTCTTTTGTCACTCCTTAACTACTTTGGCATCAATCTGTATTTCCATTCTTTGTCGCGACTACTGTTTGTCGTTTATTTTCAAGATTTTGCATTTAGGCAATGAGATATTTATGTACACCTATGTTCTTCAGCACATTCCAGAAGTTTACATGGTTAACACAGTGAGAACATGTTTAGATCCTTCTTTACATTCCTTAAGTCTTCAATTATACAGCACTGCATCCGAAATAATAGGTCTTGTCCTTTTACCTCGTTCCTGATTCCACTTTCCAATCCTCTGTCTTTGTTGGAATCTATTCTGTATTTAATGAGATATCATCCATAATGATAAATATAATCTTTAAAATATTAAAGGACCACCAAAAACCATACAATCGGCTAGGGGTTTGACAGAACAGAGGATCAGATTAAGGAGACAGTGTGCATGGCAATACCATTTGAATGGACCCTGCACAGCGGATCATGGAATGAACAATATGGTGCCTACCTGAGGCGTCCTATTCCTGCTTCTAGGAGCATACAATGGAGCATGCCACTTTTTTTTTTCTTATGTATGGTGCCTTTGTATAAAATTGGAGAGACATAGAGGTACATCATTGGCCTATAGCAGTCTATGGGTGCCTTATTACAGATCTGTAATACAGCAGTTACATGAGGCCTAAGGAAACTGAGTAACAGAAAAAGATCTAATCAATTATTTTACCTAAGCTGGGTATTTTATCTATGCAATAGACACATACATTATATTGCATTGATTTCATAACCAATAGTTGAGAAGGAGCCAGTGATGACACTAAGTTTCAAGTTGCCAATGTACTTCTGGCCGGTTGGACATTTTGAAACCATTTGTTTGGAGAGATTTTAAAATCTGGTAGTTGGCACAAATATAAACATCAGTAGCTATAAGGTTGGAGGATACAGACTAAGATACGAGAAGTTCTTAAGAATGGTGCAGTGTAGATATAATGCAGAATATTTATTTCACAATACTGAAATAGTAAAGTGTGAACAAGCCCTGCTTGGGACTGATGTTCCTGTCTTTGATTTGGGCATCACGTTCTCATTAATATAGATAATGCTTATTTTGAACTTTAAAATGAAAGCACCACAGGACCTAAAATAGAAGCCTATCTACTAAAAAAGAGCTAAAGTCCTGCAAAACATGGGACAACGGCCGAGAGATGTATGTTGCCATGACTAAGAGCTGTGCAATGCTGGATAATCATCAATGTATTCATAATTTATGCAATTTTAACACACATTCTTCATTTTGTATATATCTATCTAGGTAAGCTTTCCTACTCTTCAGAGAAATAATGGTGGACTAATAAGTTTTCCTCCATCAGAAGAGACTTTTCTTCACCTGAGGCAAAGGTTCAGTCCACTGCCCAAATCCTGTATCTACATAGCAAGGCAGAGTGGCTTGTTGGTGCCTCCCCTGGTACCCAAGACCTGAGCCTCATGTCCCGCCAGTAAACCCCATTGCTGTGCCCCCATTCTTCATAATTTTCCAGCAGTCATTCATATAGTGATGCCGTTTTTTGCCTGCGTAATTCTGCTGACCATGCTCAACTACACTCTGTTAAATGGCAGCTTTGCCTGACATATACCCTTTAGTACCAACCTACAGCAAAATATGAAGTCCACAAAACCTTTAGGTGGGACAGGACTGTTCCACTAATGACAGTGATGTAGCATTTGTCTTGTATTTATTAGAAATCATTTGTATGATGTCGAATGGTTAACATTTCTTGCTAAAACCCATCATTTATTTGCAAAGTTTGCAGACGTCTGATCATTCTCATTAAATCAATGCTTCTAAATAAGGCAGGAGAATCAGAGGCCCCAATGCCTCAAAGCGCTATGAGCCAAGGTTTTTAGTCCCAGTACAAGGCAGCCATGCAATCCTGATGACAATTAACTAGTTCATTAACATAAATGTTTGGACCTAAATGCTCAAACCATTAACCTCTTAAAGGGGATGTGCAGGTGTAGTTTTAAGGTTATATGTAAATCTTTACCCTTGGGAAACTTTTACCATCTTTAGATTTTCTGTGGCTTTTTTCCATTAGGACACAGCGATTAACAGTGACTGCAGAGTAGCTACATTGTAAAATGCAGTGTTCTGCAACCTGTAGCTTTCCAGCTGATACAAAACTACAACTCCCAGCATGCCCTGACGGTCACAGGCTGTAGTTCTTCAAATACGAAGAGTCACAGAATGAGGACTACTGCTCTAATGGAAATCTGAGGTAGTCTAAAATCCAGTCTCATCATAAGTTCAGGCCATGGCCATTGTACAAGTCATGGTATAATCATGTTTGACCATGAGCATTAGTCATCCTCGAAGTTTCAATATGGCAGAAAAAGATGTGGGCAGTCCAACCATGATGGAATTCTTGTGATCACAGGCTTTACTTGAAGCTCCTGGGCAAAATCTGTAATATCACCCCCCCCCACGATCATGTGCCACTTATAATACTGGTGTCTTCTTATGTAGCAGAGGTGCCCTTGGACCCCCTCAAGAACCAGGGCCCGTGTGCTAACTCTAGACCCTCTATAGGTAGGGCTGTGATTACGATTGTTGTGTGACTTTTCCCCCATAGGGAAACATAGAATTTGTGTGATTTTACCATGACGGTTGGACCAAAAGTTGCCCTGGACCCCAAGCCTTGGGCTCAAAACATTGGCCATCAGACTAACTACTAATTTTCCATGAACTTTCATTGTTTCATGCAAATCTTATATAATACAGTATTTTTAAGGTAGGTTATAACTACACATCAATAAGAATACTAATGCCATTTGGGGTCTGGAGAAAGCTGAGTAACAACCCATATGAGCACAGGTGTCAATAAAGAGGTTTTCCCATTTTAGCAAGTGAGCACTAGAAGCCCCATCATTTTACAAGACTGAAGGTGTCAAGGCCTCTCCTGACCAGCTGCTGTGGAGAGAACTGCAATTCAACCCCAACCTCAACTTTCTATCTTTCATAAGGGTTTTTACAATAGTCAGAAAAACCTATGTAATGGTGAACACTCAGAATCTCATATCCATCATGAGACCATTGAACTCACAAAAAGTTGAATAGTATATAAAGAAACTGCCCCAAAAGGATAACTCAGTGTATTTTGTTTTTTATTTACGTAGGAAATATTCTTTAAATGGAAAACCATCCAATTTCTCTTGTGCCTCTGAGAGGTAAACACTGACATTTCTAGAATTTATAGCCTTTCTCCTGGAATCTTTGGCAGTAGCACCAGCTGTACCAGCATCCTCCGAGCCAAGGTTTTAAGGCTTGTCTCCATTATGAAGCTTCCAAGAAGTCCAGATGAAAGAGATTTAATAAGTAGCAAAAAAAACATTGTTTTGGCACAAGATGTTCAGAATGAAGCTCTGTACAAATCCAAAGTAGATTGTATCCAGAACATACATTTTTGAATTATTTTCTCCACTATACAATATACAGCAGCCTGGCACTGGGTATTGTGACATAAATAAATATTCCAATGAGTGGACTACAAAAACATTTCTGCTTGTGTTCTTTTTTTTGCAATGACTGACCAATAACAGAACAAATATCTTCATAAACTGTAAAAAGTCAATTTGTTTCCTATAGGGTTTAATTTACACAAGGAAGGGAACCGTAAATAATATGGCAGCATTGAACCCTTTAATACATTACTGCGTTGAATTTTTCATCTGCTGTGTTAACCTTACTGTCTTCATGTGCAGAGCATTCACGTGCTATTGAAGAACTTTAATAAGCTACAGATTATGATTTATATATAATGTACAAGTATTAATAGGGTCTGGACTAATCCGATTTATCAGCATTCAAGAAATAATAAATATTTCACGTGTTAAAATCTATAGATTACCCAGGGACTGTTGACTATAGTAAAATGTCAATTAGAAATGTGAAGGCATTTGACCAGCCTTCTTTGAGCTCGGTGTATCGGTGGTTTGAGTTTGGGTATGGAATATATATTACCTTGCCAATATTTAGTTATAATATATGTGTTATTTCTTAGAGGGGATATCTATATTTATGACCAAAAAAAGGGAGAGAATATATAAAGACTTCTTACAGGTCTAGTTCCTTCAGTGTGTATGCCCCTATAGGGAGGTCCTTCTAATGATCTTGAAACTTTGCTTTATTTGGTTTTTGTCTTTTAAATCTATCCATTGACTATATCTATCATTTGACTAAGATGATGATTCTTTTTCTAGCGGTTGGTACAAGTTTCTTATCATTAATTGAGGTCTTGCCTAGAAAAGTTCATTGTGTTGTTACCCTTGATACAGTAATCGTTCTGTTGTATGATATACATTTATGGCTTGTATCATGTAAGGAAATTTTGCTCATAAACTAAAGTAATTAAAAATGGAACAGCCCTTAAATCAGAGGGTGGGATAAACCATTCTGGGCAAGTACGTTCCACATTTGATACATTTAGATGGTCATTAGGATAATTTTTTTTCCGTTTTTTTCTATTTCATTCAACTCTATTAGAAACAATATTATTTCTTGTCAAATTATTATAAGTATTGAGCATAATATGCAATAATCTATAGTTTTAATAATTTAATTTTTTGGAGCAGGGTAAATATGTGCGTTAAATTGATATGTATATATTCTAATAACTATCTTAAGAACCAAATAAAGACATGTAGTGCAGCTATTAATCCCATTCCACAAGTGATATCTGCAGAGGTCAACCTAGAATAACGGTACTTAACCTGGATGGATTTCTGGTGGTCCATAAACTTGCATGGGAAGCAACAATCTTACAAGAAAATGTCACCAATAGAAATCACAGATATCATTTACACTCCTAACTACTTGAATTTAGGATCCATATACTTCTTAGACTATCCTTGGCATTCTAATCTAGAATATTCTTTACATTTCTATCAATCATTATCCAATTGTGTCAAGATGTAATTTCAATTTTTTTTCCATAACCTCATATTTATTCATTTAAAATAATCTAATTATTAAGTATCCAATGCATTTCTCTACTACCCATAAATGACCTACTTATATAGTCAGAACCCTACATTTGTCAACCACGAATTTGGACCTTTTCTAAAAATACTTGTGTGGGTCTAGAAATCTAGAAGTCTAGAGCTCATCTCTAGTATGAACCTAGTTGACCTCACTGACCAAGCAGAAATACTGCAGACTACAATGTACGAAGATGCCTCTGCTCCAAATCGCATTTTTTTTCTTCGCTGCAGGGAGTCCATGGAATATTATAAAACAAATCTATTACAAGAAGACAAACTGCTGCGGAAGCTTAATAGACCTAACATTCGCTGACAAGCAGATCAAATCTTATCTTCCCAACAAAGCCAGAATACAATATGTAGTGTTTTATCGAGCTGTGCATGCCCCCGTTCTAAATATTCTGCAGTGTACGAATAACCCAAACCTACTCCCTCTACCTTTGGTGGAACACTCTGTTTTTATGTACATGTGTTAGAGAATCCCGGTAGGGTTTCTTCTCTAATTGTAGCAATTCTTTTCTACGGAGAATGCTAGTAATACAAAAGATGTGTCTTGAATAATTTAAGAGGAACACAAAAGGCAGAGAACATGGGGTGGTTATTATATGTTATATTGAACACTAGGAACATTCAAAAGCCTATTCTATTTTTTTTTTTTAAGTAAAAGTAACAAGCCTATTGAGAAGTATGTAATGAGTTTGAAGCCAGTGGGATTATCAGGAAGGAACATTTTCCCAGGCTTGGAGACAAGATCCTGCACTGTATGGGCTTCCCCTTAGTTGTGATTGCTGTACATCAGTTTTCTATAGAACATTCATCCTCCTCTGTTCCGCTTAGATGGGGGCCACTTTATGAGGCTCCTTGCAGGAAATCATTTGTAGTCAAAGTTACTCTTTTCGACCCTGCCAAGTGGCACTGACTCATTTTCTGGTGCGGGTGTAATGGAAGAGGGAAAGTGCGCCGCATTAGATGTTTGGGCAACATGTTGTGCTACTTGTAATCTGATTGCCAGGAGGGAATACATTCTCCCGTTAAAAGCTTGTAATTGATTCACAAAGTCTAACATTAAACCCATTAAAAGGATGGAGGAGATAGGATAACTTCAAGAAGCTTCCTGAAGGCATCCATTTCAACTGACAAGTGTTTGTAAATAATTTACCAAACAGGATGAAGAGTGAAATCCTTATACATTGTTCATGGTCAAATCTCAGACTCTCCCTCCCTCTTGGCTCGTTTATAACCGAATCACACATCAACCCCCGAAAATCAAAATCACAACAAACCAAATTAGTCATATATAGAATTGCATTTATCAAATCAAATCTAAATTATTTTACATAGCAATGTAACAGGATAGAATATAGTCAGATGTAGGAGAGCTGAGTTTGTAATTTGTAAAAAAAAAAAACACACAAAAACCAAACACACTGTGATGTGGATTCTATAGGACTGCAGGTAAGTTTACTGCATTTAAGATTTATGATCATACACAATGTGGAGTCAAAGGGTTACATGACAAATTCACCTCTGCTACATCTGTAGTAAATCTTTATTTTGCATTTTGCAAGGTAAAGAGGGAAAACTAGTATTTTTTCAGAATAGTTTTTCAAACAATGGGAATTTTAATTAAATAAATAGCAAATGGAGCACATACAAACAACCGTCCTCTTTTTTTACTAAAATTTGTTGGAAATCATGTAAAGATTTTTAAATCTTTGATACAAAATAATGCATTGGGGATGGCATACACTGAACTACTAGGGATAAAGGAAATAAATAAGAGGAGAAAAGCAGAGATGATTGCATAGAAGAATAAAAAGCAGATGCTTACCTATGTCTTCAGTAACGGAGTGTCTTACTCCTCTGCAGATCCTTAGTGCATTGGAATGGTCAGAGCATTAGACAAAAGGAGGCTCTGATCTGCGCTAGCGTTCTCCCCACAACGAAGAGCCCAGGATGATCAGTGGTTGAGTGACGGGAGGGTGGGATATACCTTACAGAACACGTGAAAGGAGAGGAGGAGACTAGCTGTCATTGAGGGGCTGCTGCAGTATTTGTAAAGCTGCGCCGGTATGAATAGGATATAAACTTTTAATATAAATCTGTATAGTGCTATTCGCCATTAGCTATGCAGCAGGCTTATGGTGTAGATGTATATTGATAGGGAGAGGCACAGAACAGAGGCTGTGTCGAAAGAATGATGAAATGTGTTGGTGCACTTGAGCATGTAATGTGTGAAGAATGTGTCAGTACAGATATTCCCGCAAATGTGTCAAGTCTTGCATGTAGTGGGAAAAAAAAAGGGCATATTTGTGAGAGCATTGACCAAGGTCCATGACCAGTGCCCAGATCAGCCCTCTGGGCCAGATTGAAATGGGAAACTAATCTCTGCTCAGTTTTCGGCTTGTTTAACCATTCACCGAGATGTATCCCCAAAATAAATTTACTAAATCTTAAAAAGTCACTTTCGATAGATTGTAAGCTCATAGGTATTTCTGAAAATGTAAACGTAAAAATATACTGCATAGTACACTGGGACCGTCACATTGTACCAGGGCGGACGCACCATATGTGCAGCTGCATACGGGTCCTGTAGGCAATGGGGCAAACCACCATCTTAAAGGGTTTCTCTGGCTCTTTAACATTGATGACCAATCCTTGAGATAGGGCATCCATGCTTCATCAGCGGGGGTACAACCTCCAGATTTATAAGCAAAATGAGACACTTGTACTGAAGCTCATGCCATTCACTTAAATGGGACTGACTAGGATGAGCTGCAGTACCAAGGACGGCTGTTGATAATTTGAGTTTATGTTGATTTTTTATAAAATCTTGCCGTACAAAAAAAAAAAAAAAAAAAGACAGAAACCTGATGGACCCATTATAAGGTATTGGGATCCATCACAAATTGTTAAGATCAGTTACAAAATTTCAAAGCTGTCATAGCTCTGTTTAAAACGGAAGTCATAACACTCATGTGGGTCATCTACTTAATAGCATCACATGTCCTTCAGCTATTTAAAAAAAAAAAAAAAAAAAAATGATATTTGTGAGAACAACAATCTTTTCATGAAGCGTGTCCTTGTATCTCCCACCACCGCTGTTCTGTCTCATTCTCACCATCAGATAATGTGGTGCATAGGTGAAGGTACATTTTTTAGCAATCGGAATAGTTATAATAATCATCATTTATAAGGACGACATGTCACTACACAGGTTCATAAACACAGGGGGTTGACCTTAAAATCTGTGCAGTGACAGAGAAACAAAAGAATAAATATATAGATATTTTATTATTTCAACATATTAGGCCATCTCTGAGCTTTTTTTTTTTAATACTTTAGTAACTTCTCATAGAACGCTAAACGTTCTCTCAATTTGTACCAGAATAACAAGAACCAGCTGTTCAGCTAATGTACTAAACTGGTAGAAAGGCTGAAGAAGAAGTGCAGGAGGCGTAGTAATAAATAGTCCAATTCAGAAAAAGTACAATATTGACACACTGAATGGTTTCTAATTTTTAAAGGGGTTTTCCCCTTTGACAATCCCTACTTGTTAGAAGGGTCCCTTGACAATAAGCAAAAAAAGTGTCCCCCTGTTGGGACCCCCGACAATCAGCTATGATCTTTTGGGAAACTTGGCAGTAAGTTTTCAATTTCCCTACAGCGCAACCACAGGGGAAATTGAGCACTACACAGTTCTCATTCAAAACAATGGGTAGTTTGTGAAATTAAATACAGGACATGTCCTCCAGAGTGAAAAAAGCTCTTTGTAACTGCTCTCCACTCTGACCATGAGATGTGGATCCCATTAACTAAAGGCCCTTTTACACTGGCCAATTATCAGGCAATTGCCTTATCAGTACTGACAGGCAAATCACAGCGCAGGAGCAGTGTTTTGCCGGCATCTCCGTCTCTGACAAGCTCATTCCTGTCAGAGAGCTTGTCAGAGTCTAAAGCCAGTGAGAATACTGTGAAGATTGTTAAAAAAGACCCCAAAAACCCAGCGATCTGCCCCTTTTGTGCCCACTAACCAGTGATCACCCCCTTTGGTGCCCACAGGTAAAGAAAAAAATTTTTAAAAAAATAATAATAATAATAAAAAAAAAAAAATTAAAAAATAAAAATACAAATACAAAAAAATAAATATATATATATATATATATATATACATAAAATATCATTTCAGTCCCACACAGTGTCCTTCTGCCGTGCTGTGATCTGTGCCCATCTATCATCTGTCGCAGTACCCGGTCGCCATCACCCTGCTGTGTCCCTAGATAGCCCACTGCCCGAATTCCCTGTTAGGTAGCAAAAAAAAATGAAATTTGCAAATTTCCCTTCCACTTTTCCACTTTCTAAATGCTGTTTTGAATACTTTAAGGGGTGCAGTGTTTTGAAATGGGGTGATTTGTTGGTGTTCCTAATATATAGGGCCTTCAAAGCCACTTCAGAACTGAACTGGTCCCTAAAAAAATAGGCTTTTGAAATTTTCTTGAAAATTTGAAAAATTGCTGCTAATCTTATAGACTCCATCTCTCGTAGTCACTAATAAACTTCCACCAGAAGACGCGGCTGCAGTCTTAACTGGCAAAAGTAAAAAAAAGCCAGCAGCACAGGATAGAAAGCAAACTTGTTTAAAGGTGTACACTTGAAAAGGATGGGTCCAAAGTCTCTTTGCAGCACAAAAGTGAAAAGCAAGGCAGCACTCTGTGTATAGCTGATCAATTAAAGCCAAAATGTAATATTACAAAATGAAGTTTAATAATGAATAAAACAAGTTTTTGAATTATAATTGCATTTATTTAAATTAGTTCTCTGCTTTGGACAATCCCTTTTTGGTATAAGGGACCCCGACTATAAGCTGATCACATAGTGTCCCGCTGCTGGGACCCTTGGCATTCAGCTGCAATTTGTAGGGGAAGCTGGCATAATGTGGTCAGTTTCCTACAGCGTTACCACAAGTGAAATTACACAGTTCCCATTGAAATCAATAGTCTATCCATGTAGTGCACGGACATGCTGGATCCTCCAAAATGAGAGATGTTCTTTATAGCATCTCTGCTTTTTGCTAATAGATATGGGTCCTCCTACTATGAACTCAGAATTTCTTAGGCTTCGTTCACATCTATGTCAGGGTTCCGTTCTGGCGTTCCGTTGGAGCTTCCCATCAGAACGGAACCCTGACTTGCATCACCATTTATTTCTATAGTGACCGATCCGGTGAAAATGCTTTCCGTTTGTCTCAGTTGTGCAAGGGTACGACTACGGTATTGTTTCCATTAAAACGACGTAACCCTTGCACAACTGAGATAAACGGAAACCATTTTCACCGGATCCGTCACCATTGAAATCAATGGTGATGCAAACGGAAACATATGATTTCCGTTTGTTTCAGTCAGGGTTCAGTTCTGACAGGAAGCTCCGACGGAACGTCAGAACTGAACCCAGAAACGTGAAGATGTGAACTAAGCCGTAGCAGGGTATTTATATTTGGAACTGCAGTATCACCTATGGGAAAAAGTAACTGCCCCTTTAGCTGCTCAAATGCAAATATATTTTTATCAATTACCAAATACCCAAGTGTCTAATAAACCAAAACTCATGAACTGTAACAATGCAAACACCTTAGTACTTATTATTTCCATAGTCTGTAGCCCTCTCCTATTTTTCTGATTTCTAATCCCTCCAAAATACCTTAAATATATTGTTCAATAAGAGTGACACATTCAGTTCCTGGGCTTCGGAACATTATTTTTTTTCCATATCACCATCTAAGAAAGTTTAGTGGGGATCTCTGTTAAATTTGTCATTTGGATCTAAGGCTGAGAGATGGGAATGATAATGAAATGATAATAGCTTTATTAGTGATGTGACAGAATTACCAGATGAGAAATGAACAGGCCGCAAGGCTTCATACTGGAAAGGTAATGTTGCAGAATACAGAACATTTTCAGATACAGTATCTGGTCTCAGAGAAGAAACTGGGAGACTGCCAAAAAGCATTTCCCTTGAAATATAGTGGCAACTCTTTTGTAGAAAATAGACTTTAACTCTCTTTCTGCTTGACAAAATCCTCTCATTTCATGTAGGACTGACAGAAGGAGTATAATTCTCAATATTAAACGGAACCTGTCACCAGCATTTCACCTATTAAACCAGCAATACCTTGTGGAAGTGGGTAAAAAATCATTTTTATGTAACCTATAATTGTCTTCTAAGTCGGCTCTGTAGGTTTAGTATACAGTGTTTTAGTGTTCCTGCACCGTATGCTAATGAGCATAAAAGAGTCATATCTTTGTTCGAAAAGAGTCATAACTTCATTCCTCAAGCCTTTCCAAGTTTACCCCGCCTCCTTACTTTTGATTGATAATTCCTTGCCCCCCCCCCACCACACATTAAATCCTACACTTGTGCATCGATGTCCTGTTCTGGTGCGTGCGCGCAACTGGACACCATAGCAGTACATGCGCAGTAACTAGATTTGAGGCCCAGACGAAGCAGGGAAGATTATCGGACCATACATGATGGGCACATGCGTGCTATCTCAGATGTGATTTTGGCATTCAGGGCGGGCCAGTGATCAGCGGTGTGCGGGCAGAAGTAGAGAAACGAATGAGACTGCCGGATTATTACCATAAAAGGCGTGAAATGTTTGCAGACCATTATTTACAGTCGAAGGGGGCGTTTAGGAGAGGGGACAACGGCAATTAACTTTTGACAGCAGCGGCCAGCGAAGGGTGAGTAGCGTTCAATAGGTGAAATTCTGGTGACAGGTTCCCTTTAAAGAGCTTTACAAACTAGAACATGAAACCTGCCTTATTAATGCAAAGAAGCTCTTATACAGTGAAGGAAATAAGTATTTGATCCCTTGCTGATTTTGTAAGTTTGCCCACTGTCAAAGACATGAACAGTCTAGAATTTTTAGGCTAGGTTAATTTTACCAGTGAGAGATAGATTATATAAAAAAAAAAAAAGAAAATCACATTGTCAAAATTAGATATATTTATTTGCATTGTGCACAGAGAAATAAGTATTTGATCCCTTTGGCAAACAAGACTTAATACTTGGTGGCAAAATCCTTGTTGGCAAGCACAGCAGTCAGACGTTTTTTGTAGTTGATGATGAGGTTTGCACACATGTTAGATGGAATTTTGGCCCACTCCTCTTTGCAGATCATCGGTAAATCATTAAGATTTTCGAGGCTGGTGCTTGGCAACTCGGATCTTCAGCTCCCTCCATAAGTTTTCGATGGGATTAAGGTCTGGAGACTGGCTAGGCCACTCCATGACCTTAATGTGCTTCTTTTTGAGCTACTCCTTTGTTGCCATGGCTGTATGTTTCGGGTCATTGTCGTGCTGGAAGACCCAGCCACGAGCCATTTTTAATGTCCTGGTGGAGGGAAGGAGGTTGTCACTCAGGATTTGACGGTACATGGCTCCATCCATTCTCCCATTGATGCGGTGAAGTAGCAGAGAAACACCCCCAAAACACAATGTTTCCACCTCCATGCTTGACAGTGGGGACGGTGTTCTTTGGGTCATAGGCAGCATTTCTCTTCCTCCAAACACGGCGAGTAGAGTTAATGCCAAAGAGCTCAATTTTAGTCTTATCTGACCACAGCACCTTCTCCCAATCACTCTCAGAATCATCCAGATGTTCATTTGCAAACTTCAGATGGGCCTGTACATGTGCCTTCTTGAGCAGGGGGACCTTGCGGGCACTGCAGGATTTTAATCCATTACGGCGTAATGTGTTACCAATGGTTTTCTTGGTGACTGTGGTCCCAGCTGCCTTGAGATCATTAACAAGTTCCCCCCGTGTAGTTTTCGGCTGAGCTCTCACCTTCCTCAGGATCAAGGATACCCCACGAGGTGAGATTTTGCATGGAGCCCCAGATCGATGTCGATTGACAGTCATTTTGTATGTCTTCCATTTTCTTACTATTGCACCAACAGTTGTCTCCTTCTCACGCACCATCTTACTTATAGTTTTGTAGCCCATTCCGACCTTGTGCAGGTCTATGATCTTGTCCCTGACATCCTTAGAAAGCTCTTTGGTCTTGCCCATGTTGTAGAGGTTAGTCAGACTGATTAATTGAGTCTATGGACAGGAGTCTTTTATACAGGTGACCATTTAAGACAGCTGTCTTTAATGCAGGCACCAAGTTGATTTGGAGCATGTAACTGGTCTGTAGGAGGCTGAACTCTTAATGGTTGGTAGGGGATCAAATACTTATTTCTCTGTGCACAATGCAAATAAATATATATCATTTTGACTATGTGATTTTCTGTATTTTTTTTTAAAATATAATCTATCTCTCACTGGTAAAATTAACCTAGCCTAAAAATTCTAGACTGTTCATGTCTTTGACAGTAGGCAAACTTACAAAATCAGCAAGGCAGGGGCATAGCTATGGGGGGGGCAAGCGGGGCATGTGCCCCGTGCACAGTTCAGAGGGGGGCGCCCTCTCCTCCTGCACTATAATTGTACCTGTGTCGCAAGGACACAGGTACAATTAGAAGCACGGCCATTCAGCGCCTCTCCACGAATGAAGCGACTGGTACCTTTTGTACCAGTGACGCTTCCGTCGATGAAAGGCGCTGACTGACTGACAGGGAAAGTCATCCTGCCCAGCCAATCAGCGCCTTTCATAGACGCTGCGTTCAACCCCCTGGAGACCTGCGCAGAAGAGAGCAGGTCTCCATGGCTGCCGGACGGCGTGGGAGCGGGAACAAGGTGAGTTTGACTTTTTTTTTTTTTTTTTTAAATGTAATAGAAGTGTGGCTGTATCTGTGGGGGGGACTTTGTCTACATGGGGGACTTTATCTACGGGGGTGTCTATCTACAGGGGGATTATATCTACAGGGCTGGGCTATATTCAGGGGGACTATATCTACAGGGCTGGGCTATATACAGGGGGACTATATCTACAGGGCTGGGCTATATACAGGGGGACTATATCTACAGGGCTGGGCTATATACAGGGGGACTATATCTACAGGGCTGGGCTATATTCAGGGGGACTATATCTACAGGGCTGGGCTATATACAGGGGGACTATATCTACAGGGCTGGGCTATATACAGGGGGACTATATCTACAGGGCTGGGCTATATACAGGGGGACTATCTCTACAGGGCTGGGCTATATACAGGGGTACTATATCTACAGGGCTGGGCTATATACAGGGGGACTTTATCTATGGGGGGTGTCTATCTACAGGGGGACTATATCTACAGGGCTGGGCTATATTCAGGGGGACTATATCTACAGGGTTGGGCTATATACAGGGCGACTATATCTACAGGGCTGAGCTATATACAGGGGGACTATATCTACAGGGCTGGGCTATATACAGGGGGACTATATCTACAGTACTGGGCTATATACAGGGGGACTATATCTGCTGGGCTATGTACAGGGGGACTATATCTACAGGGGGGCTATATACAGGGGGACTATATCTACAGGGCTGGGCTATATACAGGGGGACTATATCTACAGGACTGGGCTATATTCAGGGGGACTATATCTACAGGGCTGGGCTATATACAGGGGGACTATATCTACAGGGCTGGGCTATATACAGGGGGACTATCTGCTGGGCTATATACAGGGGGACTATATCTACAGGGGGGCTATATACAGGGGGACTATATCTACAGGGCTGGGCTATATACAGGGGGACTATATCTGCTGGGCTATCTACAGGGGGACTATATCTACAGGGGGACTATATCTACAGGGGGACTATATCTACAGGGGGACTATATCTACAGGGGGGCTATATACAGGGGGACTATATCTATAGGGGGCTATATACTGGAGTGGGCTGTCTATAGAGCACCATATACAGGGGTGGGCTATATAGTATATAGCCCCCTGTAGATATAGCCCACCCCTGTATATGGTGCTCCATAGATAGCCCACCCCAGTATATAGCCCCCCCTGTAGATATAGTCGCCCTGTATATAGCCCAGCCCTGTAGATATAGCCCCCTGTAGATATATTCCCCCTGTATATAGCCCACCCCTGTATATAGCCCCCCTATGTATAGCCCATCCCTGTAGATATAGCCCCCCTGTGTATAGCCCACCCTGTATATAGCCCCCCTCTGTAGATATAGCCCCCCTGTGTATAGCCCACCCCTGTAGATATGGTCCCCCTGTAGATATGGTCCCCCTGTAGATAGCCCACCCCTGTATATGGTCCCCCTGTAGATATAGCCCCCTGTAGATATAGCCCCCCTGTAGATATAGCCCCCCTGTAGATATGGTCCCCCTGTAGATAGCCCACCCCTGTATATAGTCCCCCTGTAGATATAGTCCACCCCTGTATATAGTGCTCCACAGATAGCCCACCCTTGTATATAGTATATACAGCGGTGGGCTATCTGTGGAGCACTATATACAGGGGTGGACTATCTAGTGGAGCACTATATACAGGGGTGGACTATATGTACAAGGGGGGCTATATACAGGGGTGGGCTATCTGTGAAACACTATATACAGGGGTGGACTATATGTGGAGCACTATATTCAGGGGTGGGCTATATCTACAGGGGGGCTACATACATGGTTGGGCTATCTGTAGAGCTCTATATACAGGGGTGGGCTATATCTACAGGGGGCTATATACAGGGGTGGGCTATCTGTAGAGCACTATAGGGGGAGTTATTTGTGGGACACTATATACAGGGGTGGTCTATATTGGGGCACTATCTACAGGGGGCTCTATGGCAGGCACTATCTACAGGGGGCTCTATGGCAGGCACTATCTACAGGGGGCACAGAGTGTGTGTGTGTGTGTGTGTGTGTGTGTGTGTGTGTGTGTGTGTGTGTGTATGTATGTGTGGGACATGGTGTATGGCGCTATTATAATTAAAGGTGCAGTGTATGGCGCTATTATATTTAGGGGTGTAGTGTGTGGTATAATGAGAACTTTATCTTTATTTATAGGTGCAGAAATGTTGGAAAAGTGAGAAGCTGAAGACATCTGAGCGGCAAACTGCAGAAATGGACTGTGACCGGGAGAAGCCACCATAGAGGTCTGGACCGGATGGAGAAAAAGAACTAGAATCTGAGACGTCACCGGTGAGTCACTTAATGTAAATGTTCATTCTGCCTCTAATCAGCACTGTAGTCACTGTATGATCTGCAGCGAGGTGATGGGTGGTATGATTATGATAGGATTTATTTTTTGTGAAACGGCATCTCCCAGCATATCCTTACCATTGTTCGGGCTATGCTGGGAGCTGTAGTTTTACGCCGTACAAACCTATACGGCAGGGGTTGCACTAAATTGAGCTGTATTTGTTCTGGGGCTTGGTTCTGGTATTGTGTATTGAACCATATTGCTTGTGAAATGTACAAATAATTTTATGCTCGCGTTACATAAAAAGAAATGACACGTCGATTGGTAGAGAAAACAAACACGGCGAGGGGAAAGGAGATGTCGGGAAAGAGGTTGGGGGGGGGGGCTCCAAACTGTATCTTTGCCCCGGGTGCTGGAGAACCTAGCTACGCCTCTGAGCAAGGGATCAAATACTTATTTCCTTCACTGTATATGTAGGCAAAGTTCATAGAAAATCCTTTCAATCCTGAAATATAATGATTTTTTTCTAATGCCTCCTCTATGATGTTTTTAAAAAAGTGACAACCAAATATGCTGCCATGGTGGTTGTCATCTTTCTTACAAAGCTGCTGCTTCATTCATGTGCTGTCACTGTGTCGACCTGCCTCCCCGTTTCCTAATACCTGCGGAATTACCACACTGAATACTACTTCACTTCACCTATTACCAGGACTGATGCTGCCAGGGATGCTGGGGCATGTAGTTTTCTAGCCATATACCCCAGACTAGAAGTACGTAAGTATTTGAGATTTTACACACGGCTTATTTTCACTATGATTTTGAAGCATAAAAGCCTCGTTTTACGCTGTGCTGTTCACATGAGGCGTATTTTTATGCTGCAGAATTAAAAAAACGCCTCGTAAAAAGAAGTCTCGTAAAAAGAAGTAGCATATAATTTCTTGAGATGTTTTTGCAGCTGATTTTCGATTGAGGGTGTTTTCACACGACCTATATTCAGACGTTTTTCGGGCCATAAACGCCCCAAAAAAACGGCTAAAAATGCAGGGACTCAACGCCTCCAAATATCTGCCCATTGATTTCAATGGGAAAAACGGCGTTCCCTTCCCACAGGGCATTTTTGGAGCCGTTTTTCATTGACAATAGAAAAACAGTTCCAAAAACGTCCGTAAAAAACGCTGCAAGAAGCACAAGTTGCTTAGAAAATGGCTGAAAATCAGAGGCTGTTTTCCCTTGAAGAGTGTGAACGACTCAAAAAAAGCCTCATAAGGAGCTGGTATGTTCACCAGTACAAAAAGAAGTGGCTGAAAATGACAAAGCTGTTCTCAAAATAAAACAGCCTCTGATTTCAAGGCATTTTTGGAAGCTGGAAATTAAGCTTTTTTTGAGGTTTTTTTCATACTGTCAATGGAAAATCAGCTCCAAAAACGCCTCAAGAAGTGACATGCTACTTCTTTTTACGAGGCTTCTTTTTACAAGTCGTTTTTTTAAATTCAGAAGCATAAAAATAAGACTTATGTGAGCAGCACAGTGTATTTCCCATTTAAAGCAATGGAAAACTGTTTGAAGGCTTATTTCAAGTGTATTTTGGAGCGTTATGTAAAACTAGGCTTTGCTGCTCCAAAATCAGCCTGAATATAAGCCATCTGTAAGGTAAAAAAAAGGTTTGTTTTCAGCTCCAAAAATGCCTTGAAATCAGCCTTGTAATTTTCAGCCACTTTTTTTTGTACGTGTGTACATACCCTGAGGCTATGTTCAAACGCCTAACAAAAAACAGTTGTAAATACGGAGCTATTTTCAAGGGAAAACAGCCCCTGATTTTTAGCCATTTTTTTGGCTACTAGCGGTTTTTGTGGCGTTTTTTACGGCCGTTTTTGGAGCTGTTTTTCTATTGAGTCAATGAAAAACGGCTCCAAAAATGGCTCAAGAAGAGACATGCACTTCTTTTTACGAGGCGTTTTTAAAAACGGGCGCGTAAAAAACGCCCCGTAGGAACGGAACACAGTTTTTCCCATTGAAATCAATGTGCAGATGTTTGGAGGCGTTTAGCCTCGCATTTTTATACGTTTTTCGGGGCGTTGCGGCCATATAATTGGCTGAAAATAGCCCGTGTGAACATACCCTGAGGGGTTTGCTCATCAGAGACATTTATGGCATATCCACAGGATATGCCATAAATGTCAGGTAGATGCGGGTCCATACTTCTGGGACCCGCACTTATCTCTAAAACAGGGCCCCCTCTACCTTTCTAGGTTTCCACTGCCTCCCAAACCACTTCCTGATCACATTATCGGAAATTACGAAAACATCATAGCTCGCTGAGCTACATTGTTTCCGTTACTCATATATTAGTGAATGGCAGTTACGGAAGTAGCGTTGCATTCAAGCTACTCTGTTTCCGTAACTGCAATTCACTTCTATGGGCGTTACGAAAACAATGTAGCTCAGCGAGCTACAGTGTTTTCATAATTTCCAAACATGTAATCAGGAAGTGGCTTGGGAGGCAGTGGATACCGAGAAAGGTAGAACGGGGTTTAGGGGGCCCTGTTCTAGGGATAGGTGGGACCCGCATCTGTCTGACATTTATGGCATATCCTGCGAATATGCCATAAATGTCCCTGATGGGCAAATACCCTTAATGTAAATGTCCACTTTTTGACAGCAATTCGTTTTTAGGTCCAAACTTATGTGCTGATTTTTCTGATACAGAACGCCAAATCTCCTGCATGAACATGGATTTAAAAGATAACATTGTGGTTTTGTGCAGCCACCACTAGAAGAAGTTAGAAGTTTGATGCATACTGTTTTATTATTGAGTTCAATGTATAAAGAGTATGCACTACGCTCCTAAGCTCCCCCTAGTGGTGACTGCTTTCAATTAAAATGTTATGTTTAGGTCTATGTCTATGCAGGGGATTTGGAGCTGTGTATTAGAAAAACGGAGCTCTCACCACTATAAAGATACATTAAGAAATTGATCAGCACAAATGTTGGACTTATTTTGATTTTTTTTAAAAACGTATTCTAGGGCTAAAATGTACTTTAAGTTTCCCTTGTCTTATATCCTGGTGCCTTGTGCTACATGCTGTCAGGTTTATATTTTCCCACTGTTTTTTATCTGCCCCTTAGCGAGTTTGTATGGCTGTTCTATGTCACCCACTCCTGTTATATAGCACTTTGTGTCATCCACCATTTCTCTATCACTCATTGTTGGCCTTTTATGTCTCGGATATCTTGTGAGAGTGCTTTATCGTGACTAGCAGACAACTTTTACTAAACAGGCTATTAGTTAAATTAAGCTGATTCTTTATTTTCAAGTTGATAAAAATGTTGTCAGGTCTGTAGCAGTTGTTGTCACAGTTAGGTCCCCAGTGCAATTGTAATGGCAGGAAGGAGGTGAAGGGAAAGTGAGCCCTAATCTACCCACCGCCCTGTCCCTGCCTACTTGCAACGACCCGCCCTAGGCGACGAGGTACAACTGGGCGGCGGTCCCTACGCTGGCTAAGTGCACAGGAAGACAAACAGGGAACACGCAAGGGAAGGGGCAGTAGCCACGGAACGCCACGAGGAAACGGGGCGGCGAACGAACAGTCAGGACCAGGACGAAGTGAGTACACCCGAGCAGGCACGGAGACAGAAGCAAGCCAGGGCAAGCAAGCAGGTCAAGCAGAACTGCAGCAAGGCAGAAGCACGGCAGAAGCAGGCTGGAGCAAGCAGCAGTGGGGCCAGGAATCCAAAAGAATTACAAGCACTGAGGGAGAGCACAGGGCAGGTAATAAAGGGCAGGGGGCGGAGCTAACTCCGAGAGACCAGGCCGCGATAGGCTCTCCCACTCCTGAGCCTGCCACCCTGGTTGGTGGGAGATGGTGTCAGTCGAGCAGGTCTGGCCTCAGGTGTGGATTGATTAATCCCAGGAGTATAGCTAGATGAAGTACCTGGCAGATCCCTAACAGTACTCCCCCTTTTATTAGGGGCCACCGGACCCTTACTAAGGGGACCCGGTTTAGTGGGGAAGAGGAGGTGGAACCTCCTGATCAATACCCCAGCGTGAACATCACGGGCAGGTACCCAAGTCCTCTCCTCCGGCCCGTATCCTCTCCAATGGACCAGGTACTGGAGGGAGCCCTGGACCATCCTACTGTCCATAATCTTGGCCACCTCGAATTCCACCCCCTCAGGGGTGAGAACGGGAACAGGAGGTATCCTCGAGGGGGACCAGGACGGGGAGCAGCGTTTAAGGAGGGAGGCATGGAAGACGTCATGTATGCGAAAGGATGGGGGGAGCTCCAGACGGAAGGATACAGGGTTGAGGACTTCAATGATCTTATAAGGTCCAATAAATCGGGGAGCAAACTTCCTGGACGGGACCTTAAGGCGCAAGTTCCTGGACGACAACCAGACCAAATCCCCGACGACAAACCGGGGGTTAGCAGAACGTCTACTATCCGCCTGAATCTTTTGTGCGCTCTGGGACGCCTCTAGGTTCTTCTGAACCTGGGCCCAGACAGTGCACAGTTCCCGATGAACCTCCTCTACCTCAGGATTATTGGAACAACCAGGGGAGACGGAGGAGAACCTTGGGTTAAACCCGAAATTACAGAAAAACGGGGAGACCCCTGACGAGTTACTGACCCGGTTATTCAGGGAAAATTCAGCAAGGGGAAGGAATGAGACCCAATCGAATTGACAGTCAGAGATGAAACACCTTAAATATTGTTCCAGGGATTGGTTGGTCCTTTCCGTTTGGCCATTAGTTTCGGGATGGAAGGCGGAGGAGAAGGACAGATCAATCTCCAACTTTTTACAAAAAGCTCTCCAAAATAAGGAAACAAATTGTACCCCTCTGTCAGAAACGATATTGACTAGGGCCCCATGGAGACGCAGGATGTGTTTCACAAACAAAGAAGCTAACGTCTTGGCGTTAGGTAGCTTCTTAAGGGGCACAAAGTGGCACATCTTGCTGAAGCGGTCGACTACCACCCACACCACCGACTTGCCCTGAGATGGAGGCAAATCGTGATAAAATCCATGGAGATATGGGTCCAAGGTCTCTGGGGAATGGGCAAGGAACGTAGTAGGCCCGCAGGTCGGGACCTAGGGGTTTTGGACCTAGCGCAAACCTCACAAGCGGCGACGTAAGCCCTAACATCTTTAGGCAACCCAGGCCACCAATAGTTCCTGGTAATGAGGTGTTTGGTGCCCAAGATGCCAGGATGACCAGATAGAGCGGAGTCATGGTTTTCCCTGAGTACCCTCAGCCGGTATTGCAGGGGAACAAACAGTTTGTCCCCAGGGACGTTCCCGGGAGCTGCACCCTGATCAGCCGCGATATCAGAAGCTAAATCAGAATCCGTGGCAGAGACGATTATACCAGGGGGTAAAATACAAGCGGGATCCTTCTCGGAAGGAGGATTGGCCATGAAACTACGTGACAGAGCGTCAGCCTTAATATTCTTGGACCCAGCCCTATAGGTAACCAAGAAATTAAATCTGGTAAAGAATAGTGCCCACCGAGCTTGTCTAGGATTAAGCCTCCGGGCCGATTCTAGGAAAACCAGATTCTTGTGATCCGTAAGGACCGTTACCTGGTGTCTGGCCCCCTCCAGGAAGTGCCGCCACTCCTCAAAAGCCCATTTAATGGCTAGAAGTTCGCGGTTACCAATATCATAGTTACTCTCCGTGGGCGAAAACTTCCTAGAGAAGTAAGCACAGGGGCGGAGATGGGTGAGGGAGCTGGTACCCTGGGACAAGACGGCCCCCACTCCCACCTCGGAAGCGTCAACCTCCACAATAAATGGCTCCTCTTGGTTGGGCTGAATCAGCACGGGGGCCGAGATAAAGCACTTCTTGAGAGTCTCAAAGGCCTGGACGGCCTCAGGGGGCCAATGGAGGACATCGGCACCCTTGCGGGTAAGGTCCGTAAGAGGCTTAGCGACGACCGAGAAGTTGGCAATAAATCTCCTGTAATAGTTGGCGAACCCTAAAAAACACTGTAACGCCTTAAGGGAGGCAGGTTGGACCCATTCCGCCACAGCTTGAACCTTGGCAGGGTCCATGCGGAATTCATGAGGAGTGAGGATTTGCCCTAAAAATGGTATCTCCTGTACCCCAAAGACACATTTTTCAGTCTTAGCAAACAGATTATTCTCCCGAAGGACCTGGAGCACCTTCCTGACATGCTCCACGTGGGAGGACCAGTCCTTGGAAAAGACCAGTATGTCATCAAGGTACACAACAAGAAAATTACCCAGGTACTCTCTCAGGATTTCATTAATAAAATTCTGGAAGACAGCAGGGGCATTACACAACCCAAAGGGCATGACCAGGTATTCGAAATGACCCTCGGGTGTGTTGAACGCAGTTTTCCACTCATCCCCCTCTTTGATGCGGATAAGGTTATATGCCCCCCGTAGATCGAACTTAGAAAACCATTGGGCTCCCTGAACCTGATTAAAAAGATCCGGAATCAAAGGAAGTGGGTACTGGTTCCTTACGGTGACCTTATTCAGGTTACGATAATCAATGCACGGCCTAAGACCACCATCCTTCTTCCCCACGAAGAAGAAGCCAGCACCTACAGGAGAAGTCGAGGGGCGAATGAAACCCTTGGCCAGGCATTCTTGGATATACACCCTCATCGCTTCACGTTCAGGACATGAAAGATTAAATATCCTACCCTTAGGAAGCTTGGCACCAGGCACCAAATCGATAGCGCAATCGTAATCTCTATGGGGGGGCAACACCTCGGAGGCCTCCTTAGAAAACACATCGGCGAAGTCCTGAACAAACTCAGGAAGCGTGTTTACCTCCTCCCGGGGAGAAATAGAGTTAACAGAAAGACATGACATAAGACATTCATTACCCCATTTGGTGAGATCCCCAGTATTCCAATCAAATGTGGGATTATGCAACTGCAACCAGGGAAGACCTAATACCAGATCAGACGATAATCCCTGCATCACCAGTACAGAGCACTGCTCCAAATGCATGGAGCCAACCAGGAGTTCAAAAACAGGAGTATGCTGAGTAAAATAACCATTAGCAAGGGGGGTTGAGTCGATTCCTACTACAGGGATGGGATAAGGTAAATCAATACAAGGCATCTTTAGAGACATCGCAAAATCCACAGACATGATATTAGCAGATGAGCCAGAATCCACGAAAGCACTGCCCGTGGCAGACCGGCCAGCAAACGAGACCTGAAAGGGAAGCAAAATTTTATTGCGTTTCACATTAACGGGAAATACCTGTGCGCCCAAGTGACCTCCCCGATGATCACTTAGGCGCGGAAGTTTTCCGGCTTCTTATTCTTGCGCCTGGGACAGGTGTTCAGTAGATGCTTGTCGTCCCCACAGTAGAAGCAGAGACCATTCATTCTGCGAAACTCTCTACGTTGTCGAGGGGACATGGAGGCCCCGAGTTGCATAGGTACCTCCGAGTCCTCCGTGGAGGGGAGAGGAGACGGGACCTCGGGGGGAATCGCAGAAAAGTCAGAGGGGAGCACACTGAAGCGTTCTAGCTGACGTTCCCTGAGACGTCGGTCAAGTCGTACTGCTAGGGCCATAACCTGGTCAAGGGAGTCAGGCGAGGGGTAGCTAACCAGCAGATCCTTCAGGGCGTCAGATAATCCTAACCTAAACTGGCACCTTAGGGCCGGATCGTTCCACTGAGAAGCTACGCACCACTTCCTAAAATCAGAACAGTATTCCTCAACCGGTCTCCTACCCTGACGTAAGGTCACCAGCTGACTCTCGGCTAAAGCAGTCCTGTCAGTCTCGTCGTAAATGAGTCCGAGGGCAGAGAAAAAACGATCAACAGAGGAAAGTTCAGGGGCGTCAGGAGCCAAGGAGAAGGCCCACTCTTGGGGCCCTTCCTGGAGTCGGGATATGATGATACCCACCCGCTGGTTCTCGGAACCTGAGGAGTGGGGCTTTAGGCGGAAATACAGTCTGCAACTCTCCCGGAAGGAGAGAAACGTCTTACGGTCCCCTGAAAACCGGTCAGGTAACTTGAGGTCGGGTTCTAGAGGTGAGGTGAGGGGTACTACTAAAGCAGCGTCACCCTGATTGACCCTTTGGGCCAGGGCCTGGACCTGTAGGGAGAGGCCCTGCATCTGCTGGGTCAGGGTCTCAAGGGGGTCCATGATAGCGTCAGCGTAGGAGAAATGGTAGACTAGGTAAGGGCTTGTAATTATGTAATGGCAGGAAGGAGGTGAAGGGAAAGTGAGCCCTAATCTACCCACCGCCCTGTCCCTGCCTACTTGCAACGACCCGCCCTAGGCGACGAGGTACAACTGGGCGGCGGTCCCTACGCTGGCTAAGTGCACAGGAAGACAAACAGGGAACACGCAAGGGAAGGGGCAGTAGCCACGGAACGCCACGAGGAAACGGGGCGGCGAACGAACAGTCAGGACCAGGACGAAGTGAGTACACCCGAGCAGGCACGGAGACAGAAGCAAGCCAGGGCAAGCAAGCAGGTCAAGCAGAACTGCAGCAAGGCAGAAGCACGGCAGAAGCAGGCTGGAGCAAGCAGCAGTGGGGCCAGGAATCCAAAAGAATTACAAGCACTGAGGGAGAGCACAGGGCAGGTAATAAAGGGCAGGGGGCGGAGCTAACTCCGAGAGACCAGGCCGCGATAGGCTCTCCCACTCCTGAGCCTGCCACCCTGGTTGGTGGGAGATGGTGTCAGTCGAGCAGGTCTGGCCTCAGGTGTGGATTGATTAATCCCAGGAGTATAGCTAGATGAAGTACCTGGCAGATCCCTAACAGCAATCCCTGTTATTGACTCATGTTATAATAGCCATGGCCAGAAATAGGAATTCAAATTAATATTGTTTATCACCACTCTAAGATAATATCCACAAAATCTTTATACGCACGCAGAACTTGTTTAGGCTTTGGTTTCGTGCCAAAAGGGGGAGTTAAGTTGAAAATACTGATATGCATTGTTTGGGATTTACACAGAAAATGGATACATACACTTAGCAGCCACTTTATTAGCCATTGCTTTCCACTTGTGTGTGGGTCCCCACTATGCTCTTAGAACAGCCCAATTTTCTAGTGGTATGTAACAAATGACTCTAAACAATCCATAGACCACGTCCATGTTAACATGATAGCATCATCATTTGTTGTTTTCCCATTCATGCTTCGAATATCCCATTTTGCATTCTATTTGGTTTCTATCTATTGATTGTGTTGGTTACTGACTGTGCTGGTTATTGACTGTGCTCATTACTGACTGTGCTGGTAATTGACTGTGCTGGTTATTGACTGTGCTGGTTATTGACTGTGCTCATTACTGACTGTGCTGGTAATTGACTGTGCTTGTAACTGACTGTGCTGGTAACTGACTGTGCTGGTAACTGACTGTGCTGGTTATTGACTGTGCTCATTACTGACTGTGCTGGTTATTGACTGTGCTGGTAATTGACTGTGCTAGTATTTGACTGTGCTAGTATTTGACTGTGGTGGTTACTGACTGTGCTGGTTACTGACTGTGCTGGTTACAGGTTGTTCTATTTATTGACTGAGCTCATTACTGACTGTGCTGGTTATTGACTGTGCTATTATTTGACTATGTGGGTTATTGACTATGCTTGTTACTGACTGTGCTGATTATTGACTGTGCCAGTATTTGACTGCTGGTTATTGACTGTGCTGGTTACTGACTGTGCTGGTTACAGACTGTGCGGGTTACTGACTGTGCGGGTTACTGACTGTGCGGGTTACTGACTGTGCGGGTTACTGACTGTGCGGGTTACTGATTGTGCGGGTTACTGACTGTGCGGATTACTGACTGTGCTGGTTACTGACTGTGCTGGTTACTGACTGAGCTGGTTACTGACTGTGCTAGTTACTGACTGTGCTGGTTATTGACTGTGTTATATGCTGACTGCTCTGATTACTGACTGTGCTGATTATTGACTGTGCTCATTACTGACTGTGCTGGCTATTGACTGTGCTCATTATTGACTGTGCTGGTAACTGACTGTGCTCATTACAGACTGTGCTGCTTATTGACTGTGGTGGTTACTGACTGCTGGTTACTAACTGTGCTGGTTATTGACTGTGCTGGTTATTGACTGTGCTGGTTATTGACTGTGCTAGTATTTGGCTGTGCTGGTTATTGATTGTGCTGGTTACTGACTGTGCTAGTTACTGACTGTGCTGGTTACTGACTGTGCTGGATACTGACTGTGCTGATTATTGACTGTGCTAGTATTTGACTATGCTGGTTATTGACTGTGCTGGCTACTGGCTGTGCTGATTACGGACTGTGCGGGTTACTGACTGTGTGGGTTACTGACTGTGCGGGTTACTGACTGTGCTGGTTACTGACTGTGCGGGTTACTGACTGTGCTGGTTATTGACTGTGTTATATACTGACTGTTCTGATTACTGACTGTGCTGATTATTGACTGTGCTGGCTATTGACTGTGCTCATTATTGACTGTGCTGATAACTGACTGTGCTCATTACAGACTGTGCTGCTTATTGACTGTGGTGGTTACGGACTGCTGGTTACTAACTGTGCTGGTTATTGACTGTGCTGGTTATTGACTGTGCTGGTTATTGACTGGGCTAGTATTTGGCTGTGCTGGTTATTGATTGTGCTGGTTACTGACTGTGCTAGTTACTGACTGTGCTGGTTACTGACTGTGCTCATTACAGACTGTGCTGCTTATTGACTGTGGTGGTTACTGACTGCTGGTTACTAACTGTGCTGGTTATTGACTGTGCTGGTTATTGACTGTGCTGGTTATTGACTGTGCTAGTATTTGGCTGTGCTGGTTATTGATTGTGCTGGTTACTGACTGTGCTAGTTACTGACTGTGCTGGTTACTGACTGTGCTGGATACTGACTGTGCTGGATACTGACTGTGCTGATTATTGACTGTGCTAGTATTTGACTATGCTGGTTATTGACTGTGCTGGCTACTGACTGTGCTGGTTTACGGACTGTGCGGGTTACTGACTGTGTGGGTTACTGACTGTGCGGGTTACTGACTGTGCTGGTTACTGACTGTGCGGGTTACTGACTGTGCTGGTTATTGACTGTGTTATATACTGACTGTTCTGATTACTGACTGTGCTGATTATTGACTGTGCTGGCTATTGACTGTGATCATTATTGACTGTGCTGGTAACTGACTGTGCTCATTACAGACTGTGCTGCTTATTGACTGTGGTGGTTACGGACTGCTGGATACTAACTGTGTTGGTTATTGACTGTGCTGGTTATTGACTGTGCTGGTTATTGACTGTGCTAGTATTTGGCTGTGCTGGTTATTGATTGTGCTGGTTACTGACTGTGCTAGTTACTGACTGTGCTGGTTACTGACTGTGCTGGATACTGACTGTGCTGGATACTGATTGTGCTGATTATTGACTGTGCTGGTTACTGACTGTGCTGGTTACTGGTTGTTCTATTTATTGACTGAGCTCATTACTGACTGTGCTGGTTATTGACTGTGCTATTATTTGACTATGCAGGTTATTGACTGTGCTTGTTACTGACTGTGCTGATTATTGACTGTGCTAGTATTTGACTGCTGGTTATTGACTGTGCTGGTTACTGACAGTGCAGGTTACAGACTGTGCTTGTTACAGACTGTGCGGGTTACTGACTGTGCGGATTACTGACTGTGCGGGTTACTGACTGTGCGGGTTACTGACTGTGCGGGTTACTGACTGTGCTGGTTACTAACTGTGCTGGTTACTGACTGTGCTAGTTACTGACTGTGCTGATTATTGACTGTGCTAGTATTTGACTATGCTGATTATTGACTGTGCTGGCTACTGACTGTGCTGGTTACGGACTGTGCAGGTTACTGACTGTGCGGGTTACTGACTGTGTGGGTTATTGATTGTGCTGGTTACTGACTGTGCTGGTTACTGACTGTGCTGGTTACTGACTGTGCTGGATACTGACTGTGCTGGATACTGACTGTGCTGATTATTGACTGTGCTGGTTACTGACTGTGCTGTTTACTGGTTGTTCTATTTATTGACTGAGCTCATTACTGACTGTGCTGGTTATTGACTGTGCTATTATTTGACTATGCGGGTTATTGACTGTGCTTGTTACTGACTGTGCTGATTATTGACTGTGCTAGTATTTGACTGCTGGTTATTGACTGTGCTGGTTACTGACTGTGCAGGTTACAGACTGTGCTTGTTACAGACTGTGCGGGTTACTGACTGTGCGGGTTACTGACTGTGTGGGTTACTGACTGTGCGGGTTACTGATTGTGCGGGTTACTGACTGTGCGGGTTACTGACTGTGCTGGTTACTGACTGTGCTGGTTACTGACTGTGCTGGTTACTGACTGTGCTAGTTACTGACTGTGCTGGTTATTTACTGTGTTATATACTGACTGTTCTGATTACTGACTGTGCTGATTATTGACTGTGCTCATTACTGACTGTGCTGGCTATTGACTGTGCTCATTATTGACTGTGCTGGTAACTGACTGTGCTCATTACAGACTGTGCTGCTTATTGACTGTGGTGGTTACTGACTGCTGTTTACTAACTGTGCTGGTTATTGACTGTGCTGGTTATTGACTGTGCTAGTATTTGGCTGTGCTGGTTATTGATTGTGCTGGTTACTGACTGTGCTAGTTACTGACTGTGCTGGTTACTGACTGTGCTGGATACTGACTGTGCTGGATACTGACTGTGCTGATTATTGACTGTGCTAGTATTTGACTATGCTGGTTATTGACTGTGCTGGCTACTGACTGTGCTGGTTATGGACTGTGCGGGTTACTGACTGTGCGGGTTACTGACTGTGCGGGTTACTGACTGTGCTGGTTACTGAATGTGCGGGTTACTGACTGTGCTGGTTATTGACTGTGTTATATACTGACTGTTCTGATTACTGACTGTGCTCATTACTGACTGTGCTGGCTATTGACTGTGCTCATTATTGACTGTGCTGGTAACTGACTGTGCTCATTACAGACTGTGCTGCTTATTGACTGTGGTGGTTACTGACTGCTGGTTACTAACTGTGCTGGTTATTGACTGTGCTGGTTATTGACTGTGCTGGTTATTGACTGGGCTAATATTTGGCTGTGCTGGTTATTGATTGTGCTGGTTACTGACTGTGCTAGTTACTGACTGTGCTGGTTACTGACTGTGCTGGATACTGACTGTGCTGGATACTGACTGTGCTGATTATTGACTGTGCTGCTTACTGACTGCTCATTACAGACTGTGCTGCTTATTGACTGTGGTGGTTACTGACTGCTGGTTACTAACTGTGCTGGTTATTGACTGTGCTGGTTATTGACTGTGCTGATTATTGACTGAGCTCATTACTGACTGTGCTGGTTATTGACTGTGGTGGTTACTGACTGCTGTTTACTAACTGTGCTGGTTATTGACTGTGCTGGTTATTGACTGTGCTAGTATTTGGCTGTGCTGGTTATTGATTGTGCTGGTTACTGACTGTGCTAGTTATTGACTGTGCTGGTTACTGACTGTGCTGGATACTGACTGTGCTGGATACTGACTGTGCTGATTATTGACTGTGCTAGTATTTGACTATGCTGGTTATTGACTGTGCTGGCTACTGACTGTGCTGGTTATGGACTGTGCGGGTTACTGACTGTGCGGGTTACTGACTGTGCGGGTTACTGACTGTGCTGGTTACTGAATGTGCGGGTTACTGACTGTGCTGGTTATTGACTGTGTTATATACTGACTGTTCTGATTACTGACTGTGCTCATTACTGACTGTGCTGGCTATTGACTGTGCTCATTATTGACTGTGCTCGTAACTGACTGTGCTCATTACAGACTGTGCTGCTTATTGACTGTGGTGGTTACTGACTGCTGGTTACTAACTGTGCTGGTTATTGACTGTGCTGGTTATTGACTGTGCTGGTTATTGACTGGGCTAATATTTGGCTGTGCTGGTTATTGATTGTGCTGGTTACTGACTGTGCTAGTTACTGACTGTGCTGGTTACTGACTGTGCTGGATACTGACTGTGCTGGATACTGACTGTGCTGATTATTGACTGTGCTGCTTACTGACTGCTCATTACAGACTGTGCTGCTTATTGACTGTGGTGGTTACTGACTGCTGGTTACTAACTGTGCTGGTTATTGACTGTGCTGGTTATTGACTGTGCTGATTATTGACTGAGCTCATTACTGACTGTGCTGGTTATTGACTGTGCTATTATTTGACTATGCGGGTTATTGACTGCGCTTGTTACTGACTGTGCTGATTATTGACTGTGCTAGTATTTGACTGCTGGTTATTGACTGTGCTGGTTACTGACAGTGCAGGTTACAGACTGTGCTTGTTACAGACTGTGCGGGTTACTGACTGTGCGGGTTACTGACTGTGCGGGTTACTGACTGTGCGGGTTACTGACTGTGCTGGTTACTAACTGTGCTGGTTACTGACTGTGCTGGTTACTGACTGTGCTGGTTATTTACTGTGCTAGTTACTGACTGTGCTGATTATTGACTGTGCTAGTATTTGACTATGCTGGTTATTGACTGTGCTGGCTACTGACTGTGCTGGTTACGGACTGTGCAGGTTACTGACTGTGCGGGTTACTGACTGTGCGGGTTATTGATTGTGCTGGTTACTGACTGTGCTGGTTACTGACTGTGCTGGTTACTGACTGTGCTGGATACTGACTGTGCTGGATACTGACTGTGCTGATTATTGACTGTGCTGGTTACTAACTGTGCTGGTTACTGGTTGTTCTATTTATTGACTGAGCTCATTACTGACTGTGCTGGTTATAGACTGTGCTATTATTTGACTATGCGGGTTATTGACTGTGCTTGTTACTGACTGTGCTGATTATTGACTGTGCTAGTATTTGATTGCTGGTTATTGACTGTGCTGGTTACTCACTGTGCAGGTTACAGACTGTGCTTGTTACAGACTGTGCGGGTTACTGACTGTGCGGGTTACTGACTGTGCAGGTTACTGACTGTGCGGGTTACTGATTGTGCGGGTTACTGACTGTGCTGGTTACTGACTGTGCTGGTTACTGACTGTGCTGGTTACTGACTGTGCTAGTTACTGACTGTGATGGTTCTTGACTGTGTTATATACTGACTGTTCTGATTACTGACTGTGCTGATTATTGACTGCGCTCATTACTGACTGTGCTGGCTATTGACTGTGCTCATTACTGGTTATTGACTATATCTGATATTGTCATACCATGTATTGTTATATATTAATAAAGTTAAATATTTTCTTACTATCCATGGTATTCATTTTCATATTCTATTGGGATGTTATGTCCCCTGCGCTGGTGCGCTTATAGGTTGTTTCCTAGTTTGCTTGGGGTTTTTCCCCTGTTCCGTTGTACCTTGTTTTGAGGTTTGCTGTAGGTTTACTATTCAATTGTGTCTGTGTTCACAGATATTACCTCTGGATATATGGATTTTAGAAAACGTGATAAAGACTGGATTACACGTCTTGGATCTATATTTGGAGAGAGAGTAGTAGGGAACACTGAGAATAGTGATATTAAGGAATTGAAGCTCAATATTCGAGTACTTCTCGAAAAACGCACTAAGGTGTGGTGGAATAAAGTTTCTCTCGAGAATTATTTACAGAGAGATATTTTACCCAGAGGTTTACGGTTGCAGGTTTTTCCTACTTTGGAGGATGATGATCCTAGCTTCATCTCAAAGTGGGAGGAGACACTTACTAAATGTTCACGTACGTTACTAGAACTACTCATTGGAGCAGATCGGCGAAAGTTGGAGTCATTAGAAAAGGAGATTGATCTCCTTAAAGATAAAATCCAACTAACCCTTACTAGGGACGATCTTGCTATCTTTGACAAATCCTTGGAGGAAGATCTTGTTAAGTGGGAGAAAAACATCTTGGATATCAAGACCAAGAAGTTCCAGCGAGACCTGAGGGACTTTCAATCCAATAGAGTGTATCGTTGGAATAATAATAAAAGAGATAGGGGTAGACCAGTTTCACGTTCCTCATCTCTGACATCTTTGGCAGCCTCTGAGGAAGAATGTGGTTTTTTAGACAGACCTCGGCCTCCTGGAGACGGAGACCCTATTTACAATTTAAGTGGCTACTTGTTATCACCGTCTTTCTGGGGACCCTACCATTCCTTTTAAGAGAGAATTAGATGATATATTACAAAGAGCTGTGGAGGAGTCCATTATTAGTCCCAAACTTAAGGAGGGTCTGGTGGTAGACTTTCCGATTATACCGACTTTATATTTACTACCCAAAATCCACAAGGACTCCACCAATCCCCCGGGCCGTCCAATAGTGTCGGGCATTGGTGGCCTTTGCGAAAATGTCTGTAGATTTATTGATTTTTTTCTACAAAGATGTGTAGAGACTTTACCATCATTTGTCAAAGATACCACCGATGTCCTTCGTCGCTTGGATGGTTTACATTTGGACGATGATATGATTCTAGTTACATGTGACGTGGAGTCTTTATATACATCGATTTGCCACGACCAGAGTATGACGAGCCAGAGTATGACTAATTATGACTCTGACCTTATTGAACTTATAATAACTCTTCTGGAGTTCTCTCTTACTCATAATTTCTTTACTTTTAAGGACCGTTTCTTCCTACAGCTCCAGGGTACGGCAATGGGGGCAACGTGTGCTCCCTCATATGCTAATTTGTTCCTGGGGCTGTGGGAAAGAGAGGTGGTCCTCAATACTCCTGGACATGACGCCGTACTCCTCTGGTCTAGATACATATATGATATTCTGTTTATCTGGCAAGGCTCCACTGATCATCTAGAATCCTTCCTGTCTTCCCTTAATATCAATGACTTAAATATCAGGCTCACATGGAAATTTAGTAGGTCATCTGTGGAATTTCTTGATGTCTTGATATCCAAGGATGCTGATAACACTGTCTCTACAGACATTTTTAGGAAGGAGACCGCGACTAATGCACTCCTCCATGCCACCTCCTCTCACTACCCAAAGGTCAAGAGTGCTATCCCTACAGGCCAATTTTTAAGAGCTCGGCGTATCTGTTCTAACATGAGTAAATTTGAATATCAAGCCTCAGACATGTCAGTACGCTTTCGTGATCGTGGATACAATCAAAGGGATATAAGAAGTGGGTATCTGAGAGCTAAACATACATCTCGTGAGGGATTACTGGTGAGTAAACCCAAGTCTAAAGAGACCTTTGACCCTAATGTTAGGTTTATTACAACTTTCAACTCCCAATGGGTTCAAATTCGCAATATTATGCAGAAGCATTGGAATGTGCTGCTTACGGATCTGGATCTATCTACCTGTTTGTCAAAGTATCCCTCCATTACTTGGAGGAGATCTAAAAATCTGCGGGATCTTTTGACATTCAGTCATTATATCTCCAAGACTCCAATGAGCCCTTTCGGTAGTCGTGGTCCACCTTGGGGATCGTTCAATTGTGGCAATTGCGCTGCCTGTAAATTTATTTCACGGTCATCCTCCTTTTATGACTCCAAAAAAGTTCAGGAATATAAGATTGTGTTTAATATTTCCTGTAAAACTGAGGCTGTGATCTATTTTGCAACATGCCCTTGCGATTTGATCTATATAGGCATGACGAGCAGGTCTCTGAAGATACGTGTACTTGAACACGTCAGTAAGATCCGCACGGCATGCAATACCAAAGATGTTGACCAACTACAGCCGATTCCCAGACATTTTCATCAATATCACTCATGTGACCCTAGTGGCATCAGATTTCGAGGGATTGATAGGGTTAAATTTGGAAGCCGAGGTGGAGATATACGTAAAGCTCTCCTAAAGAAAGAAATGAAATGGATTACCCTATTAAAAACCACCACACCGTTTGGTCTTAATGAGACCACTAGCTTCAAACCTTTTTTATAAATTATTATAAGTAGCGCGAATTTTAGTTCTTTTGGGGTACTGCTTTTTGTTTTTGTTTTGTGACATGATACTAATTTCAGTTTTGCTATATTCTAGTGCTGCTGGTTTCATTGGTGTCATCTATTATCCTGTGGGTTATACATTTTCCATCGCAAGGACTTTGACTGACCATCTGCTGGGCATGCTGTTTATATTTCTGGCCTTTTGTTTTAATTTATTTATTCAATATCTATTTTGAGTTATTTTTATTTTTATTATTTATATAAATAAAATCTTTTTCTTTATCCATTTATTTTATATTTCTTATAATTTCATTGTTAATGTTGTGTTTTATATTTGTACTGCAATACACATTTGTATCTGCACTTTGTATTTATGTATGACTTGCACATTATAATTTCTATGTTTGTTTTTCACTTATTAACGCCTTCTCCTTTTTCATGCGTTATCATATTGTGTATTTATGCATATTTATTTTTATTCTTACTTTTATTATTTATTATTTATTCATTTAATTTTTATGTTCTTTTCCAATTTTTTTCACTGTTCACTAACACTTTTTTTATTATTCATATTTATTATTTTTTATTGTTTATTTTTTATTTTCTAGAATGATTTTCGTTCTAAATATATATGTAAATATTGCTATATTCTTTCACATATTTATTCATTATAATTGTTCTCTATATTAATTTATTTAATTCATAGCACTGTGTTGCACATGTTCATATATTTTTGTTTTTGTTTTTTTTGTTTTTTACATATTGTCGATATTTAACTTTAGTACATAGGTTATTAATTTAATTTATATTATTATTGTTCTATTTACATATCTACTATCTGCTATCTATATGTGATGTATTTTGTACAAATACAGAATTTATTGATAAATATATTGAATAGTGATATAGTGTATATTTGTACTGTATCTATTCAGTTATTCTTCTGTATTTCTCTATCTCCCCTCTGGGTATGTTCACCATATATTTCTCTCATTTTATGACCATCTCTTGTACGAATCTTGCAGCATTTCCCCTCTCTGTATTCCCTGATGGTTACTGTGGCGTATTTGCATCAGACGCTTTTCGGCGCATGCGCTGTGGGCACTGCATCTCGGAGTGCCTGATTTTGTCTGTCTACGTTACCATGGTGACGTGCGTCTCAGCTTGTGAGACGCATCGTCACGCCGTGGACAGCTTGGCGCTTTCTGATGATGCAGTGGTCGCATCATGGCTTTGAAGCGCCGCTCATACGTGCACCCCACAGGTGCCACCAATGAATTATTAATTATTTTTTCACTCATGGCTGCATATAAACCCCCGGTCTTTTAAATATGTTAGCGTCCTGACGAAGCCGGTCGTAGGCGAAACGCGCGTCGAGGCATTCCTGTGCCATTCCTCCACGTCCCCTGCTTCCATCATGCCTACAGGTATCTGAACCATTCATTGTTTGCATTTGGCATTCATTATATATGCCTGTCTGTATGCATGTTATATAGCATATTGTATATCCAGCATATTTGCGATATGCACTCTTTATATACAGGCATCATTGTATCTACATAGTCATATACCTGTTTCTTTTTTGATACTCTAATTTACCTGTACCCCTTGTATGTTAGCATTGTGTTCCTTATGGTATGTTGCCATCTTTACCAGACTGCTACTCCTTTTTGATATATGATCCGCCATATTTTTACTATATCTGATATTGTCATACCATGTATTGTTATACATTAATAAAGTTATATATTTTCTTACTATCCATGGTATTCATTTTCATATTCTATTGGGATGTTATGTCCCCTGCGCTGGTGCGCTTATAGGTTGTTTCCTAGTTTGCTTGGGGTTTTTCCCCTCTTCCGTTGTACCTTGTTTTGAGGTTTGCTGTAGGTTTAATAATTCGAATGAAACCAAGTTGCATTCAAAATCTAAATTTGAGTTTATCAAAAAAAGAGAACGTGAAGCAGCACTCAAAATAAAGTGAATTTATTCATCCAACATGGAACTACAACGTTTCACCTCCTCTATGAAGGCATTTTCAAGTGTAAATTTGAGTTTATATAGCAGGTGACATTCTTCTTAACTTCAACTTCAATGTTCATATAACTTTAATAAAATAATACTGATAATTAACACTTAGGCCTCATGCACACGAACGTGCTTTTTCGGCCGCAATTCCCCCGAAAATCCACGGGAAAATTGCGGCCCCATTCATTTCTATGGGGCCATGCACACGACCGTAGTTTTTACGGTCCGTGCATAGCCCGGGAGCCGTGTTCTGTGGTCCAGGCTCATTGAAAATAATGGCCGCGGCCATGTGCATGGTCCGCGATTTGGGGGCGGCTCCCGGCTGACAGTCCGCTGCCGACCGCCCCGAAAATCATGGCCGTGCACATGGCTACGGTCGTGTGCATGAGGCCTTATGTTTACAGCGCTAGAAAAAAATCTTTTTAATGCAGAAACAAATTCCCTCTCAATGTAACCCTGAAACATTTCAACTATGCTTCCCCTTCTGCCCCATCTGTAATTAACACAAAGGAGGACAGTATTCTATTACAAACAGATCTTGATAAATTGGAGGATTGAGCAGAGAAGTGTCAAATGAGGTTTAACACTGATAAGTAAAGTTATGCTCTTAGGAAGAGAAAATACATGTCACCATGACATACTTAATGGGAAAACACTGGGTAACACTGACATGAAAATGGACTTAATTTTACTTGACCGTAAACTTAACTATAACAACCAGTGTCAGGCAGTTGCTGCAAGGAGAATAAGATCGTGGATATATTAGATTTTTAAAAAAATGGTGTTCATGGCTGAATATTAACTTTAGGCCTTACAAGCTCTTGCTCTCTGTGAGGCCTCATTTACACGAGCGTAATATACGCGCGTGCGACGCGCGTGCTTTTCACGCGTGTCGTACGCACCTATATTACTCTATGGGGCAGTGCAGACGATGCGTGAATTTTGCGCAGCGCGAGTGCGTTGCGTAAAACTCACGACATGTTCTAAAATTCTGAGTTTTTCGCGCATCACGCACCCATTGAAGTCAATGGGTGCGTGAAAACCACGAAGGTCGCACGGAAGCACTTCCGTGCGAACTGCGTGATTCGTGCAAGAGCTGTCAAACTGAATGTAAACAGAAAAGCACCACGTGCTTTTCTGTTTACAAACAGCCGAACGGAGTGTCTTACACATGAGCGAACCGACCTTTACCGCGTTCGGCCGAACTCGTTTTGACCGAACCCGGCAGGAGACAGTCACTGTGCAGGGTGCTGAAAGAGTTAAACTGGTTCAGCACCCTGGACAGTGACTTCCGATCCCAATATACGTGAACGTGTAAAAAAAAAAAAAGTTCTGACTTACCGATAACTCCCGGCTTCTTCCTCCAGTCTGACCTCCCGGGATGACAATTCAGTCCAAGTGACAGCTGCAGCCAATCACAAGCCAAGCACAGGCTGCAGCGGTCACATGGACTGCTGCGTCATCTAGGGAGGTGGGGCCAGATGTCAAGAGAGGCGCGTCACCAAGGACGCGTCACCAAGGACGCGTCACCTAGGCAACGGCCGGGAAGTTCTCGGTAAGTACGAACCTCTTTTTTTTTAAACAGGTTACTCGATATGGTGATCGGAATGCACTGTCGAGGGTGCTGAAAGAGTTACTGCCGATCAGTTAACTCTTTCAGCACCTTGGACAGTGACGGGCGTCGACTAGCCTCATCTCTATGATGGCGGCTGCGCGAAAATCACGCAGCCGCGCATCATACACGGATGACACACGGAGCTGTCAAGTGCCTTTTGCGCACGCAAAACGCTGCGTTTTTTGCGCGCGCAAAACGCACACGCTCGTGTAAATGAGGCCTGATACTGATTTGAATTTGTAGCAGTGGTGTCATGGTTTCAGGACCGGAAGAGGCCTTTAGCCTGAGCTGATTCGTTCATCGTGGGTTCGGTAAATATAAATTGTATTACTTTTACTGTGGGGCACTATTAATATGTGGGGGACAGTGGCACTAAAGTGGCACTTTTAATTAACTGGGGCTTAACTTAGGGGCACTATTATTATGTGGGGCACTAAAGGTGCACTTTTACTGTGTTTAGGGATTACTTAGGGGGCACTATTAGTGTGTGGGGGCACTTTTACTAAGTTAAGGGGCTCAAAAGGGGCACTAAAAGGGCACAATTATTGTGTGGAAGTCACTAAGTGTACACTTTACTATTGTGCAAATTGGACAGCTCCCCTGCTTACTACCTGTTTAGACATTATAGCCCTGGCACTATTATTTTTAGGCGGACATATCTGAGTTGCAAGTGTTCCATGGTGGTCCATGTCATATTATCACCACTCAGCACTTGGCTTCCTGATTCATTTATGAAAGATGTTTATTTTAGGCTGCCCTGGGTAGCGGAGGCAAATGTCCATTTCTCAGCTCATCGCACTGAAAAGGCATGTAACTTTTCCAGTCTGGTTCACCATTCTTTCATTCCTATCTAATACCTTTTCTAGAGTATTTCAGGTTAATTTCCTTCCAGCATTTTCATATGTTTCAATGATTATAAAGTAACCAGAGAAGCGTTCTCATCTCTAATACCGCAAATTCTTCTCCATTGTTATTGTATAGGCTGCTGTAAACTCTGCTGTACGATGTTTCTATATAGTTTGCTCCCCGTCTGCCAAGAGTCATAACTTTTTTTATTTTTATGTCGATATAGCCATATAAGGGCTTGTTTTTTGCAGGATCGTTGGGTGTATATATTATATTGCTTATCTTTTATTCTTTTATTCATTTTTTTACGGAAGGAATTGAAAAAAACAATAGCTATTTCAGCATTGTTTTTCGCGTTTTAAATTTACGCCATTTACATGTTAACTTTATTTTATGGATCAGTATGATTACGGCGATACCAAATATGTATAGTTTTTTAATGTTTTACTACTTTTACACAATGAAAACACTTTAAACCAAAAATTATTTCATTATATCACCGCTTTTCAAGAGCCATAACTTTTTATTTTGTATGTCGATGTTGCCATATGAATGTGAGGACAAGATGTAGTTTTCATTGGTATCATTTTGGGGTACATGGGACTTATTAATTAACTTTTATTAAATTTTTTGGTGGGGAGGAATGGAAAAAAACAGCATTTTCGCTGTTGTTTTTGTGTGTTTTTTTGTACCGCATTCACCCGGCAGTTTAATTAATGAGTTAACTCTATTACTCATGTCGTTACGATCGCGGCGATACCATATATGTGTGTGTTTTGTTTGCACTTCTAGTAAATAAAACTACTTTTTATGGAAAAAAGTGGTTTCATTTTAATTTTTACTGTAATATTTTTTTTTAATATATTTTAATAAACTTTTCTTAACTGTTTTAATTATTTTTCTTTATTAGTCCCACTAGGGGACTTTACCAGGCAATCTTCTGATCGCTTATATAATGCTTTGGTATACTCAATATACCAAAGCATTATTGCCTGTCAGTGTAAAACTGTCAGGCAATCTATTAGGCCATGCCTCTGGAACGGCCTAATAGGCATATAGCCAGGCCTGGCATGGGGGCCTTTGTTAGGCTCCCCGGTTGCCATGGCAACCTGTCAGCGGAAGACGATTGAATTTGTGGGCTGCTGATCGATGACAGAGTGAGCTCCCTGCCTCTGTCAAACAACTTAAATGTCGCGGTTGCTATTGACCGCAGCATTTAAGGTGTTAAACGGCTGGGATTGGAGGTTTCTCCAATCCTAGTCGTTGCAGCGGGAGCCCAGGTGTCAGTCACAGTCGGGCTCCCGCGGCTATCGTGCGGGCACAACTTGCTATATCACAAACTAGAGCTAGATCACCTACTTTCTGTCAATCATAAGAATGATGCAATATACTAGTATATTTAGCAATGAAACATATTCAACATTAATAAATATTGACACATATGTCAAAAACAGCGCCACTCTTGTCCATGGGCTATGTTTTAGACATTAGGCTAATGTCAGTTGAGCCCGCTGTTTTCGTCAGAACTGGATGACCATCTAATGTGTATTAAGTGTTCGACCAACGTTCGTGTATCAGATGTCGGGAAAAAAAGATTCTCAACATGCCGATCCTTTGTTCTCAAGAGGGATACAATAAATCATTGATAGAGGTGTCTGGCAGCTGCTTCTTTTTCTCTTCCCATTGAGAGCACATACATGCTTGGCTGAACAGAGTATGCATGTGTATGGGGACGTCGGGAGGGAGAAGCTGTCGACTAAAGGCTTGTTTGGCCACCTTTAGTCTTTAATTTCTTATCTTTGTGTTTCATTCTGTATTATAGTACCGTACAACTTCCAAGTTGTACACAGCTGTAAAATGGCGCCCATACAAGTGCATGGACCGTACTAATGTAATTTGGAGGCACACAGAAGTATTTTATTTCAGGATTCCATATAAATCCAGCATCAAAAAAAATCTTCAAAAAAATGGCATGATCATAGATTCCGTATGACTACATACATTAGTTTGTCGATTCAGTATGACTCCAGCATTGTACAGGAATGCGGCATGTGGCCTTATACCTTCCTGTTCTCTATCTACCACCACATTTTGACATCTCCAAGTTCATGGACTACTTTAAATTTCCTTATTGGATACTGAAAAAGGGCTCAGAATATATAACTATATACACTACCGTTCAAAAGTTTGGGGTCACCCAGACAATTTTGTGTTTTCCATGAAAACTCACACTTATATTTATCAAATGAGTTGCAAAATGACTAGAAAATATAGTCAAGACATTGTCAAGGTTAGAAATAATGATTTTTATTTGAAATAATAATTTTCTCCTTCAAACTTTGCTTTCGTCAAAGAATGCTCCATTTGCAGCAATTACAGCATTGCAGACCTTTGGCATTCTAGCTGTTAATTTGCTGAGGTAATCAGGAGAAATTTCACCCCATGCTTCCAGAAGGCGCTCCCACAAGTTGGATTGGCTTGATGGGCACTTCTTGCGTACCATACGGTCAAGCTGCTCCCACAACAGCTCTATGGGGTTGAGATCTGGTGACTGCGCTGGCCACTCCATTACAGATAGAATACCAGCTGCCTGCTTCTACCCTAAATAGTTCTTGCATAATTTGGAGGTGTGCTTTGGGTCATTGTCCTGTTGTAGAATGAAATTGGCTCCAATCAAGCGCTGTCCACAGGGTATGGCATGGCGTTGCAAAATGGAGTGATAGCCTTCCTTATTCAAAATCCCTTTTACCTTGTACAAATCTCCCACTTTACCAGCACCAAAGCAACCCCAGACCATCACATTACCTCCACCATGCTTGACAGTTGGCGTCAGGCACTCTTCCAGCATCTTTTCAGTTGTTCTGCGTCTCACAAATGTTCTTCTGTGTGATCCAAACACCTCAAACTTCGATTTGTCTGTCCATAACACTTTTTTCCAATCTTCCTCTGCCCAATGTCTGTGTGCTTTTGCCCATATTAATCTTTTCCTTTTATTAGCCAGTCTCAGATATGGCTTTTTCTTTGCCACTCTGCCCTGAAGGCCAGCATCCCGGAGTCGCCTCTTCACTGTAGACGTTGACACTGGCGTTTTGCGGGTACTATTTAATGAAGCTGCCATTTGAGGACCTGTGAGGCGTCTATTTCTCAAACTAGAGACTCTAATGTATTTGTCTTGTTGCTCAGTTGTGCAGAGGGGCCTCCCACTTCTCTTTCTACTCTGGTTAGAGCCTGTGTGTGCTGTGCTCTGAAGGGAGTAGTACACACCGTTGTAGGAAATCTTCAGTTTCTTGGCAATTTCTCACGTGTGTAAAAGGGCTGGTATAATAGCTGGGTTTCACATACTTGGTCGCCCACTATTACTATCCCCTTTATAATCAGGGTCACTAGGGTTATGCCTAGTTCCCTTACCTTTTCCTTATACTAACGTCTACTTGCTTTGCTTTGCTTCTAATCAACGGAATAAGACCGTACAATTAATACAATTGTATAGTAAATAAAGGGTAATATTTATTACTAACAATAATCACACTTACATATAAAATACAACAAACTAAACACAGAACACAGTAACTGATCACTGTATAGTATCAGTATACCCCATACATATAACACGTTAATATATACTGAGTATACTCACACTATACGTAGTACAGTATAAACATGATATCATAATCCTAATTATACCGCCACCCACTTATCTAAACATACATATGAATACAATTACGTTACAATCCAATACACGCTCACTATTTCTGTATCACTCCCTCCTAATATAACTTTCCCTATACTCTAAGGGTTAATAGCAAGGGTTACCAGGGACAGCAGGAGGATAAAGGGTTAACTTAGGAAAGGGTTAAAGTAAGGAGGGGGGGAAAGCATAACGTGTAGCTGCTGCTACACGTGGATACTTAGTAGTCCATGTGGTCCGAGTTGGTGTGGGGCCATCAGGGCCATGAGGCAGGAGCAGGCCAGGAGGGAAGAGGAGATCCTTAGTGGAGCCAGGGAGCAGGAACAAAGAGAGAAAGAGCTTTGGGACCGTTTGTCCTTTTAAACCTCCCCGTGCACACCTGTGTGACATCACAGCTCATGCACGTGAAAGGGGGGGGGGCTGGACCTCATGGAATACCATTATCTAGTAGGGGGATGGAAGGGCAGTTGGAACTTCCTGCTACCTGGATTAGTTCATTGTTTGTTTTACATCCCCCAGGGTGTCTGATTAGATGACACCTTTCTGGAGGGACAAATACATATATATATATATCTACACTACATGTACATAGATATAAATATATAAAACACTTCCCTTTACAATCCCCCTGTTGTCGGGAACACGACAATGAAATTTATGGAAGTGTTTGTTCTGTATTACCCCCTCAACTTTGTTACTGGTAATGGTCGTAGATGGAATGAAGTATACTATTGGACCTAGATACGTGACATCAGCTATCTCCTCAAGGACACCTTCCCGCCAGTCCTTCGACTCTGGAGTCTAGTGTCGAAATAAAATAAACCTCACAGTCCATAGAATGAAGTTAAAATTAAATCTCTTAGTCCATTGAACGAAGCCTCAAGGTCCATAGAACGAGGTTGAAACAAAACCTTCACAGTTCATAGAACTCAGTCTCAAAGTCCATAGAATGAGGTTGAAACAAAACCTTCACAGTCCATAGAACTCAGTCTCAAAGTCGATTGAAACTCCAAGTCTCTATCCTTGATCTTCTTCTTTCTTCTTTCTTTGATCTTGATCTTTCTTATAAATCTTTTCCACTTTAGCGGCGTCAGTAGGTCTTTTAGCGGCCGATCCCATTTGAGCATGCCAACGCGTGTAAGGCTACTTGTGCACTCAAACGGTCAGCCTTGGAATGGCTTAGCCCACCTTCCGACAACCTTTGTACGCAATCCGTTATTTTTCCAAAGCTTTTCAGTATCTTGATTGAAGACGAAACAATCTTTGTGGGCCGATATCCATGTCTCTATCATGGCAGGTTTACATCCCCGAGGAGGAAATTATATCTTAGTACCCAGGAATCTACTGTGGGGTGGAGCATCGCCTTCCATTTCCCCTCTAACATTCAATCCATCATCGTATTGACCATACCAGTTCTCAGGTTGAGGTAGAAAATACCAACCAGGATGTGTGTGTACCTTACCTGTCCCTAAGGGTTCCTACACACTACCCACTTATACATACAAAATGTAAAATAATCAAACATACAAAAATATTCCCCCCCAAACCATAGGTATATGTACATTTAGAGATTCATGCTCAACCAGCATCTCTCACTACTCCTCCATAAACATGTGAAAGGTACACATGTAAATGGGGTGACTACAGGCTGTAAATATATGTCCACCCACACGTACATACTCACTCGCTGTGGGACGGGCACGTCCTCACTGAGTATACCTATGTTGCGGACACATATCTACACCTAGAATGTCTATATGTACACCTTGAAAGTTTTTGTACGACACATTGATACATATTACATTACACAAATATATATATACATAAACTTGACAATTACGGGTCGCAGGACAGTATTGCTGTTATGTCCTTAGTCCAAATTCATGCTTTTACCCCTGACCTAATTTACTTGGTCCGCAAGTCCTTTCACCCATCAGTACTATCACAGGGTGGATGAGCAGGTTGAAGAAGAAAATTGCTTTGGGGTTGTAGCCAAACAGGCTCTCCCATCAGGACACCTCTGAGTCTCTTTTCAGGGAATGGGATGAAGGCTCGATTCTCAGACTCTTTAAGCTTCTCCACGACATCCTCTTCCTCACTGAACTCAGGATCATCTGGAGTCTAACAGGAGCATCTGAGCGGATATCGAGCCTCTACTCAGGGGTGACTGGAGTTCTTCCATTCTGCTACATCGATACCTTTGATAATACAAATAGGTAAAAATGCTCCTTGGAGGAGTATATCTCTTCCGGTGCAATTAGTCGCACAGATGGTGTAGTAAACATATTGCACTCGGTACCAACTCCAATACCCTTGACCCATGTATCTTAAGCTTGAAGAGGGTATTGGGTTGACCTTCATCTCACAGGTCCCCTCAGTATCTCAACACTGGTGTCTAAGCACCCGGTCCTAACTACCTTGGCAGAGGATCATATCCTCCTCCTTTCAACATCCATCTGTACAGACAGATATGGATGGCTGCCCTTATAGGTTAGGATATCTGAGGGGAGCTGTAGATGATGTACCATTTTGTGGATCTTCACAATTCTCATGTTTGTGGAACTATATCCCCATCTTACCAAACCCATTATCTTAAAATCAAGATATGGGTGTAATGCCAGGGTAACCTCCCCCTGTCAACCTTTCCTAAAGGACCACACCAGTTAAACACAAAAGAATCAGCCATGCTGTAATTCGCTGTATTTAATTGCACTCACATTAGGCCTCAGATGAACTTGTGTTACCTGTCTGTACCCCCCAGGTCTAGGTGCACAGAATAACATAAAACACTACACCGTGAACTTATGTTACCTGTTCGCACTGCTCAACCTGAGTTCACAGTATAATAACAACTTCAACGTTATCCTAATAGAGAGCAATTAAAACATTTTGCAATTATAGATGTAAATGTATTATCATCTTGAATTTCAAGGTCTAGGTGCGCAGCATAACATAAAACTATAAGTGAACTTAAGGAGGCTCTGTCACCAGATTTTGCAACCCCTATCTGCTATTGCAGCAGATAGGCGCTGCAATGTAGATTACAGTAACGTTTTCATTTTTAAAAAACGAGCATTTTTGGCCAAGTTATGACCATTTTTGTAGTTATGCAAATGAGGCTTGCAAAAGTCCAAGTGGGTGTGTTTAAAAGTAAAAGTCCAAGTGGGCGTGTATTATGTGCGTACATCGGGGCGTTTTTAATACTTTTACTAGCTGGGCGCTCTGATGAGAAGTATCATCCACTTCTCTTCAGAACGCCCAGCTTCTGGCAGTGCAGATCTGTGACGTCACTCACAGGTCCTGCATCGTGTCGGACACATCGGCAACAGAGGCTTCAGTTGATTCTGCAGCAGCATCGGCGTTAGCAGGTAAGTCGATGTAGCTACTTACCTGCAAACGCTGATGCTGCTGCAGAATCAACTGTAGCCTCTGGTGCCGATGTGTCCTCGCTCGTCTGACACGATGCAGGACCTGTGAGTGACGTTACAGCGTGATCAGGCAGAAGCTGGGCGTTCTGAAGAGAAGTGGATGATACTTCTCATCAGAACGCCCAGCTAGTAAAAGTATTAAAAAAGCCCCGATGTACGCACATAATACACGCCCACTTGGACTTTTACTTTTAAACACACCCACTTGGACTTTTGCAAGCCTCATTTGCATAACTACAAATATGGTCATAACTTGGCCAAAAATGCTCGTTTTTAAAAAATAAAAACGTTACTGTAATCTACATTGCAGCGCCTATCTGCTGTAATAGCAGATAGGGGTTGCAAAATCTGGTGACAGAGCCTCTTTAAGTTACCTGTCCGTACCTCTATACCTAATATAAGTTCACAGAACAAGCAAATACATTAATATTCATTGGCTGGTTCTTCAGTTGTATTCCTGGAGTGGTTTTCTAATTATGCATTATAAATACAGGTAACACCCATATAGTATAACTACATAACTACTGATAACAAGGAATATACCACAATAGAATCTGTGAAGGAGCCACAAAAGAAAACACAATGACAACAAAAGAACTGTGAACAAACAACAGAGCATACAGGAAAAGGGAGACCATAAACATACAGTACAGACAAAGAGATAACACTTAACTATGGACATGTAAATTATGGCCTACTTAAAATTCACAGCTGAATTCCAAACCAGTTGTGGTTTGTTATTCAGTTCTTTAAACACATGGTTTAGCAAATGTGTGGAGGAGATACTCATGTAGCCATTTTGTCCTTTCCTATAGTCACAATTTGATGTAATGTGGCCATTTTCTATTGCTTCATTACTAGGCTTTCCACGGTTGCTCATACCATGGCAGTTTCTAGCAATATGTCCCATCTGACCACATTTAAAACATTTAACAGGACCACATTGCTTAGTACCCAAAGACTTGCAGTACTTCACAATATGGCCTGAGCCGGCACATGCAAAACATTTAATAGTACATGCTCTGCTGGACTTAGGGCAGTCACCAGTGCAAGATCTCTTAAAGTTCTGCATGGCTAGGGATGCACTTCTGACTATCGTACGCTTACATTTGCCTAACACTTTCGTAGCAATGTTACCTTCAGGTTTCTGGATGGGATCACGATTTTGGGCATCTGATCCATCACTCTTTCTACTCCCCCCTTTTTGCCCTGTAGAGGGCAAACTTACAGAAGAATCAGGCCTTGAAAAAGACAAGGCCGGTAACCTTTTTGAGAAATCTTTTATGATGTTTTGCATACTGGCAACCAATTGTGACCTAGCAGCAAGCTCATCATTCAACTTGGCAATGATCGCATCCATATATGCCGCCTTATCCTTAAACACATTGTTCACAGCATAAGACCCAGTCAGCTGTGCATCAATATTATCACCACGATTCTTCAAAACTATCACCTGCAATTCCAGCATGCAAATTTGCTTATCTCTATCAATGTTACATTGTGCATTCTCTGCCAGTTGTGTCTGCAAAGCACAAACCTGCTTCACATTGTTGACACAACATTGGCAGGGAAGATTTAGGAAATCACTCTTCATTTCTGAGTGATCAGGCTTCCACGTCTCTTCATAAACACAGATCAGTTTAGCAAGCATGTGAAGGCTTTTGGAGGTTTTGTTAAAAACACTCCTCTTGCTTATGCACATCTTATCATGCGCATAAGCCTCGTCCAGCAGAGTGGACCACAGCATTCCTGCTGACTTGTATGTAGAGGGGGTTACTGGGTTGAATGAACTATGTTTAGAAAGTTTTTTAAGTGTGGAGAAATCATCTCAGTCTGCAATGCCTTCCTTGTCCCTTGCTGCATAAAAAAGGTCCTTTTCTCCGGAACGCCTTTTCCCGACCTGCTGGACTGAAGGACACCGACGTCGATACCTCTGAAACTCTGGTGTTGCTCGATCGCCCGACAATTCGTCGCCGTAGAACAGCACACCGCAAAGCAAAATAAAAGACGTTAATACCTCAGAAAAGAAAACAAAAAAACAATAGGTTCGCTGATATAAATTTTCCTTAAATAAAATTGTTACTCGTCCAAACTTCAAGGTCTGTGCGCACAGTATAACACAACACTTCGCCCTGTACGTATGTTATCAGTCCACGCCTCTTCGCCTATCTTAGTTCACGTTATAACACAATTTTATTGTACAAAAATTGTTACTCGTCCAAACGTCAAGGTCTGGGCGCACAGTATAAGACAACACTTCACCGTGTACGTATGTTATCAGTCCACGCCTCTCCGCCTATCTTAGTTCACGTTATAACACAATTTTATTGTACAAAAACTTGTTACTCGTCCAACCTTCAAGGTCTGGGCGCACAGTATAACACAACACTTCACCGTGTACGTGTGTTATCAGTCCACGCCTCTCCGCCTATCTTAGTTCACGTTTTAACACAGTTTTATTGTACAAAACACAGAAATAAATTGAAAACAGTTCGGGCCTCGGCTCGCCAATGAAAAAGGGCTCAGAATATATAACTATATATATAATGAATACTCACTACACACTCACCCACGTGTGTAAAAGGGCTGGTATAACAGCTGGGTTTCACCTACTTGGTCGCCCACTATTACTATCCCCTTTATAATCAGGGTCACTAGGGTTATGCCTAGTTCCCCTACCTTTTCCTTATACTAACGTCTACTTGCTTTGCTTTGCTTCTAATCAACGGAATAAGACCGTACAATTAATACAATTGTATAGTAAATAAAGGGTAATATTTATTACCAACAATAATCACACTTACATATAAAATACACCAAACTAAACACAGAACACAGTAACTGATCACCGTATAGTATCAGTATACCCCAATACATATAACACGTTAATATATACTGAGTATACTCACACTATACGTAGTACAGTATAAACATGATATCATAATCCTAATTATACCGCCACCCACTTATCTAAACATACATATGAATACAGTTACGTTACAATCCAATACATGCTCACTATTTCTGACTCACTCCCTCCTAATATAACTTTCCCTATACTCAGGGTTAATAGCAAGGGTTACCAGGGACAGCAGGAGGATAAAGGGTTAACTTAGGAAAGGGTTAAAGTAAGGAGGGGGAGAGCATAACGTGTAGCTGCTGCTCACGTGGATACTTAGTAGTCCATGTGGTCGGAGTTGGTGTGGGGCCATCAGGGCCATGAGGCAGGAGCAGGCCAGGAGGGAAGAGGACACCCTTAGTGGAGCCAGGGAGCAGGAACAAAGAGAGAAAGAGCTTTGGGACCGTTTGTCCTTTTAAACCTCCCCGTGCACACCTGTGTGACATCACAGCTCATGCACGTGAAAGGGGGGGGGGGGCTGGGCCTCATGGAACACCATTATCTAGTAGGGGGATGGAAGGGCAGTTGGAACTTCCTGCTACCTGGATTAGTTAATTGTTTGTTTTACACCCCCCAGGGTGTCTGATTAGATGACACCTTTCTGGAGGGACAAATACATATATATATCTACACTACATGTACATAGATATAAATATATAAAACACTTCCCTTTACAGATACAAAAGAATGAACAGGTATTTATATACAAATCAAACATTGTATATTTATATACAAATCAAACATTTTCCATCGTGGGGAAAATGTTTGAGGGGCTATTGAGGGACTATATACAGGATTATGTGACAATAAATAGCATTATAAGTGACAGCCAGCACGGTTTTACTAAGGACAGAAGTTGTCAAACTAACCTAATCTGTTTTTATGAAGAGGTGAGCAGAAGTCTAGACAGAGGGGCTGCTGTGGATTTAGTGTTTTTGGACTTTGCAAAGGCATTTGACACTGTCCCCCATAGACGCCTAATGGGTAAATTAAGGACTATAGGTTTAGAAAATATAGTTTGTAATTGGATTGAGAATTGGCTCAAGGACTGTATCCAGAGAGTTGTGGTCAATGATTCCTACTCTGAATGGTCCCCGGTAATAAGTGGTGTACCCCAGGGTTCAGTGCTGGGACCACTATTATTCAACTTATTTATTAATGATATAGAAGATGGGATTAATAGCACTATTTCTATTTTTGCAGATGGCACCAAGCTATGTAATATAGTTCAGTCTATGGAAGATGTCCATGAATTGCAGGCAGATTTAAACAAACTAAGTGTTTGGGCGTCCACTTGGCAGATGAAGTTTAATGTAGATAAATGTAAAGTTATGCATCTGGGTACCAACAACCTGCATGCATCATATGTCCTAGGGGGAGCTACACTGGCGGATTCACTTGTTGAGAAGGATCTGGGTGTTCTTGTAAATCATAAACTCAATAACAGCATGCAGTGTCAATCAGCTGCTTCAAAGGCCAGCAGGATATTGTCGTGTATTAAAAGAGGCATGGACTCGCGGGACAGGGATGTAATATTACCACTTTACAAAGCATTAGTGAGGCCTCATCTAGAATATGCAGTTCAGTTCTGGGCTCCAGTTCATAGAAAGGATGCCCTGGAGTTGGAAAAAATACAAAGAAGAGCAACGAAGCTAATTAGGGGCATGGAGAATCTAAGTTATGAGGAAATATTGAAAGAATTAAACCTATTTAGCCTTGAAAAAAGACGACTAAGGGGGGACATGATTAACTTATATAAATATATTAATGGCACATACAAAAAATATGGTGAAATCCTGTTCCTTGTAAAACCCCCTCAAAAAACAAGGGGGCACTCCCTCCGTCTGGAGAAAAAAAGGTTCAAGCTGCAGAGGCGACAAGGCTTCTTTACCGTGAGAACTGTGAATCTATGGAATAGCCTACCGCAGGAGCTGGTCACAGCAGGGACAGTAGATGGCTTTAAAAAAGGGTTAGATCATTTCCTAGAACAAAAAAATATTAGCTCCTATGTGTAGAAATTTTTCCTTCCCTTTTCCCGTCCCTTGGTTGAACTTTATGGACATGTGTCTTTTTTCAGCCGTACTAACTATGTAACTATGTAACTATGTACTATGTAACTATATGCCAAACTGTTCTTGTTTATATTTGACCTTATGCATTAAGTTGTATATTGATATCATGTAAGTATTTATGCAATCTGTATCATATAGAAAAACATAAAATAATAATCTAAATTGCCTATTTTTAAATGCCTGGTTGCTGTGGCCTATTGCTACCTGACAGATACCTATCTCTTAGCATTTTCATCTGTCCCCTACATTGCTGTCCATCTGCCTATGGAGGTTAAAAAAATTAATATTCTTCAGATATTTTTTAGTTGAATTTCACATATTTTCAGGAAATATTTTGCCCAAACAAGCTTTTCTCTTTGTGCCTGCTGTTACTTTCCCTGTGAAACAGCTGTGCTTTTATCTTTGTATTAAGATGCACAAAAACCATGGGAGGGACACTAAATTTCTGACCATTCTGGTTATTTCCTGCAGATAGCTTCTTATTACAGATTTGTCATCTCATCCAAAAACACTATTGATACTTTTTATTATCCACATTAGTTTATATATTGCTCAAATTAATAATCAAACTGATATTCATGTTTCAATATAAATAGGTTGCATATGCATTCAGTACGTTTTACATCACTGCCCCTCCACATGTTGCAGATCCCTGCTACGCCTTAGGAAAATGCCTGCCAATGAAGTTTATTCTGTTGCAAATTAAATGTCAATTAATTACACTTCCCGAAAACTATAATTATCAGTGATGTCTTTTAAAATCCATGTTCCCTCTGGGGAGCCGTGAAGGTTAATTGACCATGCTAACTGAATTACAATTAAAATGCTGCAGTAAGAGTTCTTAAATATAAAAAATATCTTCATTTATAAGAGATCACATGTTCCATTGGAAATATAAATGTCAAGAGTAATTTCACAAATATAGAGAAGCCTTTTTTGAGATTTCTCTCAAGTTACATATATTACAAATGGTACTGTCCCTATCAGAACATAATAAAAACTGCATGGAGACTAGTCTCCCATGCATCATTGATAGGTTTTACTTTTTATAATACCAGTATGTCCCTCACTGTGTTCTCTGGAGCAACCAAACTCCAAATTGATCAGCTCTCCCAGAGCATGAAATCCCAGCATGATCTGACGCACCAGTCAGCAGCTACATGCACTTTTATGCAGATACATGTAGCTTTAGTAGCTGTAAACCTTAGGAGGCAACTTTTTTCAATAAATCAATGTTTTATTTTATTTTGAACAAGTTTTGAATTGGGTTTCATCCTGGATACATAGAAGCAGTATCTAGCTATCAAAGTCGAATCCGCCAGGTCAGCAGGATTGTCTGTAGGATACAGACAAGTTGTCTCTCAAAAAGTAATTTTTTTTTTTTTTCATAAAACCCAATTCAAAACTTGTTCAAAATAAAATAAAACATTGATTTATTTTCAAAAAAATTGTCTTTAATAGCTGTATGTAAACACTGCCTAGTTTCTCCACCTCTACCTATTTCTCGCTCTCCCTCCCCCTTCTTCTGCCCCTCTTTCCTTTTCTTTACTTTCCCGTACCTGCCAACTTTTAAGTATCATAAAGAGGGACAACTGATGTGGTGCGCATATCGGCAATTTTGTTTTCTTTTAAGTCACGTCTCTAATTCCACACAACCCCGCCCATACACATCTGGTTCAGCCCACAAAGTATCATGCCAAATAGCTGCCCCCATACAGTACAGTGCCAACTAGCTGCCCCACACAGTATCATGCCAAATAGCTGCCTTCATACAGTATAATGCCCCCATAGATGCACCCATACAATATAAATCCAACACAGATGCCCCAATACAGTATAATGCCCACACAGATTCTCCCATGCAGTATAATGGCCACACAGATGCCCCCATTCAGTATAATGCCCACACAGAGCCCCTATGCAGTATAATACCCAAACAAATTCCCCCATACAGCATAATGCCCCATAGCTGCCACCATGCAGCATAATGACCTTATACAGTATAATGCCCACACAGATGCCCCTATACAGTATAATGCCCCCATAGCTGCCCCATACAGTATAATGCACCATAAATGCCCCATACAGCTCAATGCCCCCAAAGCTGCCCCCATACAGCATAATGCTCCCATGAATGCCCCCATACAGTATAATGCCCCTAACTGTGCTTATACAGTATAATCCCCCATAGCTACACCATACAGTAGAATGCCCCCACAGAAGCACCATACAGTATAATGCCCCGATAGCTTCAACCCTTATAGTATAATGCATCCATAGCTGCTCCATAGATTATAATGCACCCTTAGCTGCCACCATACAGTATAATGCCTCCACAGCTGCCCCATATAGTATAATGCCCCTATAGCTTCCCCCATACAGTATAATGCCCTCATAGCTGCCCCATACAGTATAATGCCCCATTAGCTGCCCCATATAGTATAATGCCCCCTTAGCTGCCCCTAGTGCCATATAAAGTGCCAGTGCTCTTGCAGATAGTGCCACAGTGACCATGTAGATAGTGCCCCTGTAGATAGTGCCACAGTCCCCACATAGATAGTGCCAAACAGCCCTTGAAGATAGTGCCACTCCCTGTAGATAGTGCTACTGCCCCCCTGTAGATTGCGCTATTGGGACTCCCTCTAGGACCAGAATCCCCTGCGTTGCCGACGATCTGGTAGGGGATTCCACTCCAGGCATAGCCATATATGGACAGTGATGTCAAGGTCTTCCCCTAGCACAGCGCTTAAGGTAGAGCTGTGCACGGACAGTCCTCGGCGAGTGGAGGAGCTCCCTCTGCTCCTCCGCTCTAAACTAATGCTAACGCTAATTGGATTCAACTGTATCTCCATTCTGAGTATGCAGATACAGTTAAAAGCGGTACATACCCCCGGCCACACTGAACAGCGGGACACTGCCCAAATCCGGTACTGTCCCGATGAATCCGGGATGTTGGGAGGTATGACTTACCCCCTCTCTCTCTCTCTCTCTTCTCCTTCCTTTCTCTCCCTCCAAGCTCTCATCCCCCTACCTCTCATTCTCTCCCCCCTTAAGGCCCCCATACATCTAATGTGTATGGAAGCTTCCCGATTCTCCCACGTTGAATTTTAATGCCAGATCATTTTGTTCAGAGGTGTCTGATAGCAGCGAACTCCCCTCTCCTTATTGAAAACACACACGCTTGTACATGGGGAGTTTGTTAGGAATAGCTGTCAGTCGAATGTGCGTTTGGACGACAGCTATTGAAGGTGCATAGCCACCTTTACTCTCCCTCTTTCTCTCCTCTACCTCTCTCCCTCCTTCTCCTTCCCCATCTCACTCTCTCCCCTCTCTGGTGTGTACAGCTTGGGGGATTCGCTTTACCATACACTGTATAAGCATAGACTTTGGCAGTTACAGGAGGGGTGGTGTATTTTGGTCGACGGGGAAAGCTTCAAGTCTGCAGAATGTTAAACTGGTATTTTATTAATTTGCTGTTAACTCCTTTAAATAAAACACAAAATGGTAAAGAATTGGATTGATATAGATATTTACTTTATCAGAAACATCATTAAATAGCTCAGAACTGAGAATGAATGAATTAGGATACTAAACAAATGGATATAGGTTCATGTAAAGAACAATAAAATATCCGGTCCTCCCGGCCGCTGTTTATTGACATGGCTGCAGCGATGACATGCCCATATACCCAAGTGATTACTGCAGCCAATCACTGGCCTCAGCAGTCCTGTGCCGTATACCCACTGAGACCTATGATTGGCTGCAGCTATCATGTAGGTATTCAAGCACGTCATTTCTGTAGCCATAGCAAAAAAAAAGCAAGCAGCGGAGAGGACAAGAACTGCGGCGCTGGAATGTCGGGAGATTTGTGAGCTGAGTAATGCTTCTTATTTTGTTTTATTGCATTCTCCCCTCCTTGGCCACTTTTTTTTTTTTATTAAGTCAGAAACTCCCTTTAAGCTGGCGATACAGAAGTGATTTCAGACGTCTGCTTTCCGAATGACTTGTCGACCATCTCTGCCTTGATCTAAGACCTGATCTAGGCTTCTATTGATGGGATGCAGATCTGTCGTTTGTAATGAACAACCTTTCAATAACTGCACTCGACAAAGACTGGAAAAATTGCGAAAAGGCGTAAACAGTTGGCAGAAGATGGACTAAATTGGCCTTTTTGGTAGTCCAAAATCTCTAGTGCATGGCCAGCTTTAGGTTTCTTATCTGGCAGTACTAATGTTTAAATCACGATGTATTATTTGTAACTCAAACAGGGCTGCACTCATTCCTATTACAATATCTTAAAGGAAACATTTACACAGAAAGCTTATGATTTGGAATGTCAGTCTGTTTTCCCAAGGTCCCATTAGCAGCAAAATGACAGGGGATTTCTCAAAATTAGCCCCTAAAACTCCAACCCCTTGTGCGTATATTTTTATTTACAGACTGTCTAAGGATAGGGAGGGAGCCTTGTGTTGCTGGGACTAAGGTTTAGCTTCCCTTACGTCCCTTACAGACGCACAATGATAAGGATGAAGCACGTAGTATCCCCTGGTGGGGCCCTGAACCCTGATCTTTGAATGGATCTTCCAAAGCAAGTCTCCTGTAAGGATCTTTCACAAAGTCTGTAGTGAGAAACAAAGGCATTAAGTGAAGACCATGAGGCTGCACTACAAATCTGTTCTACAGAAACGAAGGAGCGTTCAGCTACAGAGGTAGATAGAGCTCTCAAAAAAAGAATTGGGGATTCAGCTCTACTGCTGTGTAGGCTTTGAGGGTGGATTCTTTAATCCAGAGTTGGAAGCTTTTCAGCTCTTGTTAGGCCCTGAAAAAGAGATGAGGAGATTATCTTATTTTTTGGATGAGCTTGTCCTGTCAAGATATATACGATGACAGTAGGCTAAGTCCAGGGAGCCCAAGTAGAAACCTTTTTGAGCAGAGTTGATCTCTGAGATTACTGAAAGTGAAACAACCTGATTTATATTAGTAAATGAAAGGACCTTACGTCTAAAAGATGGAAGGAGCCTTAACAGTACTTTATCGGGCAGGAACACTTCATATGGGTCTGAAGAGCCAAAGGATCACCCTTTTTATAGATGTGCATGCTAAGAGGAAGGTTACATTCCAAGAGAGCTAAGCAGAAGTGCAATCCTCCAGAGACTTAACTTAGTGAGGACTAAAAGAAGATCCCAGACCGAGATGGGCTATAAAACTCTGGGTCCAAGCCTAGAGACTGCTTAAGAATACCTTCTAACGAAATGGTACTGGGAATATCGGATACCGAGGAATATAATACATCAACCTGGACTCTTAAGGTTGAAGAACTAAGTTCTTTTTCAATCCCCTGCTGAATGAATTACAGCACAGTAGCAGCAGAAGAGAAGTGGTAGGTAGATTCCGGGTTGTAGACCAACTTAGAAAGATGGATTTCAAACTGACCCTGACTAGTTCGCATTAGCTGAAAGAACCACGACACTCTTGCGCCAATTAGGGACTGTGGTGATGAGAGAGGACTGATCTTACTGTGCCTTGGATAGCACTCTGAATCATTGCTACTTGTGGGAATATGTATGTTAGAGGAAAGTTACATAGAATTAACATGGCATCCAGTGCCAGAGGGTTGTCTTCCTTGTAGAGGGAACAGAACATCTGAAGCTTGGCATTCCTTTGAGTTGCCATTAGACCCACTACCAGTACTCCACATCTCAATATGATATGCTGGAAAAACCTCTGAATTCAGAGACCATTCGTCTGGTGCTGTTAAGCCTTTGCTTAACCTGTTGGCCAGAATATTGAGGTTCCCTGGTATGCAGACTGCAGTTAGGTTCCTGAGGTGACATTCTGACAAAGGATTAATTTGGCTTTTTCCATTAGGGGAAATATCTAATTCTCCCTGTCTGTTTATGTAGGATGCCGCATGGTGTTGCTTGCAAATCCTTATAGACTGCCCTTCTACGTGAGGGAGAAAATGAAGAAAAGTCTACCTGACTGCTCTGATCTCCCTGAGATTCGATGGCATTAAGTGCTCCAGAGAAAACCAGGAACCTACCATGGTTAGGGTGTCCAGATGTGCTCCCCAGCCTATCTTGGACACATCTATAGTTACATACCTCCAGAGTATCGGGATGAAAGACCTGCCATTGGGTGGATCTTTTCACCAGGTTAAGGCATGCAGTGTTTAATGGGAGAGGTGACAGGTCCTGTCCAATTCTCTGGTAGATGTCACGGTGCGGGGTGTAGATCCACTGGGCCATACCGCGTAGCGGGATGGCAGCTGGCCAAACAGGTATGATACAGAGTCAATAGTCCAGAAGGTTACAGTGGTAAGGCAGGCACGGCTGGGACCAGGCGGAAGGTAGACATCAGTCATGGCGTGGAAATGCAGTACAGCACGGCAACAGTTCAGCACGGCAGTAGATCAGGATAGCACTGGATAGCACGGGAAACAGGATACAGCTATGGAGAACACTGGGTAGCTGGAAGACACTCAGGAGACAAACTTTGGGAAACAACAACAACGCTCAGGCGAGGATCAGAAGGGCGGGGACCTTCTTATAGTCCAGGAAATCATGTGAGTTGATGATGATTTTAAGCGCGTGATGGCCCTTTAATAGTGGGCACGAGCACGCGCACCCTCCGGGAGACAGACTCGGTACCTGGAAGTGAGTGCCGGCCCCTCACAGGGGGACGACGCAGCACAGCAGCAGGATGTCCATGGCCGCGGTCGTCGAGTGGTAAGTTGAAACGACGGACCACGGCCATAGATGTTACAGTATCCCCCCTCTTATGCCCCCTCTTCTTGGGACCAGAGTGGGAGAGAAACTTCCTCATGAGGACAGGGGCATCAATGTTCTCCTCTGGCTCCCAAGACCTCTCTTCTGGACCAAATCCCCTCCAATCTACCAAATAAAACGTGCTTCTTCCCACCTTTTTGGTGGCTAGAATCTCTCTTACCTCGAAAGTCCCTGACGAGCTGCCAGGAGTCACTGGGGTACTAGGAGTCCTAGAGTAGCAGTTCAGGACCACGGGCTTCAGCGAGGAGACATGGAAGGAGTTAGGGATCTTGAGGGTAGGAGGCAGCCACAGTTTGTAAGACACCGGGTTAATTTGTAGCAGGATCTCGAAGGGTCCGAGGAACCTGGGAGCAAATTTGCAGGACGGTACCCTCAGCCAGATATTATTTGAGGACAGCCAGACCTTCGTACCTGGAAGAAACTGAGGAGGATCCCGTCTTCTAGTATCTGCTTTTTTCTTCATGCGGTCAACTGCCAGCAGAATAAAAGATTGGGTCTGTTGTCATATTTGCAGAAAGTCCCTGAAGGTCGAGTCAGCTGCAGGCACCTGGGACATAGTAGAGAGGGGAAGAGGTATTCGAGGATGTTGGCCGTAGACTATGAAGAACGGGCTGGAGGTGGGTGACTCATAGTATGGTTATTATAGGAGAATTCTGCCCACAGTAGCAGCTGCACCCAGTCATCATGTCGCCTGGAAACAAAGTGACATAGATATTTCTCCATAATTTGGTTAATCCTCTCGACTTGCCCATTGGACTGCGGATGATAGGCCGAAGAGAAGTCCAACTTTACACCGAGGAGGCCGCAGAGAGCTCTCCAAAACCTTGAGGTGAACTGGACCCCTCAATCCGAGACAATATGCAGAAGCAAGCCGTGCAGACGGAAGATGTGTTGTATGAAGAGGTCAGCCAGTCGAGCAGCAGAAAGCAGACCAGTCAGGGGAACAAAATGAGTAATTTTAGAGAATTGATCCACCACCACCCAGATCACACTGCATCCCGCAGAGAGAGGCAGATCTGTGACAAAGTCCATAGCAACTTGCCGCCAGGGGGCATCGGGCACAGGCAGTGGTTGGAGCAGACCGGCTGGTCTGGAGTGGGCAACTTTGTTTGCTGCACATGCCGTACAGGAGGAGACAAAGTCCATGACATCTTTGGGCAGCATGGGCCACCAGAACTGATGGGCGATTAGGTCTCGGGTCTTACGGGCATCTGTGTGACTTGCCAGCTTGGAACTGTGACCCCAGCCAGACATACAAAAGTTCTTCCTGGAGGAATGTCACTAACCTGCAGAAGGTTAACAGAATAGATGCAGGAAGGGTCGATAAAATTGTATGGGGACTCCACAGTGTCCTCAGTTTCAAGCGATCTAGACAAGGCATAGGCCCTCACATTCTTGTCGTCAGGACGGTAGTGGAGTTCGAACCAGAACCGAGCAAAGAACAACGACCACCTGGCTTGACGAGGGTTCAACCGTTGAGCCGTCTGTAAATAGATCAGATTCTTGTGATCCGTGAAGACCAGAATGGACTGTGCCCTCCAGTAGATGTCTCCACTCCTGCAGAGCCAGCTTGATGGCCAGTAACTCTCAATCCCCAATCGAGTAGTTGCGCTATGCGGAAGAAAACAGTTTCGAATAGTAGCCACATACCACAGTCTTGCCTTTAGAACCTCTCTGGAACAACAGTGCACCTGCACAACAGAGGAAGCATCCACCTCTAAAGAAGACTGTAGGGACACATCAGGATGGTGAAGAATAGAGGCTGACATAAAGACTTTTTTAAGGTCTCAAATGCGGCTTCTGCCTCCGGAGTCCACATTTTGACATTCATACCCTTTTTTGTGAGGGTAGAGATGGGGCTGTCAATAACGAGAAGTTGGGGATGAACAGCCGGTAGAAGTTGGCGAATCCCAGGAAGCGTTGTATGGCCCTTAAGCCTTGTGGGCGTGGCCACTCCAGGACAGCTTTTACCTTCTCAGGGTCCATCTTGAGGCCCTGATTGGAGATGATATAACCCAGCAAGGGAAGAGATCTTTTTTCAAACATGCACTTCTCCAGCTTGGCATAAAGATGATTCTCCTTTAAACGACGCAACACCTGGCGGACATGACCCTGATGAGTTACCGGATCTGGGGAAAAAATCAAAATGTCATCGAGATACACCACAACACAGACATAGAGGAGATCACGTAAAATGTCATTGACAAATTCTTGAAACACAGCGGGGGCGTTACACAGGTCGAAGGGCATAACTAGGTATTCATAATGCCCATCACGTGTATTAAATGCGGTCTTCCACTCATCACCCTGTCGAATTCAGAATCAGGTTGTAGGCCAACCGCAAGTCCAGTTTAGAAAAACTTTTTGCCCCCGTATGCGATCAAACAGTTCCGAAATCAAAGGCAATGGGTACCTGTTCTTCACCGTGATCTGATTGAGGCCCCGGTAGTCAATGCAGTGTCGGAGGGATCCATCCTTCTTCTTGACAAAGAAGATCCCAGCTCCAGCCGGGGATGAGGACTTACGAATGAAGCCCCTCTCCAGATTCTCCTTGATGTAGGTCGACATAGACAGTCTCTGGCAAGGAGAGAGAGTATACTCTACCGCGAGGATGAGATGAATCAGGAACCAAGTCAATCGGACAATCGTATGCTCGATGTGGCGGCAAGGTCTCCGCTTCCCTTTTATTGAAGACATCAGAGAACATAGAGAAACAGGAAGGCCACTCTGCCAATGACTGAAGCGGAGGAGGCTGCGGTGGCTGGATATGACTCAGACAGCGGTCGTGACTCTTGGGGCCCCACTGGAGAACCTCTCCAGAGTTCTAATCCAGGACTGGGGCATGCAAACAGAGCCAAGGCAAACCCAGCAGCACGGGGTTGATGGCCTTGGGCAGGACAAACAGGGAGATGAGCTCAGTGTGAAGAGCTCCCACTTGAATTCTCAATGGCTTGGTCACAGACAACATTGGGTCAGGCAATGACATTCCATCTACAGAGGCGACAATCAACGGCCTTTCCAGACAGACAGTGGGCAACTGGAGAAGATCCACAAGGTCTTGATAGATGAAATTAGTTGCCGAGCCAGAGTCCAGGTAGGCAGAGGCCAGATGGGGTTTCTCGCCAACAATGATGGTCACGGGAATACACAGTTTGGAGGAGAGTTCACCATTAAATGCAGTATCGCCCAGAGTTGTCTCTCCAACCAAACCTAGGCGTTGTTTTTTTTGGGCTTTTGAGGACACAGACGAACGACATGGCCAGCGAGGTCGCAATACAGAGTCCAGAGGTGCGCCTGCGCTGTTTCTCTTGTACAGACAATTTTAGGCGATCCACCTGCATCGGAACCTCGGGCAAGGCAGTAGAGGATTGCAAGAGGGGTTGCTGGAAGTTGGGCGCCAATCTAGGAAGCCGTCTCTCCTATCGAAGCTCATGAGATCTCTCCCTGAGCCTTATATCCACCCGGGTAGCCAGCAGAATCAGGTCGTCCAAAGGCACGTCGTAGGTCTCAAGGAGCAAATTCGTCCCTGATCTCGGGCGATAGGCCTTGCCAGAAGGATGCTACCAAGGGCTCATTGTTCCAGGACAGCACTCCTGCCAGGATCCGGAACTGGATGGTGTATACGCCCACTGAGGTGTCCTCTTGGCGCAGGTTGAAGATAGCAGTGGCCGCCGACAAGACACGTCCTGGCTCCTCAAAAACAGTACAGAACAACCGCACGAACCCCTGGAAGTCTTGAGTCTCAGGTCCCTGAAGTTCCCAGATTGGATTCGCCCATGCCAGGGCCTTGCCAGCAAGTAGAGACACGATGAAGGCAATCTTGGTTCCGTCCGACGGAAATGCTCGGGCGTGCAGGGAAAAATGGATATAGCATTGGTTCAGAAATCCCCTGCACGAACTTGCGTCTCCATGGAACCGAGAAGGTAAAGGTAGCGAGAACCGAGGATCCGAACTGGAACCGCCAGGAGGTTTAGAAGGAGGGTCGGTCGGAGGAGCTTGCATAGAAGCAGGAAGGGAAGCAGCTAGCGCCCCTAGCTGCTGTGACATGGAGTCCACTGCCACGAGAAGTTGATCCTGTCTTGCTTGGAGGTCCCGCAGGTCCGCCTTCATGGCTTGGGGGTGTGACATGCCCTTATATTGGCCAGCCGGGTCCATGGCCTGAGCGTACTGTCACACTGGGCCGTACAGCGTAGCGGGATGGCAGCTGGCCAAACAGGTATGGTACAGAATCAATAGTCCAGAAAGGTTACCTGAGGCAATGTAGACAGTGGCAAGGCAGGCACGGCTGGGACCAGGCATCAGGTAGACGTCAGGCGTGGAGTAGTAGAGCAGGCGTGGAAATGTAGCACAGCACGGCAACAGTTCAGCACAGCAGTAGATCAGGATAGCACTGGATAGCACGGGAAACAGAATACGAGGAACACTGGGAAGCTGAAAGACACTCAGAAGACCATTTGCAAGATAGAATTTGGGAAACAATAACAATGCTCAGGCGAGGATCAGAAGGGCGGGGGCCTTCTTATAATTCAGGAAATCATGTGAGTTGATGATGATTTCATGCGCGCTGGCCCTTTAAGAGCGGGCACGAGCGCATGCGCGCACCCTCCGGGAGACAGACTCAAAACCCGGAAGTGAGTGCCGGCGCCTCACAGGGGGACGCCGCAGCACAGCAGCAGGATGTCCATGGCCGCGGTCGTCGAGGGGTAAGTTAGAAACGACGGACCGCGGCGATAGACGTTACAGGAGATTTGTCCCACTGAGACAGCAATTCCCACTAGAACAGTTTCATGTGAAAACTAGACCAAGGGATCAATTCTATGGCGCTACTCATCAACCCGAGAACACAGCATACAGATGTCAGAGACACTCTCCTGTATGACTGGAGGTAAATAAGCCCCTGTAGGACCCTCTGTAGGTAAGGGGAAGGAGATATATAATAGAATCCCCAAAATCTATTAAAAAGCCCAGAAACTGGATGGATGTTGGTGGGGCTATCGTAAGCTTTTCCCAATTTGTAATCCATCCGCGATTGTACAACAGGCACCGGGTCAGATGACTCCATAGAACATCGCCTGACCTGGCTAAGAGAAGCCAGTCTTCCAGGTAAGGAACGATAGGGACCACTTATAATCTCAGGGCTGCCACCACTAATGTCACGAGCTTGGTGAACACGAAGGGGACTTATAAAAATTTCAAAAGGAAGGGTGGTAAATTGGTAGTGTTTACCGCCTCCTGGATGAATCTGACTATCCTCAGGTACTTCTGGTGACGAGAAGAAATTGGCACGTGAAAGTAAGCATCCTTGAAATCTAATGGACTCCATTCTGAAGTGTTTCTTTACTAGAAAACTATTTAGGTACCTAAGATGGATAATGATGCACCAGTCTCTAGATGGTTTTGGAAACAAAATCCCCTTTGAATAGACCTAGAATCCTCTCTCATTGGTGTGGGGACCTCTACCACAACATTTTTCTGCACTAGCTGAATAATAGAGAACTCCGGAATGGATTGCTTGGCTATAGGTAACTTGGTAACTTTGCAGTTATTACGTAGCGGTCTAAAGGAAGATGCAGAAATAGAATAGAGAAACCATCATTTATTATTTTTAACACCCACACGTTTGAGATGTTTCTTTCTCAATCTGGTAGAAAATTAAGCAGATGTTCTTCAACTGGAATACTTCTGGTGCCAAAAGTCTGATTTCTTGCCCATGTTGTAACCGAAAGATCTTCTGGTTCTCCTCTGGGGCCGCTCTCTGAAGTCACCTCTGGTCTGGTGAAAAGGACTTCCGACTGGATGAATCTGACTATCCTCAGGTACTTCTGGTGACGAGGAGAAATTGGCACGTGAAAGTAAGCATCCTTGAAATCTAATGGACTCCATTCTGAAGCGTTTCTTTACTAGAAAACTATTTAGGTACCTCAGATGGATAATGATGCACCATCCTCTAGATTAGGGGTCTCAAGCACGCGGCCCGTGGGCCGCATGCGGCCCCTGGGGCTGTCATCTGCGGCCCGCGGGACACAGAGCCGCTAGTATCGGCTCTGCTCCGAGACTCTGGAATTCCCTGACATCGCTGTCCACATATGAACAGCGATGTCTGGGGCTTCCCCAGAGCCGGAGTCCCAGGCAGAGCGCTGGTGTCAGCTCTGCTCAGAGACTCTGGAATTCCCTGACATCACTGTCCATATATGAACAGCGATGTCTGGGGCTTCCCCAGAGCCGGAGTCCCGGGCAGAGCGCTGGTGTCGGCTCTGCTCCGGGACTCTGTGGAATTCCCTGACATCGCTGCCCATATATGGACAGTGTGTCAGGGTCTTGCCCAGAGCGGAGCAGAGCGCTGGTGTCGGCTCTGCTCCTGGACTCTGTGGAATTCCCTGACATCGCTGTCCACACATGAACAGCGATGTCTGGGGCTTCCCCAGAGCCGGAGTCCCAAGCAGGGCGCTAGTGTCGGCTCTGCTCCGGGACTCTGTGGAGAATTCCCTGACATCGCTGTCCACATATGAACAGCGATGTCTGGGGCTTCCCCAGAGCTGGAGTCCCGAGCAGAGCGGTGGTGACGGCTGTGCTCTGGGAATCTGTGGAATTCCCTGACATCGCTGTCCACATATGAACAGCGATGTCTGGGGCTTCCCCAGAGCCGGAGTCCCGGGCAGAGCGCTGGTGTCGGCTCTGCTCCGGGATTCTGTGGAATTCCCTGACATCGCTGCCCATATATGGACAGTGTGTCAGGGTCTTCCCCAGAGCGGAGTCCCGGGCAGAGCGCTATTATCGGCTCTGCTCCGGGACTCTGGGGAAGCCTCTGACATTGCTGTCCATACATCGACAATGATGTCAGGGGCTTCCCCAGAGAAGGAGTCCCAGTGATGTCAGGAGCACAGCTGGAGTCCCAGGAAGAGCCTAGGGACTCCAGCTCTGGGGTTTCCCCTGACATCTCTGTCCATATATGGACAGTGATGTCAGGAGCAGAGCTGGAATCCCAGGCAGAGTGCCAGAAGCGACTCTGCTCCGGGACTCCAGCTCTGGGCAAGCCCCTGACATCACTGGGGCAGCCTCTACAGAGGGCACTGGGGCAGCCTCTACAGAGGGCACTGGGGCAGCCTCTACAGAGGGAACTTTGGCAGCCTCTGCAGAGGGCACTTTGGCAGCCTCTGCAGAGGGCACTTTGGCAGCCTCTACAGAGGGCACTGTGGCAGCCTCTACAGAGGGCACTGTGGCAGCCTCTATAGAGGGCACTGTGGCAGCCTCTACAGAAGGTACTGTGGCAGCCTCTACAGAGGGCACTGTGGCAGCCTCTACAGAGGGCACTGTGGCAGCCTCTACAGAGGGCACTGTGGCATTATCTACAAGTGGGTGTGTGGCAGTATCTGAAGAGGACACTGGCATTATCTAGGGGTGTGTTGCATTATCTACAGAGGGCACTGTGGCCTTATCTACAGAGGGCACTGTGGCCTTATCTACAGAGGGCACTGTGGCCTTATCTACAGAGGGCACTGTGGCCTTATCTACAGAGGGCACTGTGGCCTTATCTACAGAGGGCACTGTGGCCTTATCTACAGAGGGCACTGTGGCCTTATCTACAGAGGGCACTGTGGCCTTATCTACAGAGGGCACTGTGGCCTTATCTACAGAGGGCACTGTGGCCTTATCTACAGAGGGCACTGTGGCCTTATCTAGGGGTGTGTTGCATTATCCACAGAGGGCACTGCGGCAGCATCCACAGAGGGCACTGCGGCAGCATCCACAGAGGGCACTGCGGCAGCATCCACAGAGAGCACTGCGGCACTATCTAAAAAGGGGCTGCCCAATCTTGACATGTGTGCTAACTGAGCCGCCGGACTGCATTTAGCGACACTTAAACTTGAAAGCTGGATTGTTGAAATAAGCACGTGGAGAAATATCTCAAATTTTAAACCTAGCGCTATTATTATAGTAATGTAGTATTATTATTCTAGTAATATAGTGTTATAGTAGTTCAAATAACTAATTGATTAACAATAATTTTTTATTGCATCAAATTTGAAAGTAATGCGGCCCGTCAACTTCCCATTTTTTCTATATGCGGCCCACTTACCCGGCCGAGTTTGAGACCCCTGCTCTAGATGGTTTTGGAAACAAAAACCCCTTTGAATAGACCCAGAATTCTCTCTCATTGGTGTGGGGACCTCTACCGCAACATTTTTCTGCACTAGCTGAATAATAGAGGACTCCGGAATGGATTGCTTGGCTATAGGTAACTTGGTAACTTTGAAGTTACTAAGTAGCGGTCTAAAGGAAGATGCAGAAATAGAATAGAGAAACCATCATTTATTATTTTTAACACCCACACTTTTGAGATGTTTCTTTCTCAATCTGGTAGAAAATTAAGCAGATGTTCTTCAACTGGAATACTTCTGGTTCCAAAAGTCTGATTTCTTGCCCCTGTTGTAACTGAAAGATCTTCTGGTTCTCCTCTGGGGCCGCTCTCTGAAGTCACCTCTGGACTGGTGAAAAGGACTTCCGACTGGTGAACGCCTCGTCCCCTCCCTCTCCTAGTTTGTCATTTTTATTAGAAAAGTCCTCCATTAGCTTATCTAGCTCTAGTCCAAATAGTCTACCAGGCGAAGGGTATGTTCACACGCAGTCAAAAACTTCTCAAAATATGGAGCTGTTTTCAAGAGAACACAGCTCCTCATTTTCAGACGTTTTTTTGTGCTACTTGCGCCGCGAAAAACGCTCTGTCGGAACAGAACGTCGTTTTCCCATTGAAATCAATGGGCAGATGTTTGGAGGCGTTCTGCTTCTGATTTTTCGGCCGTTTTTCGGGCGTCTATGGCCCGAAAAACAACCAAAAATAGGTCGTGTGAACATACCCTTATACTCGAGGTTACACAGGCTATTTTTTTAAGCAATTTCAGCTTGCCATGGCTTAATACGGGTGGCTTTTTCTGCCAGCCACTGAAAGGGTTATACTTCTAGCCACGAGCTTGGACTGAGATAAAGACAAATCAGAGAGGAAGTTCACACAACTAGATTGACGTATTTGAAAGCCGTGAAAATATAATCTCTAGAGCGTACCAAGTCTATATTTTCCTGTAACTTGCTGGAGTTACTTGCGTAATGTGCTGACAGTGTCATAGTTGGCAATACCAATTTTCGCTCGATCAGTGGTTGCCTAGTAACCTCACCTGAGTGCACAATTGGCTCTTCTATCCCTAGGCTTCTACAAGTTAGGACCATCCTCAGATGAAACCATGGTGCTTTTACACAGCTTGGATATAGCCACATTCACCTTTGGGGGTGCCATTCGTTTTCCTGCGACTGATCAAGAGGGAGCCATCTGTTTCTGACGTTAGCCCTGTTCAATGCCCTATTTTCTGAGGACATCATAGCTGAGAGGAAGCGGAGCACTTTGAAAGCCCTATGCCCCCTAGAGGTGGATGCAATATTACCATCCCGGGTGGTCCCCTGGTCCTCTGACTGGATTGCTCAAATGAGCTGTGGCACTTTGCCAATATCCAAAGGGATTCAATTCATGGGTATCTTAATGTTCAGAAGAAGAAGAGTGAACCCCGTCAATGACCCTTAGATCACTACTTGGAATCAAAATAGTCAAAGCTCTTTGTCACGGTCACAAGGTATGTGGACCCACTAGGCCGCTCCGCCGTAGCGGAGAGACAGCTGTTCTAGTCACAGTCTATGCAAGAGTCTCAAGTAGTTCGTAACACAAGGGTACCTGAGATAGTCCAGACAGGGCGGAGGCTTCAGCTCGGATGGAGGTGGATACAGCAGGTTGTGCCAGACGTGGCAGAGGACACTGGTTGTGGCAGACGACACTGGTCGTGGAAGACGACTCTGGACGTGGCAGATGACACTGCATGTGGCAAACGACAGCAGGTGCAGTAGGACACGACTTAAACACTAATAGGCTCAGGAACAAGAACACAGCACGGGATATAGGATACAGGTAGATTGGCACAGATAACAACAGGAACAGGAAGCAGGGCCATTCTTATAGTCCAGGAAATCATGGGCAGTTGATGATGATGATGTACACCTTTAAGGCCGGGCACGAGCGTGTGCGCGCACCCTACGGGACATAGCGCAACGGAGCGGAATTGATCCATGGTCGCGGCTGTCGTGAGGTGAGTAAACCCGACGGTCCGCGGCCATGGACGCAACACTCTTCTTGCGTAGCTAAAACTTCTCATCTTGCATTGAATATAGAGGATCTGTAATGACAGGGGGGTAGGGAAACAGACAGTGAGCCCTAATCTACCCACCACTCAGTCCCTGCCTACTTGCAACGACCCGCCCTAGGCGACGGGGTACAACTGGGCGACGGTCCCTATGCTCAGTAGGTGCACGACAGACAAACGGACAAGGGGACACAAGTAAAGGGAAAAGGGGCAGTTGCCCACGGCAACACCGTGAGCAACAAGAGAGGTGAACGAGCCGAGTCAAACCAGGAATGTACGAGGTACCAAACGCAGACAGGAGAGTAGTCAGAAAGCCGGGGTCAGTATGAAGCAAGGTCAAATAGCTAGGAGCTGCAGCAAGGCCAGGAAACCACACGAGAAGAATCACAAGCAAAGGAGGAACAGGAAAGGCAGGTATAAATAGACAGAGGGCGGAACTAGCTCCGTCTGGCCAGGCTGCGATAGGCTCTCCCACTCCTAAGCCTGCCATCCTGAGTGGTGGAAGATGGAGTCAGTCTCAGAGACATAGAACCAGGTGCAGACTGATTACCTATGGGCGTATACACAGAAGTGCCTGGCAGATCCTTTACAGGATCTAAATGTATCCCTCATTTCATTAATAGATGAACACACAAACTTCTTGACTCAAATTATTACATCCCTAGGGCTTGCAAAGGACAATTGAGGGACAAATTGGCAGCAAAAGTGGTACTTACATTTGTCAGATAAAGGAATATCGCATTCCCTATAGACAAGATAATGAGTGCAGAAAACGCCATAGACATTATTTACAATTGTAGTCTTGTAAATTAAACACCAGATGGCATTATGGCGATGTAGAGAGCACTGTAACTCAGGAAGAGAAGGGAAAAATGCATATAACCTCTTCCCAAAGAGAACTGAAGGAACCTTGGGGCAGGAAGTGGTGCCAAAGGGAAGAACCGCCCAGGGAACGCCTAGAGGAGGTCCTGAGGAGATCGCTGGAAGCCATGACCAGGCCATAACTGGGTAACATTATTACCTCTCTCTTTTTTTTTTTTATACAGAGAAGATGTAATGATGGGGGTAGGGAAACGGACAAGTGAGCCCTAATCTACCCGCCACTCTGTCCCTGCCTACTTGCAACGACCCGCCCTAGGCGACGGGGTACAACTGGGCGGCGGTCCTTACGCTCAGTAAGTGCACGAGACAAACAGACAAGGGTAAACAAAGCTAAGGGAAAAGGGGAAGTTGCCCACGGCAACACCGTGACCAACAAAAGTGGTGAACGAGCCGAGTCAAACCAGGAGTGTACGAGGTACCAAACGCAGAGCAGGAGAGTAGTCAGTAAGCCAGGGTCAGTATGGAGCAGGATCAAATAGTCAGAAGCTGTAGCTGGGCCAGGAAACCACACGAGAAGAATCACAAGCAAAGGAGGAACAGGAAAGGCAGGTATAAATAGACAGAGGGCGGGAGCTAGCTCCGTCTGGCCAGGCTGCGATAGGCTCTCCCACTCCTAAGCCTGCCAGCCTGAGTGGTGGAAGCTGGAGTCAGTCTCAGAGTCATAGACTCAGGTGCAGACTGATTGCCTATGGGCGTATACACAGAAGTTGTGCCTGGCAGATCCTTTACAGTACCCCCCCTTTTATGAGGGGCCACCGGACCCTTACTAAGTGGACCTGGTTTATTGGGGAAACGGAGGTGGAACTTCCTGACCAATACCCCAGCGTGAACATCCCGGGCGGGTACCCAAGTCCTCTCCTCAGGCCCGTATCCTATCCAATGGACCAGGTACTGGAGGGAGCCTTGGACCATCTTGCTGTCCACAATCTTGGCCACCTCGAATTCCACCCCCTCAGGGGTGAGAACGGGAACAGGAGGTTTCCTCGAGGGAGCCAAGGACGGGGAGCAGCGTTTAAGGAGGGAGGCATGAAACACGTCGAGTATTCGAAAAGATGGGGGCAGCTCCAGTCGGAAGGAGACAGGATTGAGGACTTCAATTACCTTATACGACCCAATAAACCGGGGAGCAAACTTCTTGGACGGAACCCTAAGGCGCAAGTTCCTAGACGATAACCACACCAGATCCCCGACCATAAACAAGGGGTTAGCAGAACGTCTTCTATCAGCCTGAGTCTTTTGTACGCTCTGGGACGCCTCTAGGTTCTTCTGAACCTGGGCCCAGACTGTGCACAGTTCCCGATGAACGACCTCTACCTCGGGATTGTTGGAACTACCAGGTGAAATGGAGGAGAACCGTGGGTTAAACCCAAAATTACAGAAAAAGGGGGAGACTCCTGACGAGTTACTGACCCGGTTATTAAGGGAAAATTCGGCAAGGGGAATGAATGAGACCCAATCATATTGACAGTCAGAGATAAAACACCTTAAATATTGTTGTAGAGATTGATTAGTCCTCTCAGTTTGGCCATTAGTTTCAGGATGGAAGGCAGAGGAGAAGGACAGATCAATCTCCAACTTTTTACAGAAGGCTCTCCAAAACAATGAAACAAATTGTACCCCTCTGTCCGAAACAATATTGACAGGGGCCCCATGGAGACGCAGGATGTGTTTGACAAACAAGGTAGCTAACGTCTTAGCATTGGGTAGTTTCTTGAGGGGCACAAAGTGGCACATCTTACTGAAGCAGTCTACTACAACCCACACCACCGACTTGCCTTGAGATGGAGACAAATCGGTGATAAAATCCATGGAGATATGGGTCCAAGGTCTCTGGGGAATGGGCAAAGAACGTAGTAAGCTCGCTGGTCGGGACCTGGGAGTCTTGGACCTGGCACAAACCTCACAAGCGGCGACGTAGGCCTTAACGTCTTTAGGCAACCCAGACCACCAATAGTTTCTGGCAATGAGGTGTTTGGTACCCAGGACGCCTGGATGACCAGATAGTGCAGAGTCATGATTTTCCCTAAGTACCCTTAGCCGGAATTGCAGGGGAACAAACAGCTTGTCCTCAGGAAGGTTCCCGGGAGCTGAAACTTGATCAGCCACAATTTCAGAGACTAAATCAGAATCAATAGAAGAAATGATTATACCAGGAGGCAAAATACAAGCAGGATCTTCCTCCGAAGGAGGGCTGGCAATGAAGCTATGGGACAGTGCATCGGCCTTAATATTTTTAGACCCAGCCCTATAGGTAACCAAAAAGTTGAATCTGGTAAAAAATAGCGCCCATCGAGCTTGTCTCGGATTTAGCCTCCGGGCAGATTCTAGGAAAACCAGATTCTTGTGGTCGGTAAGGACCGTCACCTGGTGCCTAGCCCCCTCCAGGAAGTGGCGCCACTCTTCAAATGCCCATTTAATGGCTAAGACTTCGCGGTTGCCAATATCATAGTTACTCTCAGTGGGCGAAAACTTCCTGGAGAAGTAGGCACAGGGACGGAGATGGGTGAGGGACCTTGTACCCTGGGACAAGACAGCCCCCACTCCCACCTCGGATGCGTCAACTTCCACGATAAATGGCTCCATTTGGTTGGGCTGAACCAGCACCGGGGCCGAGATAAAGCACTTCTTAAGGACCTCAAAAGCCTGGATAGCCTCAGGAGGCCAGTGGAGGAGATCAGCACCTTTGCGAGTGAGGTCCGTAAGAGGCTTAGCGATGACCGAGAAGTTAGCAATAAATCTCCTGTAATAATTAGCGAAGCCCAAGAAACACTGTAACACCTTCAGGGAGGCAGGTTGGACCCATTCCGCCACAGCCTGGACCTTGGCGGGGTCCATGCGGAATTCATGAGGAGTGAGGATTTGACCCAAAAATGGTATCTCCTGTACCCCAAACACACATTTTTCGGTTTTCGCAAACAGTTTGTTTTCCCGAAGGACCTGGAGCACCTTCCTGACATGCTCAATGTGGGAGGACAAGTCCTTGGAAAACACCAGTATGTCATCAAGGTACACTACAAGAAATACCCCCAGGTAATCTCTTAAAATCTAATTTATGAAATTCTGGAAGACCGCAGGAGCATTACACAACCCAAAGGGCATGACAAGGTATTCGAAATAACCTTCGGGCGTGTTAAACGCAGTCTTCCACTCATCCCCCTCTTTGATGCGGATAAGGTTATACGCCCCCCGTAGATCAAACTTAGAGAACCATTGGGCCCCCTGAACCTGATTAAAGAGATCAGGAATCAAAGGAAGGGGATACTGGTTCCTTACAGTGACCTTATTCAAGTTACGATAGTCAATGCATGGCCTAAGACCACCATCCTTCTTCCCTACGAAGAAGAAGCCAGCACCTACCGGAGAAGTAGAGGGGCGAATGTAACCCTTGGCCAGGCATTCCTGGATATACTCTCTCATGGCTTCACGTTCGGGACAAGAAAGATTAAATATCCTACCCTTAGGGAGCTTAGCTCCTGGTACCAAATCGATTTCGCAATCGTATTCTCTATGAGGAGGTAACACTTCGGAGGACTCCTTAGAGAAAACATCAGCGAAGTCCTGAACAAACTCAGGTAGCGTGTTCACCTGCTCAGGGGGAGAAATAGAATTAACAGCAAAACATGACGTCAAGCATTCATTACCCCATTTGGTAAGCTCCCCAGTATTCCAGTCAAACGTGGGATTATGCAACTGCAACCAGGGAAGGCCTAAAACCAAATCAGACGATAATCCCTGCATCAACAGTACAGAGCACTGCTCCAAATGCATGGAGCCAACAAGGAGTTCAAAAACAGGGGTATGCTGTGTAAAATAACCATTAGCAAGAGGAGTGGAGTCGATACCCACTACCGGGACAGGTTTAGGCAAATCAATCAAAGGCATAGCTAGAGACATAGCAAATTCCACAGACATGATATTAGCCGAAGACCCTGAATCCACGAAGGCACTGCCGGTAGCAGACCTACCTGTAATGGCAGGAAGGAGGTGAAGGGAAAGTGAGCCCTAATCTACCCACCGCCCTGTCCCTGCCTACTTGCAACAACCCGCCCTAGGCGACGGGGTACAACTGGGCGGCGGTCCCTACGCTGACTAAGTGCACGGGAGAACAAACAGGGAACACGCAAGGGAAGGGGCAGTAGCCACGGAACGCCGCGAGGAAACGGAGCGGTGAATGAGTAGTCAGGACCAGGATGAAGTGGAGTATACCAAAGAGAGCACGGAGAAGGAAGCAAGCCAGGGGCAAAGCAAAGCAGGTTAAGCGGAACTGCAGCAAGGCAGAAGCATGGCAGAAGCAGGCTGGAGCAAGCAGCAGTGAGGCCAGGAATCCAGAAGAATTACAAGCACTGAGGAAGAGAACACGGCAGGAAATAAAGGACAGGGGGTGGAGCTAACTCCGACTGACCAGGCCGCGATAGGCTCTCCCACTCCTGAGCCTGCCACCCTGGTTGGTGGGAGATGGTGTCAGTCGAACAGGTCTGGCCTCAGGTGTGGATTGATTAATCCCAGGAGTATACCTAGACGTAGTACCTGGCAGATCCCTAACAGTACTCCCCCTTTTATGAGGGGCCACCGGACCCTTACTAAGAGGACCCGGTTTAGTAGGGAAGAGAAGGTGGAACCTCCTGATCAATACCCCAGCGTGAACATCACGGGCAGGTACCCAAGTCCTCTCCTCCGGCCCGTATCCTCTCCAATGGACCAGGTACTGGAGGGAGCCCTGGACCATCCTACTGTCCATAATCTTGGCCACCTCGAATTCCACCCCCTCAGGGGTGAGAACCGGAACAGGAGGTATCCTCGAGGGGGACCAGGACGGGGAGCAGCGTTTAAGGAGGGAGGCATGGAAGACGTCATGTATGCGAAAGGATAGGGGCAGCTCCAGACGGAAGGATACAGGGTTTAGGACTTCAATGATCTTATAAGGTCCAATAAATCGGGGAGCAAACTTCCTGGACGGGACCTTAAGGCGCAAGTTCCTGGACGACAACCAGACCAAATCCCCGACGACAAACCGGGGGTTAGCAGAACGTCTACTATCCGCCTGAGTCTTTTGTGCGCTCTGGGACGCCTCTAGGTTCTTCTGAACCTGGGCCCAGACAGTGCACAGTTCCCGATGAACCTCCTCTACCTCAGGATTATTGGAACAACCAGGGGAAACGGAGGAGAACCTTGAGTTAAACCCGAAATTACAGAAAAACGGGGAGACCCCTGACGAGTTACTGACCCGGTTATTCAGGGAAAATTCAGCAAGGGGAAGGAATGAGACCCAATCGAATTGACAGTCAGAGATGAAACACCTTAAATATTGTTCCAGGGATTGGTTAGTCCTTTCCGTTTGGCCATTAGTTTCGGGATGGAAGGCGGAGGAGAAGGACAGATCAATCTCCAACTTTTTACAAAAAGCTCTCCAAAATAAGGAAACAAATTGTACCCCTCTGTCAGAAACGATATTGACTAGGGCCCCATGGAGACGCAGGATGTGTTTCACAAACAAAGAAGCTAACGTCTTGGCGTTAGGTAGCTTCTTAAGGGGCACAAAGTGGCACATCTTGCTGAAGCGGTCGACTACCACCCACACCACCGACTTGCCCTGAGATGGAGGCAAATCGGTGATAAAATCCATGGAGATATGGGTCCAAGGTCTCTGGGGAATGGGCAAGGAACGTAGTAGGCCCGCAGGTCGGGACCTAGGGGTTTTGGACCTAGCGCAAACCTCACAAGCGGCGACGTAAGCCCTAACGTCTTTAGGCAACCCAGGCCACCAATAGTTTCTGGTAATGAGGTGTTTGGTGCCCAAGATGCCAGGATGACCAGATAGAGCGGAGTCATGGTTTTCCCTGAGTACCCTTAGCTGGTATTGCAGGGGAACAAACAGTTTGTCCCCAGGGACGTTCCCGGGAGCTGCACCCTGATCAGCCGCGATATCAGAAGCTAAATCAGAATCCGTGGCAGAAACGATTATACCAGGGGGTAAAATACAAGCAGGATCCTTCTCGGAAGGAGGATTGGCCATGAAACTACGTGACAGAGCATCAGCCTTAATATTCTTGGACCCAGCCCTATAGGTAACCAAGAAATTAAATCTGGTAAAGAATAGTGCCCACCGAGCTTGTCTAGGATTAAGCCTCCGGGCCGATTCTAGGAAAACCAGATTCTTGTGATCCGTAAGGACCGTTACCTGGTGTCTGGCCCCCTCCAGGAAGTGCCGCCACTCTTCAAAAGCCCATTTAATGGCTAGAAGTTCGCGGTTGCCAATATCATAGTTACTCTCCGTGGGCGAAAACTTCCTAGAGAAGTAAGCACAGGGGCGGAGATGGGTGAGGGAGCTGGTACCCTGGGACAAGACGGCCCCCACTCCCACCTCGGATGCGTCAACCTCCACAATAAATGGCTCCTCTTGGTTGGGCTGAATCAGCACGGGGGCCGAGATAAAGCACTTCTTGAGGGTCTCAAAGGCCTGAACGGCCTCAAGGGGCCAATGGAGGACATCAGCACCCTTGCGAGTAAGGTCCGTAAGAGGCTTAGCGACGACCGAGAAGTTGGCAATAAATCTCCTGTAATAGTTGGCGAACCCTAAAAAACACTGTAACGCCTTAAGGGAGGCAGGTTGGACCCATTCCGCCACAGCCTGAACCTTGGCAGGGTCCATGCGGAATTCATGAGGAGTGAGGATTTGCCCTAAAAATGGTATCTCCTGTACCCCAAAGACACATTTTTCAGTCTTAGCAAACAGATTATTCTCCCGAAGGACCTGGAGCACCTTCCTGACATGCTCCACGTGGGAGGACCAGTCCTTGGAAAACACCAGTATGTCATCAAGGTACACAACAAGAAAATTACCCAGGTAATCTCTCAGGATTTCATTAATAAAATTCTGGAAGACAGCAGGGGCATTACACAACCCAAAGGGCATGACCAGGTATTCGAAATGACCCTCGGGTGTGTTGAACGCAGTTTTCCACTCATCCCCCTCTTTGATGTGGATAAGGTTATATGCCCCCCGTAGATCGAACTTAGAAAACCATTGGGTTCCCTGAACCTGATTAAAAAGATCCGGGATCAAAGGAAGTGGGTACTGGTTCCTTACGGTGACCTTATTCAGGTTACGATAATCAATGCACGGCCTAAGACCACCATCCTTCTTCCCCACGAAGAAGAAGCCAGCACCTACAGGAGAAGTTGAGGGGCGAATGAAACCCTTGGCCAGGCATTCTTGGATATACACCCTCATAGCTTCACGTTCAGGACATGAAAGATTAAATATCCTACCCTTAGGAAGCTTGGCACCAGGCACCAAATCGATCGCGCAATCGTAATCTCTATGGGGGGGGGCAACATCTCGGAGGCCTCCCTAGAAAACACATCGGCGAAGTCCTGAACAAACTCAGGAAGCGTGTTTACCTCCTCCCGGGGAGAAATAGAGTTAACAGAAAGACATGACATAAGACATTCACTACCCCATTTGGTGAGATCCCCAGTATTCCAATCAAACGTGGGATTATGCAACTGCAACCAGGGAAGACCTAATACCAGATCAGACGATAATCCCTGCATCACCAGTACAGAGCACTGCTCCAAATGCATGGAGCCAACCAGGAGTTCAAAAACAGGAGTATGCTGAGTAAAATAACCATTAGCAAGGGGAGTTGAGTCGATACCTACTACAGGGATAGGATAAGGTAAATCAATAAAAGGCATCTTTAGAGACAAAGCAAATTCCACAGACATGATATTAGCAGATGAGCCAGAATCCACGAAAGCACTGCCCGTGGCAGACCGGCCAGCAAACGAGACCTGAAAGGGAAGCAAAATTTTATTGCGTTTCACATTAACGGGAAATACCTGTGCGCCCAAGTGACCTCCCCGATGATCACTTAGGCGCGGAAGTTTTCCGGCTTCTTATTCTGCCGCCTGGGACAGGCGTTCAGTAGATGCTTGTCGTCCCCACAGTAGAAGCAGAGACCATTCATTCTGCGAAACTCCCTACGTTGTCGAGGGGACATGGAGACCCCGAGTTGCATAGGTACCTCCGAGTCCTCCGTGGAGGGGCGAGGAGACGGGACCTCGGGGGGGATCGCAGAAAAGTCAGAGGGGAGCACATTGAAGCGTTCAAGCTGACGTTCCCTGAGACGTCGGTCAAGTCGTACTGCTAGGGCCATAACCTGGTCAAGGGAGTCAGAAGAGGGGTAGCTAACCAGCAGATCCTTCAGGGCGTCAGATAATCCTAACCTAAACTGGCACCTTAGGGCCGGATCGTTCCACCGAGAAGCTACGCACCACTTTCTAAAATCAGAACAGTATTCCTCAACCGGTCTCCTACCCTGACGTAAGGTCACCAGCTGACTCTCGGCTAAAGCAGTCCTGTCAGTCTCGTCGTAAATGAGTCCGAGGGCAGGGAAAAAACGATCAACAGAGGAAAGTTCAGGGGCGTCAGGAGCCAAGGAGAAGGCCCACTCTTGGGGCCCTTCCTGGAGTCGGGATATGATGATACCCACCCGCTGGTTCTCGGAACCTGAGGAGTGGGGTTTTAGGCGGAAATACAGTCTGCAACTCTCCCAGAAGGAGATAAACGTCTTACGGTCCCCTGAGAACCGGTCAGGTAACTTGAGGTCGGGTTCTAGAGGTGAGGTGAGGGGTACTACTAAAGCAGCGTCACCCTGGTTGACCCTCTGGGCCAGGGCCTGGACCTGTAGGGAGAGGCCCTGCATCTGCTGGGTCAGGGTCTCAAGGGGGTCCATGATAGCGTCAGCGTAGGAGAAATGGTAGACTAGGTAAGGGCTTGTAATTATGTAATGGCAGGAAGGAGGTGAAGGGAAAGTGAGCCCTAATCTACCCACCGCCCTGTCCCTGCCTACTTGCAACGACCCGCCCTAGGCGACGGGGTACAACTGGGCGGCGGTCCCTACGCTGACTAAGTGCACGGGAGAACAAACAGGGAACACGCAAGGGAAGGGGCAGTAGCCACGGAACGCCGCGAGGAAACGGAGCGGTGAATGAGTAGTCAGGACCAGGATGAAGTGGAGTATACCAAAGAGAGCACGGAGAAGGAAGCAAGCCAGGGGCAAAGCAAAGCAGGTTAAGCGGAACTGCAGCAAGGCAGAAGCACGGCAGAAGCAGGCTGGAGCAAGCAGCAGTGAGGCCAGGAATCCAGAAGAATTACAAGCACTGAGGAAGAGAAAACGGCAGGAAATAAAGGACAGGGGGCGGAGCTAACTCCGACTGACCAGGCCGCGATAGGCTCTCCCACTCCTGAGCCTGCCACCCTGGTTGGTGGGAGATGGTGTCAGTCGAACAGGTCTGGCCTCAGGTGTGGATTGATTAATCCCAGGAGTATACCTAGACGTAGTACCTGGCAGATCCCTAACACTACCACCAAAAGAGACCTGAAAGGGAAGCAAGATTTTATTACGTTTCATATTTACGGGAAATACCTGTGCGCCCAAGTGACCTCCCCGATGATCACTTAGGCGCGGAAGTCTTTCCGGTAGCTTATTCTTACGCCTAGGACAGGTGTTCACTTGATGCTTGTCTTCCCCACAATAGAAGCAGAGACCATTCTTCCTGCGGAACTCTCTACGTTGTCGGGGGGACACGGAGGCCCCGAGTTGCATAGGTACCTCCGAGTCTTCCGTGGAAGAGCGAAGCAACGGGACCTCGGGGGGCATCATGGGGGAGTCAGAGGGGAAAACACAAAAACGTTCAAGTTGTCGTTCCCTGAGACGTCGGTCAAGTCGTATCGCTAAAGCCATAACCTGGTCTAGGGAGTCAGAAGAGGAATAGCTAACTAGCAGGTCTTTCAGGGCGTTTGACAGGCCCACCCTAAACTGGCACCTTAAGGCAGGGTCATTCCACCGAGAAGCTATGCACCACTTCCTAAAGTCAGAACAATACTACTCAACAGGTCTCTTACCCTGACGTAAGGTCACCAGCTGACTCTCGGCAAAGGCAGTCCTGTCAGTCTCGTCATAAATGAGTCCGAGAGCAGAAAAGAAACGATCAACGGAGGAAAGTTCAGGGGCGTTAGGAGCCAAGGAGAAGGCCCACTCTTGGGGCCCTTCCTGGAGCCGGGACATAATTATAACCACCCGCTGGCTCTCAGAACCTGAGGAGTGAGGCTTTAAGCGAAAGTAGAGCCTACAACTCTCCCGAAAGGAGAGAAAAGTCCTCCGGTCCCCTGAGAACCGGTCAGGCAACTTGAGGTGCGGTTCAAGAGGTGAGGGGCACTACCATGGTAGTGTCAAGCTGGTTAACCCTCTGAGCCAGGGCCTGGACCTGTAGGGAGAGACCCTGCATATGCTGGGCCAGGGTCTCAAGGGGTCCATAGTAGAGTCAGGGACCAGGGTAGACTAGGTATATGGGCTTGTGATTATGTAATGATGGGGGTAGGGAAACGGACAAGTGAGCCCTAATCTACCCGCCACTCTGTCCCTGCCTACTTGCAACGACCCGCCCTAGGCGACGGGGTACAACTGGGCGGCAGTCCCTACGCTTAGTAAGTGCACGAGACAAACAGACAAGGGTAAACAAAGCTAAGGGAAAAGGGGAAGTTGCCCACGGCAACACCGTGAGCAACAAGAGTGGTGAACGAGCCGAGTCAAACCAGGAGTGTACGAGGTACCAAACGCAGAGCAGGAGAGTAGTCAGTAAGCCAGGGTCAGTATGGAGCAGGATCAAATAGTCAGAAGCTGTAGCTGGGTCAGGAATCCACACGAGAAGAATCACAAGCAAAGGAGGAACAGGAAAGGCAGGTATAAATAGACAGAGGGTGGGAGCTAGCTCCGTCTGGCCAGGCTGCGATAGGCTCTCCCACTCCTAAGCCTGCCAGCCTGAGTGGTGGAAGCTGGAGTCAGTCTCAGAGTCATAGACTCAGGTGCAGACTCATTATGGGCGTATACACAGAAGTTGTGCCTGGCAGATCCTTTACAGAAGAGAAGCCAGAACCTTGTAAACCTTATAAAATAAGCTAATTTGGCGGCAGATAACAAATATTGGTGGGCGCCCAAAATAAAGATGACAACGGCTCGATGACACTGCGTATGCTCTGGAAAGCAGCACATGCGCAGGAGCAAGAGAAGGAAGCCGAGCAGACAGAACTGCTATAAGGCGTCCATACAGTAAAACAGTACTATGAGAGTACAAGAAGCCAGACCCTGTTCCAAAACACCTTCTCTCCACATAGAGGAATACTTATCTTCACAAGTTAGTAAATATATGAGACAGTCTGTTATCCACCTGGAGGTGAAGCTTTAGGGCCTAATTTGTAAACTCTATCACTTATCCAAAATTCCAGCTGCCCTATCACCCCGCAGGGCAGAGAAATCCCCCATCATTCTGCTTCTGTAAGGGACGTAAGGGAAATTACATAAATTTATTAGACCCTAATGACATGCAACGTACATGTGCGTGGCAGCTGTTAAGGGTCACGGGCTAAGCTCGCTCCATACTTAGCAGGTGATGGCTGTGTAATACAGCCAACACCTCACTGCAATGGACGGAATCAAAGATCACTTTGATTACGCCCGTTTAACCCCCTAAATGCCCAGGTCAATCGTGACCGCAGCATCTAAAGCATTACAATGAGGGGAGTGGCCCCCTCCGACGTGCCATCGCCCCCCCTCACAACGCTGATAACGTTTAAATGTTCCAAAAAAAAGATAAATTAAAAGTTTAAAAAAAACACATTTTCCCATTTTTTCCCTAAAGTAATATTAAAGAAATTAAATGATGACATAACTGGTATCGCCGCATCCGTAAAAGTCCAAACTATTACAATATAACGTTATTTGACTCAATCGGTGAACACCGTAGGAAACAAAAACTCACGTAAATGCCACACAAAAAATGGACTAAAAAGTGATTCAAAATTTGCATATACCCCAAAATGGTGCCAATAAAAACTGCAGCTCGTTCTGCACACAATAAGCCCTCACATCACTCAATCAACGGAAAAATAAAATAGTTATGGCTCTCAGAATATGGCGACACAAAACAATATTTTTTTTAACAAATATTTTTTTCCAATAATACTGGTAAAACATAAAAAACATATAAATTTGGTATTACCGTAATCGTATCAACCCGTAGAATAAAGTTAACATGTAGTTTTTACCACACGATGGACACCGTAAAAACTAACCCCCCAAAATGGTACAATCGCTGTTTTTTCCCTTTTTACCCACAAATATTTTTTTTCAGGTCCCTGATTTTTTTACCGCAAAAAACATTCCCTCAGACAGCTATGTTGATGAAAAATAAAAACTTTATGGCTTTTGGAAGGCGGGGTAGAAAAAAGAAAATGAAAAGATGAAAATTGGCTGTGACGGTAAGGGCTTAAAACCGTTTTTTATTAGAAACATGTTTTGTAAAAATGTTAGCCCTGGCACAAACAGCAGTCACATTAGGCTGACACTTCATCTTCTGTAACTCACTTGTTAGCTTTAGGCTTCCCACACACGAGCGTGTTCGGTCCGTGATATACGGACCGCATGTCGGCAGTGTTTCCCGGACTGAACACAGTGCAGGGAGGAACGCTACTAGCATCATAGTTATGTACGATGCCAGGTGTCCCTGCCTCGCTGCAGGAACTGTCCCGTATGGAAAACATGATTACAGTACGGGACAGTTTTCCCGCAGCGAGGCAGTGACTACTGGAATAGTACATAACTATGATGCTAGTAGTGTTCCTCCCTGCACTGTGTTCAGTCTGGGAAATACTGCCGACATGAGGTCCGTATATCACGGACCGAACACGCTCATATGTGGGAAGCCTTACTCAGGGGCGTAGCTAGGGGGGGGCAGGCGGGGCATGTGCCCCGGGCGCAACCCGGAGGATAGGGAAGGGGGGCGCCGAAGAGCAGCTGATCGCTGCTGACAGGCGCCCCGTATATGGGACACCTGCAGCAGCTTAGGAAGAGCCAGGACATTACGGCATTCTGACTGGGGTCTGTGACGGCCAGGGAGTGGACCAGTCCAGTCACCTGACCTCACATCGGTGACATGAGGTCAGATGACTCAGGTCAGGGGACAGGTCCACCCCCGTGCTGCAGCCTCCCTGCATCTACCACTACTCTGTGCTCTGCCGAGTCAGAGAGGAAGCTCCACCCACACACAGCCCATCCTGACCTGTCAGCAAGGAGACATGGTGAGTGTGTGATGTGTGTCTCTGTGTTTGTATGTGTACATGTTACAGTGGGTGTGTGTGTGTGTGTGTGTGTGTGTGTGTAAGGAACATCTACTACATTATCTGTACTGTGTGCTAAATTACAATCTCAGCTCTGCTACACAGTACAGATAATGTAGTAGTGTTACCTGCAGTCCTATGTAACACCACAGATAACACAGTGATAACGCTCTGAGTACAGATAATGTAGTAGATGTTATCTGCAGTCCTATGTAACACCACAGATAACACAGTGATATCTCTCTGAGTACAGATAATGTAGTAGTGTTACCTGCATTCCTATGTAACACCACAGATAACACAGTAATAACTCTCTAAATACAGATAGTAGTGTTACCTGCAGTCCTATGTAACACCACAGATAGCACAGTGATAACTCTGATTACAGATAATGTAGTAGCTGTTGCCTGCAGTCCTATGTAACATCACAGATAACACATTGTGCTAAATTACAATCTCAGCTCTGCTACAATGTGTTAGTTGTGGTGTTACATAGGACTGCAGGCAACAGCTACTACATTATCTGTACTGAGAGATTTATCACTGTGTTATCTGTGGTGTTACATAGGACTGCAGGTAACATCTGCTACATTATCTGTACTCAGAGAGTTATCAATGTGTTATCTGAGGTGTTACATAGGACTGCAGGTAACATCTACATTATCTGTGCTGTGTACATATGTGCCTGTGTGCGTATATATGGGTCTGTTTGTGAATGTATCTTTGTGCTTCTATATTTGTGCCTTTTATGTATTTGTATATGTCCCTGTCTGTGTATTTATCTGCTGGTGTGTGTGTATATGTGTTTGTACGTCTATATATTCTCCTGTATGTATATATTCCAGAATGTGTGTATGTATATTTGCCTGTATGTCTAAATATCTGTCTTTATGTATGTACAGTATATATGTTCCAGCGTGTCTATATATGTGGTTCATTTTTCGTTTGTGTAGGGGGCGGCAATAGAGAGTCCTGCACAGGGCGCCATCCAACCTAAGGCCGGCCCCAGCTGTCACCAACCCTCGTCAGAAGAAACTCCGCCGCTGCCTGCTCCGAATGACCTCCTCGGCTCCTCCGGTAAGTCACACCAGGCAGAGCGGAGAGTGGTAGCGGTAGGCTACCGCTCACCGGTCTGTTCACAGTGTGGCGCTAAGTACAAGGGGGGGAATGTGGCACTATTTACAAGGGGGGAGTGTGGTGCTATTTACAAAGGGGCAGCGGGCTGTGTGTGGCACTATCTACAAGGGGGGCTGTGTGGCACTATTTGCAAGGGGGGCTGTGTGGCACTATTTACAAGGGGGGCTGTGTGGCACTATTTGCAAGGGGGGCTGTGTGGCACTATTTACAAGGGGGGCTGTGTGGCACTATTTGCAAGGGGGGCTGTGTGGCGCTATTTACAAGGGGGGCTGTGTGGCACTATTTGCAAGGGGGGCTGTGTGGCACTATTTACAAGGGGGGCTGTGTGGCACTATTTGCAAGGGGGGCTGTGTGGCACTATTTGCAAGGGGGGCTGTGTGCCACTATTTACAAGGGGGGCTGTGTGGCACTATTTACAAGAGGGGCTGTGTGTGGCACTATCTACTGGGGGCTGTGTGTGGCACTATCTACAGGGGGCTGTGTGTGGCACTATCTACAACAGAGGGGCTGTGTGGCGCTATCTACAGGGGGCTGTGTGTGGCCTCTTTAATATATTTTCTTTTAATTTATTTTTATGTTAATTACATTATAGAACTATATCGCTTGTAAAATGTAGAAATGCTTTTATACTCGTTACATTAAAAAAATTGTGAACAAAAAATTACATCTCATTGATTGGTAGGGAAAGAAAACATGGCGAGGGGGAAGGAGATGTCGGGAAATAAGTTGGGGGGGGGGGGCGCCAATCTGAATCTTTGCCCCAGGTGCAGGAGAACCTAGCTACGCCTCTGCCTTACTATACCTGAGTGTTAGGTGATAAGTCATCTCAATATTATTAGAGGGTGGGCCAGTTAATGACAACTTCATTTTACTGCTGTTTGGCCTAGATGAGGCAGAATAGCAACACTATACACTATACGCTCAGATAAGGCTCTGTATCCATCTCCCATGTCACTCCGTGGTCTCTGTGGAAACTGTAATAATCTATGACAATTCTCTGTCAATTCACTGCCATTCATTGCAGTTGCCATAAAGCACACGCATCCTGCTGTTCTGTCTATACAGACAATACAGGAAGAAATGTTTATCTTCAATATCTTTAAAAATAAAAAATAAATAGCTACAACATTTGAAAACTAGAACTAACACATTATTTATCTTCTACATACTTCCATCTGATTAATCAAAATAAAATCAAATACATGACACATTGACAATATGGACCAACAATAAATAATCAAAGACATACTCCCCAACATTTGCATCCCCTTTCATGGGCACCTTTAAGTCCTGCCCAAATTCGCCTGGGAATGCCAAAAAAACAACAACATGGGAATGCCCATTTTGATGCAAATTTTCATAAGCCCCACAAACTTTGAGGTATGCCGAAGAGGAGAAGTACTGATTAAACTCTGCTACATCTGTGTATCCCTGGTAAAGAGACTATTATAAAACATGTATTGTGTTTGCACATTCAAAAGAGAAGTTACCTTACTGAACCTATTGTGAAGGATGGTTTATTTGCTTATATTCTCTGTATTAAATTATATTATGAATTATCAAGCAGGATGCCGAATTATTAAGATATGTATTCTCCATTTTGTAATGACCTTTCATCTATATAATTCTAAATGAGTCTCAAAGAAATGTCTTATCTTCATGTGTTCATATTATTGTCTTCATACCCCATTGTAGCGGGTTGGCTGAACGCCCAGACTTAAAGTGCAACTATTTCTCATTATCGCAACAAATTCCCCCATGAGAACAAACCACTAACAACTCCCCCATTATATGCTTGTCTCCGGGTGTTACCTGATGAGAGCATTTTAATGAAGAATTATAATTATGCACTTGAAATATTCATATGGTCTGCTATTGGCTGAATAAGAAATATTGTCAAATTGTCTCTGATTGGTTAATCTCAAGCCTACACCCCTTTTGAATTATATTATTATAATAGAGTTTGGCAATAAACCTCCAGAGGAGTATTTTGAGCATATCAACAGCGTCTGTGTGTTTTCTTCTCCTCTCTCGATATATATCGGTATGAAATCTCCTGATTAGGATGCTGGATAAAGTACCTGGCGTGAGTGTCTGTTGGAACACTCATCTAAATTTCAGTCTAATATATTTTGAGCCATTGACTTCCACAACAGTATCCAGCCCCCAATTTTGGCTATCTGCATTAATGTCTGACACAACTGTCCATTAGAATTGTATATGTGCACTGATCCTTGTCATGTGGCACTAATTACAGTCAATATGTTGCCTGTCCTAAATGGAGTTTATCTCCTATATATATTGTTTTACTTATTAAAACCAGGCATGAAAACATATTCTTTTATTTTTGTCTAATCAGTTTTTTTCTGATTGTATTTTTTGGTATTTTGGATTATCTACATGATTATGGGGGCATATTGCCTGAGCAGTTCAGAGATTTGCTTTACAGCAGCGGTGACACGGAGATGGAAACTGAAGTCTTGAGATAATTTATTGTGGGAATTTATTCAGACTGGCATTTTCTTAACCCATTAGTGTCCGACATAACGCCTTTTCACGGCGCTGCATTAGAATAAAGCAGTGCCGCCGGGAACAGTTAAAACTCCCTGCTCTTAGCTACCATAGATACCTCTCTCACCCCACCAGCACCCCGTAATGCGATCGCAGGGTGCTGGAAGCTTCTATGGCAGCCGGGGGCCTAACTAAGGCCCCCAGTTCTGACTGTAGTGGATGCCTGCTAGCTAGTTTTATACTGACAGGCAATAATACACTGCAATACAGAAGTATTGCAGTGTATTATAAAAGCGATCAAATAATCGCACAGTAAAGTTAAAAAAAGTTACACATATTTGGTATCACCGCATCCGTAATGACCCCTACTATTAAGCTATTATGTTATTTTACCGGCATGGCGAAGGCCGTAAAAAATAAAATAAAACACAATGCCAGAATTGCTGTTTTCTGTTAATCCTGCCTAACAAAAATGTAATAAAAAGTGAACAAAATGTCACATGTACTCCAATATGATAACAATAAAAACTACAAGTCGTTCTGCAAAAGAAAAGCCCTCAAACAGCTGCATCGGTGGAAAAATAAAAAAGTTATGGCTCTTCAAATATAGAGACACAAAAACAAATAATTTTGAAAATTAATTGTTTTTACTGTGTAAAAGTAGTAAAACATAAAAAAATTATATAAATTTGGTATCGTCGCAATTGTAACGATCCGCTGAATAAAGTTAATATGTTATTTTTACCACACGGTAAAGGATTGTCAACTGTCTGTAAATTCAAGGACAATCTGCAAAACTAGAGGACTTTTCTCCAGAGTCCATAATAAAAAAAAAATTGATGTGTTGTAATGTTTTTGAAGCTGGAGGAGCTTGTGGAGGTTATAGTGATTATAAATATCAACAGGAGGCACTGCGTGTGGCGCTATGTACAGAGGCCACTGTGTGTGGCACTACATGTAGTACTGTCTAGTGGAGTACTATTTGTGGCACTATAGGTAATGATACCTATAGGGGGCACTGTGTGGCACTCTACAGGGGAAACTGTGTGACACTACATAGGGCACTGTGTGTGGCACTCTCTACAGAGGGTGCTGTGTGTGACACTACAGGGGGCCCTGTGTGTGCCACTATCTACAGGGGGCACTGTCTGTGGCACTATCTACAAGCAGCAGTGTGTGACACTATCTAAAGGTGGCACTAACTACATGGGGCTCTGTATGTGGCACTCTACAGGGGGCACTGTCTGTAGCACTATCCACAGTGGACACTGTGTGGGGCACTTTCTACAGGGGGCACTGTATGTTGCACTCTATAGGGGGTTCTGTGTGTGCCACTATCTACAGGGGTCACTGTGTGTGACACTCTCTACAGGGGTACTGTGTGCGCCGGTATATACAAATGGCACAGTGGGTGGGATTTTCTTCAGGGAGCAAAGTGTGTGACGCTTTCTTTGGGTCAGAGTGTGTGGCCTTCTGTGCAAGGGGTACTGTGCTTGATACTATCTACAGGAGGCAATGTGTGTGGCACTATATATAGTGGGCATGGTGTGACTATCTACAGATGGCACTATCTACAGGGGCACTGTATGTGGTGCTGTATAAGCAGGCACTCTGTGTGGCACTATATACATTGGGCCCTGTGTGACACTATTTAAAGTACCACTGTGTGACACTATCTACAGTGGTCACTGTGTGTGGCACTACAGGTAGCACTATCTACAGGGGCCACTGTGTGTGGCACTATCTACAGGAGGCACTGCACACAAACCCGACCGTACATATGATGTAAAAAAAAACATGATTCCTCAAAACAGGTCACCTTCCATCGCTCCATGGTCCAGTTCTAATTCTCACATGCCTATTTTAGGCGCTTTTGGCGGTGGACAGAAGTCAGCATAAGCATTATGAACGATCTGCAGCTACAACGCCCCAAACGCAGCAAGCTGTGATGCACTGTGTTTTCTGACACCTTTCTGTCATAGTCAGTAGTAACTTTTTCAGCAATTTGCACTACAGTAGCTCTCCTGTGGGATCAAACAAGACGGGCTTGCCTTCGCTCCCCTCACGCATCAAGATGAGCACATTTAAATTGTGAAGCGTTTTGGATATTTATATTTTATACTATTCACCATGATTAGCTTTAAGCGCAACTAAATGTTCGATCAACTTTTTATTTTCTAGCAGCATGTGTAATATAAATATATTTTGTAATATACTTTATTAATTAATTTGGGCTCCTTTTTGTGTTATATGTGTTTTAAATGGCCACTGACACTTTTCTACCACATTTTATTTTTTTGTATTTCTCCTGTTGCTACACTGTGTAAATGTATCAGTGTACGGATTCTGCTGCCTGTGAGTACGGGTGGGTGGTGGCCCCATCCTGACGTCAGATGTTCATGCCCCCATCGTGACGTCAGGAAGGTCCCTCGGCCTCTATACACTACACAGTTCATGGAAGAGACTGTGTGCACTGGTCTCTGTGATTCTCCCCCTGTCTCAGGACACTGTAATCTGAGCTGCTAATTAACATCAGATAATACTAGGACTGCTCCCCCCCCCCCTCCCCTCCAGGCACCCTGCCGTCCGGTCTTATCTTCCCTGCACTTGCCAGGGAAAGTGAAAAACTCTGATTGCTTTCTTCTGGAGTGTGCAGAGATATTTACATCTCTGTATATAATGTGTTGTGCATAGCTCAGTGCACGCTCACAGTACTGTAGTTATACCTGAGAGTTCACATCTCTGTATATAATGTGTTGTGTTGTGCATAGCTCAGTGCTCGCTCACAGTATTGTAGTGATCACCTCAGAGTTCACTGCCCATGAAAGATACAGACAGATCGTAACATCACACACAGTAAGACACCCCATAGACACGCCCCTAGCAACCGGCCAGAATCAGGAAGTGTGGGAAAATAGATGTGGATGGTTTCACAAGAAAAAGAGCTGCAAAAAAGGTACTTTGAAGTGAAAAAAATTGCTAGGAGTAATGTATTCACATAGAGGGACATAATAGCAGTTTAAATTTATTTTTTTTTGCGAAAGTTTTACATTCCCGATATTAAGTTTTCCAGTACCTAAAAATTGATGGCCCATCCTCAGGATAGGCCATCAATAGCTGATTGCTCATGGTCCCCGCTGATCAGCTGTTTTGAAGGAGCCGCAGCGCTCATAGGAGCGTTGTTTCCCCTTCATTCCGGTCACTTCTTGTACTGTGAATCGCCGACACATCACTAGCAGCGATTCACAGTATTACAAACTGTGATACTGTGAACCACCGCTACTGCTGTGTCGACGATTCACAGTATGAGCAGTGACTGGAATGAAGGAGAAGGCCATGAATTTTTAGGGACTAGCAAACCTCTTTAAAAGCTATGCATTAAAAATTATGATGTGGATATAATTGTATATATATATATATATATATATATATATATATATATATATATATATATACACACAATTCCACCGTCCAGCAGCACCAGCAACAAATGTGTATACGGGTGGGTGCACGCCTCAGTGATCCAACCAAAATTCTCAATTCAATACAAACAAAAGAAGGCAGCACTCCAATAGAATTCTATTGGAGTGCTGCCTACTTTTGCCTACTTTTGTTTGTATATATATATATATATATATATATATATATACACATAAATACACACATACACGTATATATTCTGTACATATTCTGTACAGTCCTTGGCACAAGTCATATTGATTACATAGTGTTTTACAGACTTTAGATTGATAAGTAGGTCTTGTGCAGCCTCTCTTCGATAGGTCTGGCTGATATTCTCATTTTTGAGTCTAAACCGTTAATGTTTTGAGAATGCAGAGAATTTCTAATGAAATCAATTCATTTCTGAACAGATATTTGTGAACCTCCTCGAGTACGGAGAAAGGGAATTTACATCAAAATCATTCTCAATCATTGAGTAAATCCCCAGGTTCAGAAGGTCCCTGAGCAAAGACTTTCAATCCATCATTCCATTACAAATATCAACAATTTGCTTATTTCATTTACAGTTCAGGAACTGTATGCATATAAAATTCTGCTCTTACTGGAGCATAAACACGGCAAAGAAAGCCAAAATACATTTACATGTGGTAAGATGAAAAAGCAAAAAAATGTAGATTCTTCTAGAGTTCATAAATAAAATATATAAACAAATATGTGACCAAATACACTACCATTCAAAAGTTTAGGGTCACTTAGAAATTTCCTTATTTTTTAAATAAAAGCACAGTTTTTTTCAATAAAGATAACATTAAATTAATCAGAAATACACTCTATACATTGTTAATGTGCTAAATGACTATTCTAGCTGCAAACGTCTGGTTTTTAATGCAATATCTACATAGGTGTATAGAGGCCCATTTCCAGCAACAATCACTCCAGTGTTCTAATGGTACATTGTGTTTGCTAACTGTGTTAGAAGGCTAATGGATGATTAGAAAACACTTGAAACCCCTTGTGCAATTATGTTAGCACTGCTGTAAACAGTTTTGCTGTTTAGAGGAGCTATAAAACTGACCTTCCTTTGAGCTAGTTGAGAATATGGAGCATTACATTTGTGGGTTCGATTAAACTCTCAAAATGGCTAGAAAAAGAGAGCTTTCATGTGAAACTCGACAGTCTATTCTTGTTCTTAGAAATGAAGGCTATTCCATGCGAGAAATTGCCAATAAACTGAAGATTTCCTACAACGGTGTGTACTACTCCCTTCAGAGGACAGCACAAACAGGCTCTAACCAGAGTAGAAAGAGAAGTGGGAGGCCCCGCTGCACAACTGAGCAACAAGACAAGTACATTAGAGTCTCTAGTTTGAGAAATAGACGCCTCACAGGTCCTCAACGGGCAGCTTCATTAAATAGTACCCGCAAAACGCCAGTGTCAACATCTACAGTGAAGAGGCGACTCCGGGATGCTGTCCTTCAGGGCAGAGTGGCAAAGAAAAAGCCATATTTGAGACTGGCTAATAAAAGGAAAAGATTAATATGGGCAAAAGCACACAGACATTGGACAGAGGAAGATTGGAAAAAAGTGTTATGGACAGACGAATCGAAGTTTGAGGTGTTTGGATCACACAGAAGAACATTTGTGAGACGCAGAACAACTGAAAAGATGCTGGAAGAGTGCCTGACGCCATCTGTCAAGCATGGTGGAGGTAATGTGATGGTCTGGGGTTGCTTTGGTGCTGGTAAAATGGGAGATTTGTACAAGGTAAAAGGTATTTTGAATAATGAAGGCTATCACTCCATTTTGCAACGCCATGCCATACCCTGTGGACAGCGCTTGATTGGAGCCAATTTCATCCTACAACAGGACAATGACCCAAAGCACACCTCCAAATTATGCAAGAACTATTTAGGGAAGAAGCAGGCAGCTGGTATTCTATCTGTAATGGAGTGGCCAGCGCAGTCACCAGATCTCAACCCCATAGAGCTGTTGTGGGAGAGAAGGGCAAGGATCAGAAGGGCAGAGGCCTTCTTATAGTCCAGGAAATCACGTGAGTTGTTGATGATAATTGTTTTCATGTGCGCGCCCAGGCCCTTTAAGAGCGGGCACGAGCGTGCGCATGCACCCTACGGGACACAGCGGACTGGAGCGGAAGTGAGATGGGGACCAGCACTCACAGATCCATGGCTGCGGGCGTCGGGATGTAAGTAAACCGGACGGCCAACGGCCATGGACGCTACACTATGGAAGCCATGTCTTCAACAGGGAACATCACTCACGGTACTTTTGCCTACACGGAACAAGATGCAACCCGTATTTTGGGAACAGCTAGGAATGACGGGACCTTGAGTTCACCCTTTTGGAGTCTCCTAAAATTTAAATTGGAGACGGAATCAAGGAAATGAATTACGCTGGACTTACATTTATCTATCCTGAGTGAGTAATACCGGGCTCAACGGGTACCAAGGGGTATGAGGTCACATTTAAGTCCATGCTTATTCCCTAACAATGAAACATTTCAAGAATAATTTGTGCAAATATCAAACAAGTACATTTTTGACATTATGCTTTTGAATATAGAATTCCTCCAGATGGATCTGGATAAGGCTCAAACTAAAATGGCCAAAGTGGAGGTTTCTCTCAAATAAATTTTTACCGGCAATGAGTTTCAGAATATGAAAGAAAAGATGGATGCACAGTTAATGATAAATCTGGAGGAAACCAAGAGAACCAAGTGGTATCGTGATATTGAGGACTATGCTAGTGGTAAGATCTACACATGGCAATCTTCAAATGGGCCAAATGGAAGTGGTCGTCAACAGCAACGATGAAATAGGAGGAGGAGACTTAGGCTACAATATGAAGGTTTTCATTCTACAGAAGTTGATACTGAGTCCTCAGATTGCTCAGCACAGAGTTCCTCTTTTTTAGGGGGGTGGATGGGGATGGACACCACACACAGAGAAGAGACGGGAGGAAAAAACGCAGAAGGTATTCGGCCGCGACAAAGAATTTACAACCGTCCACCGAGGGGACGGGTGCTCCCACAAGGAAGACTTAAAGTTGGTGGTAAATATATACACTTATATATTGTCTGATATTGAATTGAGGATCCTGGAAAAGGGACTTTCATTTTGTTCAGCAAATGATATTGATTGAATTGAATTAAATGTTGACTTGGAGCAGTTTTTCAGAAGATTACGCTTAAAGAGGCTCTGTCACCAGATTTTGCAACCCCTATCTCCTATTGCAGCAGATCGGCGCTGCAATGTAGATAAGAGTAACGTTTTTTTTTTTTTTTAAACTAGCATTTTTGGCCAAGTTATGACCATTTTTATATTTATCTAAATGAGGCTTTCTAAACTACAACTGGGTGTGTTTAAAGTTATGTACAACTGGGCGTGTATTGTGTATGTACATCTGGGTGTTTTTACTTATTTTACTAGCTGGGCGTTGTGAATAGAAGTATCATCCACTTCTCTTCACAACGCCCAGCTTCTGGCAGTGCAGACACACAGCGTGTTCTCGAGAGATCACGCTGTGACGTCACTCACTTCCTGCCCCAGGTCCTGCATCGTGTCGGACGAGCGAGGACACATCGGCACCAGAGGCTACATTTGATTCTGCAGCAGCATCAGCGTTTGCAGGTAAGTCGATGTAGCTACTTACCTGCAAACGCTGATGCTGCTGCAGAATCAAATGTAGCCTCTGGTGCCGATGTGTCCTCGCTCGTCCCACACGATGCAGGACCTGGGGCAGGAAGTGAGTGACGTCACAGCGTGATCTCTCGAGAACACGCTCTGTGTCTGACCTGCCAGAAGCTGGGCGTTGTGAAGAGAAGTGGATGATACTTCTATACACACCGCCCAGCTAGTAAAAGAAGTAAAAACGCCCAGATGTACATACACAATACACGCCCACTTGGACATAACGTTAAACACGCCCAGTTGTACTTTAGAAAGCCTCATTTAGATAAATATAAAAATGGTCATAACTTGGCCAAAAATGCTCGTTTTAAAAAAAACTAAAACGTTACTCTTATCTACATTTCAGCGCCGATCTGCTGCAATAGGAGATAGGGGTTGCAAAATCTGGTGACAGAGCCTCTTTAAAGGGAAGGTGTCATGATATTATTTGTTTTTTATCATATTGCTTTTAATATGATAATAATATCAATTTTATTTATTTATATTCTTGTGTTCTACTTTTTACTTTGTTCTACTTTTTACTTCTTTATGGGGCTGCCATTTTTTTTTCATCTCTGTATGTGTCGATTAACGACACATACAGAGATGGAATACGGCACATACAACCCCATAGAGAATGTGAACGGGAGCCGTTCCATTCACTGCAGCGTACGCCGTCTGTGTGGGAATGGCGCATGCGCCGCTCCCACACAGACCAAAACGCAGCTCGTTGGCAGAGCGAAATCCGGCGACATTTTCTTGTGGACTGGAAGCCGCTGCCGGACAGTAAGATGACGACTTCCGGAGGCGGCTTCCGGCCATATGTTCAAGGAAGCGAAGGAGCAAGGAATAGGAGCAGAGGCGGCAGCGGCGGCAGGAGCAGGTAGGGAAAGCAGGATTGCCAGTCCCTCAACACTTTATTGCTTGTAAACATAATGCTAGTAAATTACGTTTTACAAAATAAGCACAATGATAGAATATTTCGTTCCGTTAATTATCAAATTGACTGCCTGAAAATAGAACGATTAAAATATTGTTTATTAGATTATTCATTAAAATGAGCTATCCTAGCCCTTAGTACAATATAACAGGCTCAGATGAGGTAGTCAGTAATGAGGAGAAATATACTGATGTGATAGTGTAGTTCCAACCACCAAGCAATGCCTCTCCCCTTATGATATATTCTACTGACACCCCTCACTGACTAACAGACAATCCAACGCGTTTCAGTGGCACATATATAAGTGACACATCATCAGGGATTATCAATTCTTTTGGTATAGTTATTGTTTCACTGTTTATCTGCCGGCTAGCACAATTGTGTGCTTGTTAAACCTCACGGCGCGTGTACGACTCTAATGCATTGGCCGCACACACGCCGGCGAATTTCCGGTCTATTTGACAGGCCAAAGCCCACTCACTCTGCTGACGTATCTTAGGCCAGGCACCAACCCGCAGTGAACACGTCAAAAAAATTACGTTGCAGGATGAGTGCCGAGCCTCCTTTCTAGCTACCAATCAGCTTTAACAAGAACGCTACAGCGTCCCAGGTTACCTTGGAGATCTCAAGGCGGACATAAACTACTGCATAGATCCAATACCGCGGTGCACATACACCACAGACAAAGAAACTAACCGCAACATAAAACGCCAGACATTAAATTCGATAGCTAGTTTGATGGAATACTTTTATGTTAATTCAATTATAGTAGATGTTCAAAAAGTATATACGATAAAAGGACACACGACACTACATACTGGAATAGCATGCTGAGGACATCGACATGGAAACACCCGGACCGACCATATAACGCATTGCTGTATAGATTAACAACCACCGATGGAATTTTTGCAAGGCACCAACCCGCAGTAAACACGTCAAATAATGACGTTGCAGGATGAGTGCCGAGCCTACTTTCTAGCTACCAATCAGCTTTGACCAGAACGCTACAGCGTCCCAGGTTACCTTGGAGATCTCAAGGCAGACATAAACTCCTGCATCGATCCTAAACCGCAGTGTACATGGAAAACGATAAGAGAATTCAGAAGGAGGATTAGGGAGCATATTAGTGATATTAGGCGACAAGAGGATACCCCAGTGTCCCGTCATGTCTGGGAGTGTCATAAAGGTGACTCCTCTAGCCTCAAATTTCAAGGGGTGGAATGTATCAGACAGACACTGAGAGGCGGTGATTTGGATAGGAGGATCATGCAAAAAGAAGCGCAATGGATTCACCGTCTACAGACCATCTGTCCCCAAGGCCTTAACGAACAGATCTCATATGCGTGTTTCCTATAGGAGAACTCCATATTTTTAACATCTACTCCTTATATGTGATTCTGTTAGTGTTTTGTGGGTGGCGAGTGTTTTGTCTGCTTCATATCAAACGTTTTTTCTGTCATTATTCAATGTTGCAAAATTCCTTTGGTATTCTAATACTGCAATGCGTTTTATGGCCGGTTCGGGTGTTTCCATGTCGATGTTCTCGGCATGTGATTCCAGTATTTAACATCAATTGGGCATGGGTCGTGTGTCCTTGGATCGAATATACATCTACCATAATTGAATTAACATAAAAGGATCCCATCAAACTAGTTATCGAGTTTCTTCCTTTTATCTAATGTCTGGCGTTTTGTGTTGCGGTTAGTTCCTCTGTCTGGGGTGCATGTACACCGCGGTTTAGGATCGATGCAGGAGTTTATGGCTGCCTTGAGATCTCCAAGGTAACCTGGGACGCTGTAGCGTTCTGGTCAAAGCTGATTGGTAGCTAGAAAGTAGGCTCGGCACTCATCCTGCAACGTCATTATTTGACGTGTTTACTGCGGGTTGGTGCCTTGCAAAAATTCCATCGGTGGTTGTTAATCTATACAGCAATGCGTTATATGGTCGGTCCGGGTGTTTCCATGTCGATGTCCTCGGCATGCTATTCCAGTATGTAGTGTCGTGTGTCCTTTTATCGTATATACTTTTTGAACATCTACTATAATTGAATTAACATAAAAGTATTCCATCAAAGTAGCTATCGAATTTCACTGCGGGTTGGTGCCTGGCCTAAGCTACGTCAGCAGAGTGGGTGGTTTTTGGCCTGTCAAATAGACCGGAACTTCACCGGCGCGTGTGCGGCCAATGCATTAGAGTCGTACACGCGCCGTGAGGTTTAACAAGCACACAATTGTGCTAGCCGGCAGATAAACAGTGAAACAATAACTATACCGAAAGAATTGATAATCCCTGATGATGTGTCACTTATATATGTGGCACTGAAACGCGTTGGATTGTCTGTTAGTCAGTGAGGGGTGTCAGTAGAATATATCATAAGGGGAGAGGCGTTGCTTGGTGGTTGGAACTACACTATCACATCAGTATACCTCTCCTCATTAATGACTACCTCATCTGAGCCTGTTATATTGTACTGAGGGCTAGGATAAATTACGTTTTAGAATTACTGACCATATATCGCCCATACGGAGGAGGGGGGGGCGTGACAGAGAAATTGTTGAAACAGAGGGAATTTAAATGGATTTATGAATTGGGTAGGTTAAGCCTTAGGGGACTCAATCTTGATTTTAGTTTAAAACCATTTATATAAAGGCACTCTGTAGGCTTAAATGTACTATGGGCATATTAGATTCCTTGTCTTTAATAGTTCACTTATATAAAACTTTTTTTGTCTTGTTACAGCATCCTACCTATGTAAGAACAAACACAAACCTACCAAAACCGCTGAAGTGGATCCGAAAATGAGATTGGATATATTCAAACACAAAAAATGTCTATATGGATTTTAAGATTTTTTTCAATGTTTGTATAGACCTCTATTTCACATTCAAATTTATTAAGATTGTATATGTAAAAACACACTTCTGTGATCTATGATTGTTCTGGACCTTTTTTGGTCAATCTGTGATGTAATGTCCATGTCATCACTGTGTATTTTGAATTAATGGAGCAGTGGATGCCTGGTACGCTGTATCGAGTGACGGATGTACGCTTGCGCCTGCGTACTTTAGGCAATTAAACCAGGGAGTAATAACTCTCCGCTCTGTAATTTTTGGGCTGAATCAGTCACTATTGCGTACGCGTGGCTATCCAGCGCGTGCGCACTGGAACTGATAACTGCCATAGTATTAAACTAATAAAACCCTTTCGGCTTTTAGACACCAGACATGCGCAACAACATTGTTTAGACGCAAAATAAAATATATACTATGATTGTGAATATCCGTAGCAAAAGTGGATCAATACAGACAGCGGTTTTGGTGAGGTTTGTGGACATCCAGTTTTCAGTATTGTTTATTTTATATGTCACGGAAATGAACAAGGGTGGAGTTCTGGGAGAAGCACACACCAGTGGAGAAGATGTTTACTGGGGTTGCTAGAATACTAATGGTGAATCATCCACACATGTGTTGTGAGTGTTGAATGTAGGGGGTGGAGTATATAAAGCCACTATGTACAATCACTTGAATGTTTGACAAAGGCAGGTTTGTCTGCCGAAACGTTGCAGCTCTGTATGTACATTTTTGATCTACCTGTTTGAATAAATTTTACAGCAACTTTTTTACACTACTAAAGAACCTCTGTGGTGCTGTGTCCACCTTGACTGTATCGATGCTGGATTAGCTATCCTACTGACAGCGTGCACACTGGAGCTCACTTAGGTGCCAGTCTTTCTTCTTTGAAATATCAAATTGAATTTAGTCAAATGCCTAAGAATACACTTGAATCTAATTTCAAAGCATTCAGTCTTGTCCACACGTAGCAGAATTTCTGCGTATTTTCCGTCTGGAATTGCAGACTGAAAATACGCAGCAGAAAACAGTAGCAGCAAAGTGGGTGATATTTAACAAATCTCATCCACATGCTGAGTAAATTTTCCGACTAGAAATTCACTTGCGGTGTATATTTTTCATACCGCAACATGTCAATTCCTGCTGTGGAAAGTGGACTAATTTGCAGTGTTTTTCAGATTAGATGTCACCATCTCCCAGCATTGAGAAAAACGCAGTAAAATGCGCACCATTTTCTGCAGTAAAGAAGGCAGGAAATGGTGCGGTTTTTCCGCAGCAGAAATCCTGCTAGTTTATGCAGAATTGCTGCAGAAATTTTCTGTAGCAATTCCATTAGGTGTGGACAAGCACATCAGGAGCCTTTACAGGCATCAATAGCGCCTGTAAAAACATTATTGCGATAACTGTGTGCAATATAAAATGGATTCACTTGAGCCAAGGAGAATGCTATTCATCCATCTCTCTTTGTTATTTATGAAGGCGATTGATGAGAATACAGCACGAGAGGCAAAATGCCACGGCCTGAGCTCCATCTCAAATTAATAAATTAATCGTCATGATGACCTTGAAGTATAAATTGCTGGGAACTGGTTTGTAATCTATGTTTTACTTTTCTTAACGAGTAAGTGCCACTAAAAAAAGATACTGATACTCTTGTGCTGTGACAAAAAGATTGCTGTTCTGCATGAACAGTGAATATGTGTTGATTTTCAGTACCTGTAGTTTATATTTAAAGTAGTGACACATTGGATTTTTTTTTCTCTCAAAATCCTGTGTACACATTGTACATTATTGTATATTATACATATGAATTATTATATTATGAAAGGAATATAATAATTGACAAAGAATAACCAGTTATTATTTTTCTTTAGACATCGAGCCTTGAGGCATATTCCTTTCTGGCCACCCACTCACATAGTCCAGCACTAAACATAAAAAAAAAAATGCAGAATCATATGGGCTTGTCCACACGTGACAGACTTGCTGCAGAAAATGTCTGCAGCAATTCCGTTGAAAGTAGCAGACCTTCTGATGCAGCAAAAACGCACCATTTCCTATTGCGTATTTTGCTGCGTTTTTCACAATGCTGGGAAATGGTGACATCTCTGAAAAATGCAGCAATTCAGTGCACATTCCGCAGCAGGAATTGACATGCTGCGGTATGAAAAATATGCCCTGCAGGTCAATCTCTGCTCGGAATATAGGTCCCTATAGGAACCTTACTCATCTCTCTAGACGTAGAATCTCTATATACAAATATCAAACATCATTGGGGACTACGGGCACTCACGTACCATCTAAATCGGCAGACGACGTCTAATAGACAGCATGATTCTTTCCTTTTCGATCTTCTTGAATTCATCTTGGGCCACAACTATTTTGTGTTTGACAGAAAGTTCTATCGTCAAATTTCCGGCACTGCAATGTGTGCACGTTGTGCTCCCTCCTACACAAACCTTTTTCTAGGTTGGTGGGAGGAAACACACATGTATCCATTAGCACAGTTCCAACAGCATGTCATTAAATGGCAAAGATACATAGATGACATTCTTATTTTTTGAACAGGCACAGAAGATGAATGTAAATTCTACATTGAAGAACTCAATAGAAACCCATGGAACATACAGTTAACAGCAAAAATTTCAAGAGAGATGGTCGAGTTTCTTGATTTAAAAATAATAATATGTGGATCACAAGTTCAGACTACCTTGTATCGTAAAGAGACATCCACCAACAATCTATTACATTATCAAAGTTTTCATCCACCGCACCTAAAGAACAGTATACCGACAGGACAATTCCTAAGAATTAGGAGAAATTGTAGTGAGGAACAGGACTTCAAGCTTCATGTGAAAGACCTAAGTGATAGATTTAAACTGAGAGGATATCCCCATAAGGTCATCTCCAAGGCATTCCAAAAAGCATTAAACAGGGCCCAGACATTTATACCTAAACATCGAGTCCAAGATAACAAGCTCAGGATCATCATGTCCTATAACAGTCAATGGAAAGATGTGATCAAGGTCTTGGATAAAAATTGGAACATCTTACTATGCGAACCTAAGCTTATCCCACATATCACTGACAGACCCCTCTTGACCTGAGGGACCGTGTAACACTAAGTCATTTTTCCAGACCAACGGTACATCTGGGAAGAGGAGTCAAGCTCAAAGGCTCATATGCATGTGGTGACTGTAATATTTGTCAATTTGTCAATTCTATGGATACATTTACAGATCCAATTGACAAAAAACAATACCAACTCAAGTCATACATTAATTGTCGAACCAAAAATGTTATCTATGCACTCACTTGCTCCTGTCAAAAGGTTTACATAGATCAAACAAGCCAGGAGTTGCGCAAAAGAATACAACAACATATATCAACCATCACGCTGGCAGACAGAGATGTCAAACAAAACAAGATCTTGACTTCGGTGGCTTCACATTTTCGGCAGGCCCATAAAGGTAAGACCTCTAGTCTACAAGTAATTGGTTTGGAACACATACAGACTGTCACGGAGCGGGTTAGTGGACCCACTAGGCCGTACCGCCGCAGGTGGGAGGCAGCTGGCCAAACAACAGGACACCCCAGAAATACAATGTCCCGCACAAGGGTACCTTAATAGTCCAGATTGTGGCCGCAGCTCTGGCACAGATGAGATGGGTGCAGCAGATAGCGCCAAACGTGGCGGATGACACAGGAGCCGCAAGGTGCCAGACGTGGCGGATTCCTCCGGACGTGGCAGATAACACAGGACGTGGCGGATTCCTCCGGACGTGGCAGATTCCTCTGGACGTGGAAGATGACACAGGACATGGCGGATTCCTCCAGACGTGGCAGATGACACAGGACATGGCAGATTCCTCCAGACGTGGCAGATGACACAGGACGTGGCAGATTCCTCTGGACGTGGCAGATGACACAGGACGTGGCACGACTTGATACTAAGGCAAAGCACGGGAAACAGGAACTGGGAACAAGGCACGGGTAACAACAGGAACGGGAAACACTAAGGGACCATTTGCAAGAAAGACTGGGAAAACTTAGAACGCTCAGGCAAGGATTAGAAGGCCAGGGGCCTTCTTATAGACCAGGAAATCGTGGCAGTTGATGATGATGACGATTTCCTAATTGCACGCGCTGGTCCTTTAAGGCCGGGCGCGAGCGTGCGCGCGCACCCTACGGGACACAGCCGAAAGGAACGGAAGTGAGCGATGGTGTCTCCTAGGAGGGAGACGGGGACCAGCGCTCACAGATCCATGGCTGCGGGCGACGGGAGGTGAGTAAACCCGACGGCCCGCGGCCATGGACGCTACAGTATCCCCCCTCTTACGCCCCCTCTTCTTGGGGCCAGAGTGAGAGAGGAACTTTTTAATGAGAGCAGGGGCACTGAGGTTCTCTTCTGGCTCCCAGGACCTCTCCTCAGGACCAAACCCTCTCCAGTCCACCAAATAGAAAGTCCTTCCTCCTACCCTTTTGCAGTCCAGGATCTCCTTTACCTCGAATACATTAGAAGGACCGCAGGAAGCAACTGTGGAACTAGAAGTCTTGCTGTAGCGGTTCAGGACCACTGGTTTCAGGAGGGACACATGGAAGGAGTTAGGGATTCTGAGGGTAGGAGGCAGCCGCAGCTTATAGGAGACAGGGTTGATCTGTTGCAGGATCTCGAAAGGACCAAGGAACCTGGGAGCGAACTTGTATGAGGGTACCTTCAAACGAATGTTCCGAGAGGACAGCCAGACTTTAGTCCCAGGAAGATACTGAGGCGGCTCTCTTCTCCTAGTATCCGCCTTTCGCTTCATGCGATCTACCGCCAGCAAAATAGAGGACCGGGTCTGTTGCCAGATTTGCAGGAAGTCCCCATATGCAGAGTCAGCAGCGGGTACCTGAGATGAAGTTGATACAGGAAGTTGACTGGGATGTTGACTGTACACGATGTGAAACGGAGTGGAAGTGGTGGACTCACTTGTGTGGTTGTTGTAAGAAAATTCGGCCCATGGAAGAAGCTGTACACAGTTATCGTGCTGTGAAGAGATGAAGTGGCAGAGATAATTCTCCATGATCTGGTTGATCCTCTCAACTTGCCCATTGGACTGGGGGTGATAGGCAGAGGAAAAGTGCAATCTCACATCCAGGAGTTTACAGAGGGCTCTCCAGAACCTTGAGGTAAACTGAACCCCCCGGTCGGACACAATGTGAAGAGGCAAGCCATGCAAGCGGAAGATGTGCTGAATGAAGAGACTTGCCAGACGAGGAGCAGAAGGTAGGCCGGTCAGCGCGATAAAATGAGCCATCTTAGAGAAGCAGTCCACCACCACCCAGACAGTGTTACATCCTGCTGAGGGGGGAAGGTCTGTGACGAAGTCCATCGCAATGTGCTGCCAGGGGGCATTGGGTACAGGCAGAGGTTGAAGCAGACCGGCAGGCTTGGAGTGAGTCACTTTATTAGAGGCACACACCATGCAAGAAGAGACAAAGTCCAGAACATCCTTAGGTAGCGTGGGCCACCAAAAGTGACGAGCAATCAGGTCTCGGGTTTTACGGACACCGGCGTGCCCAGCAAGTTTAGAACTATGTCCCCAGCGGAGAATTCTTCTCCTGTCTGCCAACCGAACAAAAGTCCTCCCAGGAGGGATGTCTCTAACCTGCAGAGGATTAGCAGTGACAATGCAGGACGGGTCTATGATGGTCTGAAGGGACTCCACCGTGTCTTCCGTCTCAAACGATCTGGACAGGTATTCGGCCCACACATTCTTGTCCGCGGGACGGTAGTGGAGCATAAACAGAAAACGGGTGAAGAACAGCGACCACCTGGCTTGACGAGGATTCAGTCTTTGAGCGGACTGAAGGTAAGTGAGGTTCTTGTGGTCGGTGAAGATCAGGATGGGGTGAGCAGCGCCCTCCAGAAGATGTCTCCACTCCTCCAGAGCCAATTTGATGGCCAGCAGCTCCCAATCTCCAATGGAGTAATTGCGCTCAGCAGAAGAAAACAGTCTAGAGTAGTAGCCACATACTACTGCCTTTCCTTTGGAGCTCCTCTGGAACAGAAGTGCACCTGCACCGACAGAGGAAGCGTCCACTTCCAGAGAGAACTGCCGAGATACGTCAGGATGATGGAGGATCGAGGCTGAAGTGAAGGCTCTCTTGAGGCTAATAAATGCGGACTCTGCCTCTGGAGTCCACACTTTGGCGTTCACACCCTTCTTGGTAAGGGTCGAGATGGGAGACGTCAGAGAAGAGAAGTTAGGAATAAACTGGCGGTAGAAATTGGTGAATCCCAGGAACCGCTGTATGGCCCTTAAGCCTTGGGGACGTGGCCACTCCAGGACAACCTTCACTTTCTCAGGATCCATCTTGAGGCCTTGATCCGAGATGATGTAGCCGTAATTATTCTGCCTGTATAAACGTTTAAAATAATTGTTTATTATCAAAATTATTAAAATTGGTAGGGCACAGAGTGCCAAAAGATCCAGGTACAGGCGTTGGCAACCAGATCAAGAGCGCAGACTGAGATGTATGTGACAAAAAGATAGATAATCAGCAAGCACCCATTCATGGATGCCTGATTATATCACAGGTGAAATGATCACATAAAAACTGACTCAGAGTGCTTGGCAAATATTGATGAGATCTGATTGCCACAGATTAGTTAACAGGCACACTCCCAACGCGTTTCTGCACCTTGTAGGGGAGCGTCCTCAGGGGTACGAGTTGCCTGAATTAATTAACGTACAGTTGCCTGTCAGCTGATATTCAGCTGTTCGTTTTAGTGTAACGGCGCATATGAGACATCTGATGGTGGTCTGACGCGCGCCGTGGAAACTCGGAAGTTTTATTCACCCAAGCCCCACCCATAGGGGCGTTGCGTAGTATCGGGCCGTCCAATGAAGGAATAAGGCGTGTGAGAACACACGCCCCTACAGGGGGCGGTTCCATAGTAACCACGCAGCCTATGAAAGAGATGCATAAAGCATCAGTGGTAGCAAGGGGGAGCTAAAGGTGGCCAGCACATACAGCGCCGATACCAACGCTGGAATAAGCGCTATGTGTGCAAAACAGGGAATCTAGTGAGCAAAACAAAGCACAAAAGCCCACAAAGTAGTGTATCAATAGTCAGGATCGGACAAACTATGGATCATCAGATCCAATGTAGGTAAACAGTACAGGAGAGAACGCTGAAAACGGTACAGGAACGAGCTCATAAACAATCCCATTACATATCAATGAAAGATACATGCAGAAATACAGTAATTGGGCAAGGCAAATTATAAGAACGGAAGGTAAGATATAGACTCATTGAGGCCCAGTGGCTTGATGGTTTGCATCCTGAAAATCCACTGGGCCTCCTTCTGTAGAACACGTCTGTCCCAATTACCTCCCCTGGCAGGAATACTGACATGTTCTATACCTTGGAACTTAATAGAAGAGGGGTCTCCCTTGTGGTGGTCCCATACATGTCGAGAAATAGAGGTGTCAGCTTTATTCTGAATGTCACAAATATGGTCCCGAATCCTGCGTCTGAACTCCCTTATTGTCTTACCGACATACTGCATGCCACATTGACACGTAATCAGGTACACCACCCCCTTGGTGAGGCAGTTGATAAACGACCTATTAGAAAACGTGACTCCTGTCACAGTACTTTTGAATATTTTGCTTTTCCAAACAGAGCTACATGCTTTGCATCTACCACACTGGAATGACCCAGTGACATTAGTCGAAAGCCAAGTGGTGACAGCAGGTGTCTTCAGATGGCTGTGCACCAATCTGTCCTTAAGATTACGGCCCCTCCGGAAAGTGATCTGAGGACGGTCCCCAACTAAACCACCTACGTCCGGGTCTGCTTTAAGGATGTCCCAGTATGAGGTAAGAATATTTCTAACCTCAGCGTGCGCAACATCGTAGGTACCAATTATCCTCATAACGTTGTCCTTCTCTGGAGATACTTTAGGGTTCAGTAGGGACTCCCTATTTGATGTAATAGCATGTTGGTATGCCGATTTCAAGACACCACTGGGATACCCTTTGTGCTCAAATCTTTTTCTCAGACCATTGGCCGACATTTGAAAGTCTGACAGTGTGGTACAGTTCCGCCTCGCTCTAATATATTGACCCTTTGGGATGCCCATCTTCAGGGGTTTAGGGTGACAACTATCCCATCTGAGAAGGCTATTGGTGGCCGTGCTTTTCCTAAAGATTTGTGTCTGGATATGTCCCTGGTTAGTCTTCTCTATTTGGATGTCAAGGAATGTGATATGATTATCCTTGATTTCAGAGGTAAAGTAAAGACCCAGGTCATTGATGTTCAGAATAGAGACAAATTCTCCAAATTCTGCTGTTGTCCCAGACCACAGTATCAAAATGTCATCAATGAATCTTAACCATAACACAATGGAAGAGACATATTTCTCCATTCTGTCACAAAACACAAATTCTCTCTCCCACCAGCCCAGATAGAGATTGGCATAGGTAGGAGCACATGGGCTACCCATGGCAACTCCTCTGAGCTGGTGAAAGAACTTATGTTCAAAGATGAAGAAGTTGTGCTCCAACACAAAACGCAACAGGATGAGCACAAACTGATTATGCACACCAAACTGAGCCCCTCTCTCATTGAGGAAGTATTCAACAGCACCACATCCCAAAGAGTGGGGGATGGAGCTATAAAGGGCCTCTACATCAAGACTTGCCAAATGGACATTGGATTCAACTTTGATCCCTTCAAGCTTCCTGAGGACCTCCATTGTGTCACGCACATAGGACGGAAGTGCCGTCACGAAGGGCCTCAAAATCCTGTCCAAATAGATGCTAGCGTTCTGAGACACACTATCAATCCCAGAAACAATGGGTCTTCCTTTTAATGGACTAAGACCCTTGTGAATCTTGGGAAGACTGTAGAAAGTGGCTATCTGAGGACATTGTCCCACAATAAATGACAACTCTCGAGCATCAATGATCTTCGCTTGTTTAGCCTCCCCCACAATCTCTTTGAGTTCAGTCATGTATTTTGCAGTAGGATTGGCACTCAGGATGCTATAGCAGAGTCTGTCCTTCAGGATGTTATGACACATGGTGACATACTGCGCACGGTCCATCACAACAACATTACCCCCCTTGTCCGAGGGTTTAATTATGATCCCCGTGTCACTCTCCAGTGCCTTGAGTGCAAGTGTTTCATCCCGTGACAGATTAAAATGTGGATGTTGATCTGCCCCTAGTTTCTGCAGTTGATTTGTAACAACCGTGAGAAACAAATCCAGCAGAGTGTTGTCATTGATTGGGGGATTGGTGGTTGAGGGAGCCCTCAGATCAGTGAAGGGGCCCTCACCCACTCCCCGTTGCCCCTCATCCAATAATTCCTGCAATACCCTGACATTTGCAAGATCTTCCTCCTGAATGCCAAGTTCAGCACATTGTCTTCTATCATGTGTACAAAAGAACTTCCTCCACTTCAATTTCCTAATAAATAAATTAAGGTCCTTCACCCAGGAAAAGAGATCAAAACGATTAGTGGGAATAAATGATAGACCCTTTTTCAGAACGACAGTCTCATAGTGCGATAAGGTTCTCCCAGACACATTGATAATTTGCATTTCCTCATCAACACAAGGAGCACCCAGCGTTAGTTGTCCCTGGGGTCCCTGTGTAGATAGTCGAGGATGGGGTGGCTCTTGCCTAAAAAAACCATCCCTAGTGGGGGCTCTTCCCCTAGTTCTCCCTCTTGGGGTACCCCGGGAAAATGCTTTACCCTGGGTCCTATTATTCCGAGCTGTCCTAAGAGGATATCTCTGAGTGTCCGTATCTGATAGATCTGGTTCAGAGGAGGATAACTCAGTCTCTACCTCCTGATGCCCCAGTTGTTTCAGGCCAAACTCAAAAACTCTGCCCTCCTTAAAATCAGTTGTGTCACGAACGTATTGGAAATGCTTGCGTTCCTTAATATGTGCGGTGAATTTTTCTACAGTTTGTTGAAGAGTAGTTTCTCTTCTTTCAAATTCAGCAGTGCCAGAGAACTTCTGGGCAAGCTCAATACCGTCCCTCAATTCCTTGGAGCTACGTGAGAGCAGATTTTTTTCCTCTTCTAATAGAATACCCATAAATCTGAGAGACGAATCAATCGATTCTTTCTCCCATCTCTTGAGTAAATCCACTGAACGCAGTCTAGCTGCAGGGGTAAGTGAAATTCTAAGCCCTCTTGGGACAATGCTGTTCTTGAGATATGTCTCAATGGTCTGGACCTCCCACCATGATCTGATGTGATCCTTGTATGACTTGGTGAGCTGTTTAAATGTACCATTGATACTTAAATTGTGTGATTGTGGCAGTAATTCACTCTCAGAGAACACCTCTCTCGCATCACACATCCATCTTTCCACATTGATATCAGTTGTGAGAAAGCCTGCCATCCCCCTTAGAGAATGAGATTTAGAGAAAAAATACAAGAGATTACTGTGTAGAGGTATACGTTTAAATTACTAAGATGTAATTATTCTGCCTGTATAAACGTTTAAAATAATTGTTTATTATCAAAATTATTAAAATTGGTAGGGCACAGAGTGCCAAAAGATCCAGGTACAGGCGTTGGCAACCAGATCAAGAGCACAGACTGAGATGTATGTGACAAAAAGATAGATAATCAGCAAGCACCCATTCATGGATGCCTGATTATATCACAGGTGAAATGATCACATAAAAACTGACTGTTTGTGCTGGCCACCTTTAGCCCCCCCTTGTTACCACTGATGCTTTATGCATCTCTTTCATAGGCTGCGTGGTTACTATGGAACCGCCCCCTGTAGGGGCGTGTGTTCTCACACGCCTTATTCCTTCATTGGACGGCCCGATACTACGCAACGCCCCTATGGGTGGGGCTTGGGTGAATAAAACTTCCGAGTTTCCACGGCGCGCGTCAGACCACCATCAGATGTCTCATATGCGCCGTTACACTAAAACGAACAGCTGAATATCAGCTGACAGGCAACTGTACGTTAATTAATTCAGGCAACTCGTACCCCTGAGGACGCTCCCCTACAAGGTGCAGAAACGCGTTGGGAGTGTGCCTGTTAACTAATCTGTGGCAATCAGATCTCATCAATATTTGCCAAGCACTCTGAGTCAGTTTTTATGTGATCATTTCACCTGTGATATAATCAGGCATCCATGAATGGGTGCTTGCTGATTATCTATCTTTTTGTCACATACATCTCAGTCTGCGCTCTTGATCTGGTTGCCAACGCCTGTACCTGGATCTTTTGGCACTCTGTGCCCTACCAATTTTAATAATTTTGATAATAAACAATTATTTTAAACGTTTATACAGGCAGAATAATTACATCTTAGTAATTTAAACGTATACCTCTACACAGTAATCTCTTGTATTTTTTCTCTAAATCTCATTCTCTAAGGGGGATGGCAGGCTTTCTCACAACTGATATCAATGTGGAAAGATGGATGTGTGATGCGAGAGAGGTGTTCTCTGAGAGTGAATTACTGCCACAATCACACAATTTAAGTATCAATGGTACATTTAAACAGCTCACCAAGTCATACAAGGATCACATCAGATCATGGTGGGAGGTCCAGACCATTGAGACATATCTCAAGAACAGCATTGTCCCAAGAGGGCTTAGAATTTCACTTACCCCTGCAGCTAGACTGCGTTCAGTGGATTTACTCAAGAGATGGGAGAAAGAATCGATTGATTCGTCTCTCAGATTTATGGGTATTCTATTAGAAGAGGAAAAAAATCTGCTCTCACGTAGCTCCAAGGAATTGAGGGACGGTATTGAGCTTGCCCAGAAGTTCTCTGGCACTGCGGAATTTGAAAGAAGAGAAACTACTCTTCAACAAACTGTAGAAAAATTCACCGCACATATTAAGGAACGCAAGCATTTCCAATACGTTCGTGACACAACTGATTTTAAGGAGGGCAGAGTTTTTGAGTTTGGCCTGAAACAACTGGGGCATCAGGAGGTAGAGACTGAGTTATCCTCCTCTGAACCAGATCTATCAGATACGGACACTCAGAGATATCCTCTTAGGACAGCTCGGAATAATAGGACCCAGGGTAAAGCATTTTCCCGGGGTACCCCAAGAGGGAGAACTAGGGGAAGTGCCCCCACTAGGGATGGTTTTTTTAGGCAAGAGCCACCCCATCCTCGACTATCTACACAGGGACCCCAGGGACAACTAACGCTGGGTGCTCCTTGTGTTGATGAGGAAATGCAAATTATCAATGTGTCTGGGAGAACCTTATCGCACTATGAGACTGTCGTTCTGAAAAAGGGTCTATCATTTATTCCCACTAATCGTTTTGATCTCTTTTCCTGGGTGAAGGACCTTAATTTATTTATTAGGAAATTGAAGTGGAGGAAGTTCTTTTGTACACATGATAGAAGACAATGTGCTGAACTTGGCATTCAGGAGGAAGATCTTGCAAATGTCAGGGTATTGCAGGAATTATTGGATGAGGGGCAACGGGGAGTGGGTGAGGGCCCCTTCACTGATCTGAGGGCTCCCTCAACCACCAATCCCCCAATCAATGACAACACTCTGCTGGATTTGTTTCTCACGGTTGTTACAAATCAACTGCAGAAACTAGGGGCAGATCAACATCCACATTTTAATCTGTCACGGGATGAAACACTTGCACTCAAGGCACTGGAGAGTGACACGGGGATCATAATTAAACCCTCGGACAAGGGGGGTAATGTTGTTGTGATGGACCGTGCGCAGTATGTCACCATGTGTCATAACATCCTGAAGGACAGACTCTGCTATAGCATCCTGAGTGCCAATCCTACTGCAAAATACATGGCTGAACTCAAAGAGATTGTGGGGGAGGCTAAACAAGCGAAGATCATTGATGCTCGAGAGTTGTCATTTATTGTGGGACAATGTCCTCAGATAGCCACTTTCTACAGTCTTCCCAAGATTCACAAGGGTCTTAGTCCATTAAAAGGAAGACCCATTGTTTCTGGGATTGATAGTGTGTCTCAGAACGCTAGCATCTATTTGGACAGGATTTTGAGGCCCTTCGTGACGGCACTTCCGTCCTATGTGCGTGACACAATGGAGGTCCTCAGGAAGCTTGAAGGGATCAAAGTTGAATCCAATGTCCATTTGGCAAGTCTTGATGTAGAGGCCCTTTATAGCTCCATCCCCCACTCTTTGGGATGTGGTGCTGTTGAATACTTCCTCAATGAGAGAGGGGCTCAGTTTGGTGTGCATAATCAGTTTGTGCTCATCCTGTTGCGTTTTGTGTTGGAGCACAACTTCTTCATCTTTGAACATAAGTTCTTTCACCAGCTCAGAGGAGTTGCCATGGGTAGCCCATGTGCTCCTACCTATGCCAATCTCTATCTGGGCTGGTGGGAGAGAGAATTTGTGTTTTGTGACAGAATGGAGAAATATGTCTCTTCCATTGTGTTATGGTTAAGATTCATTGATGACATTTTGATACTGTGGTCTGGGACAACAGCAGAATTTGGAGAATTTGTCTCTATTCTGAACATCAATGACCTGGGTCTTTACTTTACCTCTGAAATCAAGGATAATCATATCACATTCCTTGACATCCAAATAGAGAAGACTAACCAGGGACATATCCAGACACAAATCTTTAGGAAAAGCACGGCCACCAATAGCCTTCTCAGATGGGATAGTTGTCACCCTAAACCCCTGAAGATGGGCATCCCAAAGGGTCAATATATTAGAGCGAGGCGGAACTGTACCACACTGTCAGACTTTCAAATGTCGGCCAATGGTCTGAGAAAAAGATTTGAGCACAAAGGGTATCCCAGTGGTGTCTTGAAATCGGCATACCAACATGCTATTACATCAAATAGGGAGTCCCTACTGAACCCTAAAGTATCTCCAGAGAAGGACAACGTTATGAGGATAATTGGTACCTACGATGTTGCGCACGCTGAGGTTAGAAATATTCTTACCTCATACTGGGACATCCTTAAAGCAGACCCGGACGTAGGTGGTTTAGTTGGGGACCGTCCTCAGATCACTTTCCGGAGGGGCCGTAATCTTAAGGACAGATTGGTGCACAGCCATCTGAAGACACCTGCTGTCACCACTTGGCTTTCGACTAATGTCACTGGGTCATTCCAGTGTGGTAGATGCAAAGCATGTAGCTCTGTTTGGAAAAGCAAAATATTCAAAAGTACAGTGACAGGAGTCACGTTTTCTAATAGGTCGTTTATCAACTGCCTCACCAAGGGGGTGGTGTACCTGATTACGTGTCAATGTGGCATGCAGTATGTCGGTAAGACAATAAGGGAGTTCAGACGCAGGATTCGGGACCATATTTGTGACATTCAGAATAAAGCTGACACCTCTATTTCTCGACATGTATGGGACCACCACAAGGGAGACCCCTCTTCTATTAAGTTCCAAGGTATAGAACATGTCAGTATTCCTGCCAGGGGAGGTAATTGGGACAGACGTGTTCTACAGAAGGAGGCCCAGTGGATTTTCAGGATGCAAACCATCAAGCCACTGGGCCTCAATGAGTCTATATCTTACCTTCCGTTCTTATAATTTGCCTTGCCCAATTACTGTATTTCTGCATGTATCTTTCATTGATATGTAATGGGATTGTTTATGAGCTCGTTCCTGTACCGTTTTCAGCGTTCTCTCCTGTACTGTTTACCTACATTGGATCTGATGATCCATAGTTTGTCCGATCCTGACTATTGATACACTACTTTGTGGGCTTTTGTGCTTTGTTTTGCTCACTAGATTCCCTGTTTTGCACACATAGCGCTTATTCCAGCGTTGGTATCGGCGCTGTATGTGCTGGCCACCTTTAGCTCCCCCTTGTTACCACTGATGCTTTATGCATCTCTTTCATAGGCTGCGTGGTTACTATGGAACCGCCCCCTGTAGGGGCGTGTGTTCTCACACGCCTTATTCCTTCATTGGACGGCCCGATACTACGCAACGCCCCTATGGGTGGGGCTTGGGTGAATAAAACTTCCGAGTTTCCACGGCGCGCGTCAGACCACCATCAGATGTCTCATATGCGCCGTTACACTAAAACGAACAGCTGAATATCAGCTGACAGGCAACTGTACGTTAATTAATTCAGGCAACTCGTACCCCTGAGGACGCTCCCCTACAAGGTGCAGAAACGCGTTGGGAGTGTGCCTGTTAACTAATCTGTGGCAATCAGATCTCATCAATATTTGCCAAGCACTCTGAGTCAGTTTTTATGTGATCATTTCACCTGTGATATAATCAGGCATCCATGAATGGGTGCTTGCTGATTATCTATCTTTTTGTCACATACATCTCAGTCTGCGCTCTTGATCTGGTTGCCAACGCCTGTACCTGGATCTTTTGGCACTCTGTGCCCTACCAATTTTAATAATTTTGATAATAAACAATTATTTTAAACGTTTATACAGGCAGAATAATTACATCTTAGTAATTTAAACGTATACCTCTACACAGTAATCTCTTGAGATGATGTAGCCCAGGAAGGGCAGAGAACTCTTCTCAAAGACGCACTTCTCCAGCTTGGCGTATAAATGATTCTCCCTTAATCGTAGTAGAACCTGACGGACATGCCTCCGATGAGTCGTCTGATCTGGGGAGAAAATCAAAATATCATCGAGATAAACAACAACACAGACATAGAGTAAATCTCGGAAGATGTCGTTAACGAACTCCTGAAACACTGCGGGAGCGTTACACAGTCCGAAGGGCATCACCAGGTATTCATAGTGCCCGTCCCGGGTGTTAAATGCCGTCTTCCATTCGTCACCCCGGCGAATCCGGACTAGATGGTAAGCCCCACGCAGGTCTAGCTTAGAAAAAATTTTGGCCCCTCGTATGCGATCAAATAGCTCAGAGATGAGTGGCAACGGGTATTTGTTCTTGACTGTGATCAGGTTGAGGCCCCTGTAGTCAATGCAGGGACGAAGGGATCCATCCTTTTTTTTAACGAAGAAGAATCCAGCCCCGGCTGGGGAGGAAGATTTTCGTATAAAACCCCTCTCCAGATTCTCCTTGATATAGGCCGACATGGATAGAGACTCAGGCAAGGAGAGAGGATATACCCGTCCACGGGGGAGAGAGGCATTAGGAACCAGTTCAATGGGGCAGTCATAGGTGCGATGAGGAGGCAGCGTCTCAGCCTCCTTTTTGCTGAAAACACTGCATACTGAGCAAAATGGGGAGGCAGTCCCGACAGCGACTGAGGCAGAGAAGGCTTGACAGGATGGATCTGCAACAGACAACGACCATGGCACTTGGAGCCCCATTGGAGAACCTCTCCAGAATTCCAGTCCAGGACTGGGGCATGTAGTCGAAGCCAAGGCAGGCCCAGCAGAACAGGATTGATGGCCTTGGGCAAAACAAGGAAAGAAATAAATTCAGAATGAAGTACTCCAACCTGGAGCTTCAACGGCTTGGTTTTAGAGATGATGGGATCAGGCAGAGGCAGTCCATTAACTGAGGCAACAGCCAAAGATGTCTCCAGGGGAACTGTGGGCAACTGAAGATGATCCACCAGCTCTTTCTGGATGAAATTTGCAGCAGAGCCAGAGTCAAGATAGGCAGAGACTTGATGCGTCCTGTCGCCGGATACCAGGGTCACAGGAATAGTCAATTTGGAAGCGAATCCTCTGTTAGATTCCGTTCCACCTAGGGTTGTCTCTCCAACCAATCTTAGGCAATGGGGTCTCTCCGGCCTCTGGGGGCACAGACGCACAATATGGCCTCCATGGCCGCAATACAAACAAAGTCCAGAAGTGCGTCTGCGTTGTTTCTCCTGGGTAGACAATTTAACATAATTACTCTGCATCGGGTCCTCTGGTGGGACGACTGAGGAGGATTGCGGGACAGCAGAATCCAGCCTGGGAAGTTCTCTCCCCCGGAGAACCTCTTGGGAACATTCCCGGATCCTCATATCGACACGGGAGGCGAGTAGGATAAGATCGTCCAGGGTAGATGGCAGATCGCGAGCAGCCAGCTCGTCCTTGATCCCTGAAGACAGTCCCTGCCAGAATGTAGCCACCAAAGCCTCGTTGTTCCAGGTCAATCCAGCAGCCAGGATACGGAACTGAATGGCATACTCGCCCACGGAGAGGTCTCCCTGGTGTAGGGTCAGCAAGGATGCAGCAGCCGAAGAAACTCTCCCAGGTTCCTCAAAGATCGAGCGGAAGGTCTGTAAGAACCACTGCAAGTCCCGGGTCTCTGGTCCCTGATGTTCCCACAGAGGATTGGCCCATGCCAGGGCTTTGCCGGTAAGGAGAGAGATGATGAAGGCGATCCTGACGTCATCCGAACAGAAGGACCTGGCATGTAGTCTGAAATGGATCAGGCCCCTGCAGGACCTCGGATCTCCGTCATAGCGTGGAGGTAGCGGCAAGAAACACAGGGGGTTGGTACCGGTACAGAGAGGAAGTGTAGCAGGCAGAACCGCAGGAACGGGTGGGGTGATGACTGTGGTTGGAGCAAGCAGCCAATGGGCTATGGCGTTCACCGACAGGAGAAGCTGGTCTTGTCGTGAATGGAGATCCTCCATCTCAGCCAGCATGTCTTGTGTAGTCAACGTCTCAGGTTGACCAGCGGGGTCCATGGCCTGAGCGTACTGTCACGGAGCGGGTTAGTGGACCCACTAGGCCGTACCGCCGCAGCGGGGAGGCAGCTGGCCAAACAACAGGACACCCCAGAAATACAATGTCCCGCACAAGGGTACCTGAATAGTCCAGATGGTGGCCGCAGCTCTGGCACAGATGAGATGGGTGCAGCAGATGGCGCCAAACGTGGCGGATGACACAGGAGCCGCAAGTTGCGCCAGACGTGGCGGATTCCTCCAGACGTGGCAGATAACACAGGACGTGGCGGATTCCTCCGGACGTGGCAGATTCCTCTGGATGTGGCAGATGACACAGGACGTGGCGGATTCCTCCAGACGTGGCAGATGACACAGGACGTGGCGGATTCCTCCAGACGTGGCAGATGACACAGGACATGGCAGATTCCTCTGGACGTGGCAGATGACACAGGACGTGGCACGACTTGATACTAAGGCAAAGCACGGGAAACAGGAACGGGGAACAAGGCACGGGTAACAACAGGAACAGGAAACACTAAGGGACCATTTGCAAGACAGACAGGGAAAACTAACAACGCTCAGGCAAGGATTAGAAGGCCAGGGGCCTTCTTATAGACCAGGAAATCGTGGCAGTTGATGATGATGACGATTTCCTAATTGCGCGCGCTGGCCCTATAATCTATTATACTTTTTCATCAAAAATGTTTACATCCCTTTATAACACAGCAGGGTTTTTTTTCCTATGCACTTTGCACTTTATATATGTACTTGCAGCACATACATGAAAAATAACATGTGTATGCATGTATTCAGGCATTACCTTCTGAGAATATATATATATGTGTGTGTGTGAAAAGAAACGTTCAGGTTATTCTAGATAATCCTCGCAACATTGATTGATTTTCTGTTATTTTCTTCAACTCTGCTGAACCGAATGTAGATCGCCAGCTCTCTTTTCTTTCTTCCCCACACTCCCTCCCACTGGACATGGTCTGCGCGTGCGCAGGTAGCCGCATCATGTTACCATGGTGACGGTCCTGACACATGCACGGTCAGTATGGCAATACGCCGTCCTTTCTCCACGGCGCAGCGATCTTCCGCCGGGTGTACTGCGCATGCGCCGAGGCTGCCATCAGGTGCACATGGTGCAGGCCTTGGCGCATGCGCACTGCACACGAGCGGACGCCGACTTGTGCCACATCGCATGTCCATTGGTGTATGGAGAGGGGTAAGTGCACCCTAGGGTGCATACTATTGCACTAATAATTGCCATTTATTGATGTTACTATATAATATGACCACATTCTCACATACAAAGTAACCCCTGAGGAAGCCACATTGCGGCGATACGCGTGGGGCTTACAATCCCCTTTTCCCCTCATGGTTCAGAACATGCAACATTCTTTTTGCTATATGCCTCATAGATCGAACGCTTGTTGAGGGGTCTAGGTGAGTGAGTGGGGGTTTCTATTGTTTGCCACTTATCAGGGTGGCCCCCCTCCCAGATATTCTTGCTTAGCATTTCTATGCTAATTTTAAATGATTTTACTATTCATGTGGTGTATTAACTTTAAATAAATATATTTGTTTGTTACTTATACAGTTATCTCATGGTATTTTCTTTGCCTCATATACATACCCATTTGGTGTTTTGAGTTTCCTGCTCGGAATATTTACGCAGCCTGTGGATGAGATTTGTTAATTCTCACCCACTTTGCTGCTAGTGTGTTCTGCTGCGTATTTTCCGGCCGCAATTCCAGACGGAAAATACGAAGCAATTCCGCTACGAATGGACGAGCCCTATATATGAAACTCTTCACGATGGGTGTCTAACCTAGTATATGTAGATTCTCAGGGGCGTAGCTAAAGGCTCATGGGCCCTGGTGCAAAAGTTCTTCTTGGGCCCCCCAAATTTCTTCTCATGGTCGACGGTCCGCAGCTTTCAGCTGCATCAATGGGTCTCCTAAGTGACTCAATGGTGCAACACTGGCAGCCAGGGGCGTCACTAAGGTCTTAAAATATCAGGGGCAATATATATATATATATATATATATATATATATATATATATATATATATACATATATATATATGAGACAGCATATCTATAGCACTACGACCCTATAGATATTGATAGGATTAGATACATTGGCTCAGCAGACAGTATCACACATGATAGGCTTAGATACAGGGCCCATTCACTGACATTGCGGCTCCAGCGCTGGACCCCGGAAAGGTAAGTATAAGAATTGTTTTGCTTTTTTATATGTTGCAAATTCTTTTTGGGTTTGTGTTTTTTTACAGGTTCGGATGTTGGACTACTTCAGATGTTGGACTACTTTGATGGCGCCGTTTTTTTTATTCTCAATGAAATGGATAATGAGGGTTCTGTGTTTTTTTAATTTCAATAAAATGTTTTTTCTGTATATTTGTATTTTTTTAAAACGTTATTACTACCGCCTTCGGAATTGTCGCCCCCACACAACCCTCATTAACCATTTTATTCAAAAGAAAAAAAAGCTGTCATCGAAGTTGTCCTCGAATCCAAAGTAGTCCAATGACCGAACCTGCAAAAAAACACAAGCAAACAAAAAAAACATTAGTAACACACATTGTAGGCTTAGATACAGGGCCCACGTCTGTTGGACTCTGTGTTTAAGCCTAACACGAGCTAGGCTTAGATACAGGGTCCAGCATCACACATGTGCCATGTATCTAAGCCTACCATGTGGTTGGCTTAGATACAGTGCCTAGCAGACACCCGCCGGGACCCCGGCTAATCAGCTATTTTGAAGGGGGAGAAGTGCTTCCCCTTCATTCCGGTCACTTGTTCACTCTGTGAATCGCTGACACACCGCAATTGGATAAGAGATAGATGGATGGATGGATGGATGGATGGATGGATGGATAGATAGATAGATAGATAGATGGATGGAGGGGTTAATAGCTGCATTACTAGCAGTTACTTACATACATCGGGTGTGGGGTCAGAGAGCAGCAGGAGTCAGGATTCCTGGAAGGAGCCGGCACACACACGCGATCTGCTTACTGTAGCCATTCCTTTCCCTCTGCACAGGCCACGAGGAAGAGGGAAACAGCTAGAAGCGAGCTGATTGGCTGGACAGCACAGTGGGCGGGCAAGAGTCTTCCCCCTCTGTGCAATGACTATTTCAACGCCGAGCTGCCACCAATGCTTTAAAATACATTACTGGGTCTCTTTTGTACCCCAGCAGGGACCCAGCAATGCAGGGGAATCATTGTAGCACTACTGTGCTACTGTGGTGAGGGGGGCCTGTGGGCCCCCCCAAGCTGGGGGCCCGGTCGCAGTTGCGACCGCTGTGACCCCTATAGCTACGCCACTGTAGATTCTGTGAGAAGGCAGCATTGTTTCCTCAGTGCCCAAATTTTCATACTCTGCCAAAATAGCAGTGCCATTTAATGCTAAAATGCAGTGCCATAAGGTGCCCAAATCATATCGCCATATAGTGCCCAAGTAGCAATGCCATACAGGGCCAAAATAATACAACCACAGATTACCGAAATAACAGGCCCAACATACAGTGCTCATAGTAACATGCTATGAAGTGTCCACATAATAGTGTAGACATAATAGTGCAATACTTTCATAGGACTCAAATATTATGATCCATAGTGCCCAAATACTATATAGCATATGATATGCACATAACTATTCACTATAGTGCCTACATAATATTGCCATACAATGCTTATGTATCAAAAACAAACATTTATTATAAGTTACAGAATAAATGGAATCCATTCCATGCTCCGATTTTCAACATCTCATGATACATCAGGAATAAAAAAAAATCAAACCTATCAAACTGAAATTACATAACTGTATTAGTGAATCTTAATTAAAACAAGTATAAAACCTACGTTCACATCTGTGTCAGGGCTCCGTTCCGACGTTCCGTCTGAGCTTTCCGTTGGAACGGAGCCCTGACTGACACAAATAGAAACCATATGTTTCCGTTTCCATCACCATTGATTTCAATGGTGACGGATCCGATGCCAATGGTTTCCGTTTGTCTCCGTTGTGCAAGGGTTCCATCGTTTTGATGGAATCAATATTGTAGTCGACTACGCTATTCATTCCGTCAAAACGATGGAACCCTTGCACAACTGAGACGAACGGAAACCATTGGTATCGGTACCGTCACAATGGTGATGGAAACGGAAACCTATGGTTTTCGTTTGTTTCAGTCGGAGCTACATTCTGACGGAAAGTTCAGACGGAACATCAGAATAGAGCCCTGACGGATATGTGACTGAAGCCTTACTGGCTGGTTCAGTTTATGTTTACAGTAGCATGGTTTCAAGTATCACACTGAAAATGTTATCAAACATGCTAAAAGTATTTTTCTTGATATGCGACCATTATTGTTTTATTGCCGTTTGTAAATAATAATCCTCTATGTGGATAATTAAATAATTACAAGTCATTCTCATTATATACAGTATATATACAGTACCTTCCAAAGCACACACCGCATTACAGCTCTGAGCAACCTCCTAGTCTATAGCTCAGTACATAAATACAGCACCAGAACAAAACTCAGTACATACAGTTAGGTCCAGAATTGTTTGCATAGTGACACAAGTTTGGGCATTTTAGCTGTTTACCAAAACATATTTAATATACAGTTATTTAATCAATATGGTCTTAAAGTGCAGACTCTCAGCTTTAATTTGAGGGTATTCACATCCTAATTTGAGGAAGGGTTTAGGAATTGCAGCTCTTTAACCCCTTCCCGACATTTGTCGTAATTATACGACATGGAAAGCCAGTGCTTCCCGCAAAATGTCTTACGCCAAATGATTGGCACCGGCTCAGAAGCTGAGTCGGTGTCATCATCCCCAGATGTCAGACATCCTGACATCCTGCTGTAACGGCGGGGACCGAACTTAGCTTCGATCCCCACCATTAATGCCTTAAATGCAGCTGTCAAAACCGATAGCTACATTTAAGGTGTTTGCAGCTCATCGACACCCCAGCAATGAAATCGCTGGGGTGTCGGTGGCTGCAATGGCAACCGGAGGCCTAATACTGGCCTCCCGGTGTGCCTAGCACGAAAAACTTTCAGTCCCTGCCCGGAGGCGGGGCCTGAAAGGCTTCTGTATCCGCCGGCAAGATGGTGCCGGCTCAGGAGACGAGCCGGCGTCATGAGCGGTGGATATCAGCTGTATGTTACAGCTGACATCCACTTGTAATGGCAGGAACCGGAGCTAGCTCTGATCCCTGCGAATAACCCCTCAGATGCAGCAATTGGATCCGATCGCTGCATCTTTGTGGCTGCTAGCAGATTGGCAGCTGTGCCCTGCAATCGCACGACTGCCGACTGCTATTATGACACCAGGAGACCTAACAATGGCCTCCTGTTTGCCATTACAAAAGCCGATTAGGCCCCGCTCGGAGGCGAAGCCTAATCGGCTTGCTGTCAGTGAATGACTGAAAAAAAATCTGACAGTTGGACCTTCAAGTCCCCTGGTGGGATTAAAATAAAGTTTAAAAAAAGTGAAAAAAAAATGTTAAAAAAAGTTCCTTTATCAAGTCCTTTATTATTGAAAAGAACAAAATAAACCATACATATTTGGTATCGCCGCGACCGTAACGGCCTAAACTATAAAAATATTATGTTATTGATTCTACGCGGTGAACGGCGTAAAAAAATCTTAAAAAATGATGCCAGAATTTCTGTTTTTTGGTCACTTTGCCCTACAAAAATTGAAATAAAAAGTGATCAAAAAGTCGCATGTATCCAAAAATGGTGCATATAAAAACTATAGCACATCTCGCAAAAAACAAGCCTTCATACAGCACCGTTGACGGAAAAATTAAAAAGTTATGGTTCTCACAACATGGTGACAGAAAAAATACATTCTTTTTACAAAAGTAATTTTATTGTGCAAAAAAGTTGTAAAACATAAAAAAGTGCTATAAATTCGGTAACACCAGAATCGTACGTACCCGCAGAATAAAGTTAACATGTAATTTATAACGCATGGTGAACGCTGTATAAAACAAACCTAAAAAACTATGGCAGAATTGCAGTTTTTGGTCACCTTGCCACTCAAAAAATAGGATAAAAAGTGATCAAAAAGTCGCATGTATCCCAAAAAGGTAGCCAATAAAAACTACAGCTCGCCCCGCAAAAAAACAGCCCTCATACCACTACGTCTATAAAAAAAAAAAAATTAGTTAAGGCTTCCATAAGTCAGGAAATAAAAAATATGCAGTTGTGCAGATCAGATAGGAACATTTCGTCTGTTTCAAGAGGCGATTTATCGGGGCCCTAAAATAAGGGAACTAGGAAGGGGGGGGGGCCCAAACATATCTGCTAGAAGCGAGGGTGCCCGTATTATACCAGGACAAGACTTCCTAGCAAAATTCCCCAAACTGCAACGGTGCAGAGTGTGGACCAAAAGGGGGATAAGTAAAGACAAAGTTTATCAGTGTGACACCGGCTTGTGCAGAAAGAATTTATGGCGTAACACACATCTATGGATCATTTTATTGTTTACCCCAATATTATACCCCCTGACTGTGCCCCTGATGTATTCTGCCCAGCTTACATATGCCCCACATTATAAACTGAAACACCAGTAAAACTCCAAACAAAACTACCACCAAGCAAAATCCATGCTCCAAATGCCAAATGGCGCTCCCACCCATCTGAGCCCTACAGCGTGCCCAAACAGCAGTTTACTTCCACATATATGGCACCGCCATAGCCTGGAAAACCCTTTTAACAATTTTTTTGGTGTGTGTCTCCAGTGGCATAAGCTGGGCACGACATACTTGCCACTGAATTGGCAATTCTGGGGAAAAATGTTAATTTTTACTTTGCACCATACGCATTTATTTATGGAAAAGACCTGTGGGGTGAAAATGCTCACTACACCCTTTAATAAATGCCTTGTGGGGTGTAGTTTCTAAAATGGGGTCACTTCTAGGGGGTTTCTTTTATTATTTCCCATCTGAGCCTCTGCAATTGTGAACCAATTCTGTGTAAATCGCCAAATTAGGCCTCAATTTCGCATGGTATTCTCTCAATATACTGAGCCCTGTCAAATGTCCAGGCAAAAGATTAGGGCCCCATGTGGGGTGATTCTAAAACTGGGAAACACTGCATAATAATTAGAGAGCTGCCTTGTTATGGTGGCACAAGCTGGGCACCACATATTGGCATATCTATTGAAAAATCCCATTTTTACTCTGCAATATCGAGTGCACACTAATTTATGCAAAACACCTGAGGGTTTAACATGCTCACTACACCCCTAGGTGAATACCTTGAAGGGTGTAATTTCCAAAATGGGGGTCACTTTTGGTGGGTTTCCACTGTTTTTGTCCCAAAGGGGTTTTGCAAATGCTACATAGCGACCAAAAACCAATCCAGCAAAATCTGTAGTCCGAAAACCAAATGGCACTCCTTCCCTTCTGAGCCCTGCAGTGTGCCCAAAAATTAGTTTATAACCACATATGAGGTAGTGCCATACTCGGGAGAAATTGCTTAACAAATGTTGGGGTTCTTTTTATGCTTTATTTTTTGAGAAAATGAAAAATTTTGCACTAAAGCTACGTCTTATTGGAAAAAAATGTAATTTTTATTTTCACTGCCCAATTCAAATAAAATATATGAAAAAGCTGTGGAGTCAAAATGCTCACTATACCCCTAGATTAATTCCTCAAGGGGTGTAATATCACAAATGGAGTCCCTTTTGGGTAGTTTCCACTGTACTGATACCTTAGGGGCGTAACTAGGAAAGACTGGGCCCCCCCTCCGTTGGATATCACACAACCCCCCCTTGTAGATAGTGCCTCCCTATAGATTCCACCACACAGCGCCCCCTATAGATAGCACCATACACAGCCCCCTGTAGATAGCGCCATACACAGCCCCCTGTAGATAACGTCTTACAGCCCCAAATCCCCCTGTAGATAACACCATTCAGCTCCATGTGGATAATGCCATACAGCCACCCTGTAGATAACGCCATACATCCCCCCTGTAGATAACACCATACAGCCCCCTGTAGATAACGTCTTACAGCCCCAAATCCCCCCTGTAGATAACATCATACAGCCCCCCCGTAGATAACGCAATACAGACCCCCCTGTAGATAACGCCATACAGACACCCCCTGTAGATAACGCCATACAGACCCCCCTGTAGATAACGCCATACAGACCCCCCTGTAGATAACGCCATACAGCCCTCCTGTAGATAACGCCATACAGACCCCTCTCTAGATAACTCCATACAGACAACCCCTGTAGATAACGCCATACAGACCCCCCTGTAGATAATGACATACAGAGTCCCCCCTGTAGATAACACCATACAAACCCCCCTGTAGATAACGCCATATAGACCCCCCCTGTAGATAACACCATACAGACCCTCCCTGTAGATAAGGCCATACAGAGTCCCCCCCTGTAGATAACGCCATACAGAGTACCCCCTGTAGAAAATGCCATACAGACCCCCCGTAGATAATGCCATACAGACTCCCCTGTAGATAACACCATACAGACCCCCCCTGTAGATAACGCCATACAGACCCCCCTGTAGATAACGCCATACAGAACCCCCCTGTAGATAACGCCATACAGACCTCCCCTATAGATAATGACATACAGAGTCCCCCTGTAGATAACACCATACATACCCCCCTGTAGATAACGGCATACAGACCCCACCTGTAGATAACGCCATACAGACCCCCACTGTAGATAATGACATACAGAGTCCCCCTATAGATAACACCATACAGACCCCCCTGTAGATAACGGCATACAGACCCCTCCTGTAGATAATGCCATACAGACCCCCCCTGTAGATAATGCCATACAGAACCCCCCCTGTAGATAACACCATACAGACCCCCCTGTAGATAACGCCATACAGACCCCCCCTGCAGATAACACTATACAGAACCCCCCCTGTAGATAACTCCATACAGAACCCCCCTGTAAATAACATCATATAGCCCCCCCCAAAAAAAATGGCCTATAGTTTGTCCTACAAAAGAAATGTATCCCCTATCCACAGGATAGGGGATACATGTGTGATCGCTGGCAGCAATAAGGTGAATGGGGGCCCGAAAGTCCCCCGAAATTCTCCATGACAGACCTCAGACTTCTGCGCAGTTCAATAAAAATGAAAGGAGCGCTGGTCACACATGCGCAACAAGCGCGACCGGTGCGCAAATCAATTCTATGGAGCTGCAGACAGACCCCGGAAGTCCGAGGTTTGTCGTGGAGAACTTCAGGGGACTTTCGGTCCCCCATTCTCCTTATCGCTGGGTGTCCCAGCGATCACACATGTATCCTCTATCCTGTGGATAGGGGATGCATTTCTTTTGTAGGAACAACCCCTTCAGTGGCGTCGCGCTGTAGCAGCCATAGCAGCTGATAGCGGAGCCTCCGGCCATGGGGGGGGGGGCGTGCCGGCGGGTGGCATGGGCCCCCTCATGCTGCGGGCCACGTAGCAGCCGCTACGGCTGCTATAGCGGTAGTTATGCTACTGCTTAGAGGCTTTGCAAAAGCGACATGGTGTCAAGAAACCAATCCAGCAAAATCTGTGTTCCAAAAGCCAAATGCCACTTCTTCTCTTCTGATCCTTGCCGTGTGCCAAAACAGGAGTTTATGACCACATGTGGGGTATTGCCGTACTCGGGAGAAGTTGCTTTACAAATGTTGGGGTTCTTTCTTTCCTTTATTTGTTGAGAAAATGAAACATTTTGAGCTAAAGCTACATCTTATTGAAGAAAAAGGATTGTTTTTATTTTCACTGCCCAATTCTAATAAATTCTATGAAACACCTGTGGTGTCAAAATGATCACTACACACGTAGATGAATTCTTCAAGGGGTGTAGTTTCCAAAAAGGGGTCACTTTTTGGGCGTTTTCATCGTTTTGTCCCCTCAGGGGCTCTGCAAATCCAGCTAAATTTGAGCTCCAAAAGCCAAATGGTGCTCTTTCCCTCCTAAGCCCTGCCGTGTGTCCAAACATCCGTTTATGACCACATGTGGGGTATTGTTTTACTCGGAAGAAATTTCTCTACAAATGTTGTGGTGTTTTTTCTCTTTTAGTCCTTTTGGAAATTAAAAAAAATTAGCTAAACCTACATTTTATTTGAAAGAATGTAGATTTTCATTTTCATGGCCTACTTCCAAAAATTTCTGCAAAAAAACTGTCCGGTCAAAATGCTTACTATACCCCTAAATAAATTCCTCGAGGGGTGTAGTTTCCCAAATGGGCTAACTTTTGGGGGGTTTCTACTGTTTTGGTACCCCAAGACCTCTTCAAATCTGACATGGTGCCTAAAATATATTCTAATAGAAAGGAGTATCCAAAATCCTCTAGGTGCTCCTTTATTTATGAGGCCTGTGTTTTAGTCCATAAGCACGCTAGGGCCACATGTGGGATATTTCCTAAAACTGAAGAACCTGGGCAATAAATATTGAGTTGTATTTCTCTGGTAAAACTTTGTTTTACAAAAAAAAAAAGGATTAAAAATGAATTTCTGCAACAACAAAAAATGAAATTTGTAAATTTCACCTCTAGTTTGGTTTAATTCCTGTGAAACGTCTAAAGGGTTAAGAAACTTTCTAAATGCTGTTTTGAATACTTTGAGGGGTGAAGTTTTTAAAATGAGGTGTCTTTTTGGAGGTTTCTAATATATAAGGCCCTAAAAGCCGCTTCACAACTGAACTAGCCCTTGTAAAAATAGCCTTTTGAAATTTTCTTGGGAGAAATTGCTGCTAAAGTTTTATGCCTCGTAACGTCCTAGAAAAATAAAAAGATGATCAAAAAATGATGCCAATCTAAAGTAGACATATGGGGGATGTTAATTAGTGACTATTATGTGGGGTATAACTGCCTGTCTTACAAGCAGATACATTTAAATTTAGAAAAATGCTAATTTTTTCAATTTTTCGCTACATTTTGGTGTTTTTTACATTTAAGTACTGAATGTATCGAGCAAATTTTGCCAGTAACATAAAGTCCAATGTGTCACGAGAAAACAATCTCAGAATCGCTTGGATAGATAAAAGCATTCCGAAGTTATTACCACATAAAGTGAAACATGTCAGATTTGAAAAATGAGGCTCTGTCAGGAAGGTCAAAAGTGGCTAAAGAGGGAAGGGGTTAATATGTAGCTGCCTCTTTTTCAAGGGACCAAAGGTAATTGGACAATTATCTCAAAAGCTATTTAATGGGCTGCATGGGCTATTCCCTCATTAATCCATCACCAATTAAGTAGGTAAAAGGTCTGGAGTTGATTCCAGGTGTGGTATTTGCATTTGGAAGCTGTTGCTGTGAACACACAACATGAGGTCAATGGAGCTCTCCATGCAAGTGAAACAGACCATCGTTAGGCTGAAAAAAATGAAGGAATCCATCAGAGAGATAGCACAAATGTTAGGAGTGGCCAAATCAACAGTTTGGTACATTCTTAAAAAAAAGAGCGCACTGGTGATCTCGTGAACTCCAAAAGGCCTGGACGTCCACGGAAGACCATAGTGGTGGATGATCGCAGAATCCTTTCCGTGGTGAAGAAAAACCCCTTCACAACATCTACCCAAGTGAAGAACACTCTCCTGGAAGTAGGTGTATCAGTGGTAATGAAAGGGAGAAGGGAATGGGAGGAAACCTCCAGCTCACCAGTCTGATGCTCCTGTGTTGAGGATCGCCCGGACCATCCGTGACGGCACACGGCACACGGTTTTTTCTGCTAGGTGTATCAGTATCTATGTCTACCATAAAGAGGAGACTTCATGAGAGCAAATACAGAGGGTTCACCACGAGGTGCAAACCATTAATCAGCCTCAAAAATAGAAAGCCAAGATTAGACTTAGCCAAACAACATCTAAAGGAGCCAGCCCAGTTCTTAAACAGAATTCTCTGGACAGATTAAACTAAGATCAACCTGTACAAGAATAATGGGAGGAAGAATGTATGGAGAAGGCTTGGAAAGGGTCATGATCTAAAGCACACCACATCCTCTGTAAAACATGGGGGAGGCAGTGTGATGGCATGAGCATGCATGGCTGCCAAAGACACTGGGTCACTAGTGTTTGTTGATGATGTGACTGAAGACAGAAGCAGCCGGATTAATTCTGAAGTGTTCAGGGATATACTCTCTGCTCAGATTCAACCAAATGCAGCAAGGTTGATTAGACGTCGCTTCACAGTACAGATGGACAATGACGCAAAACATACTGCGAAAGCAACACAGGAGTTTTTGAAGGCAAAGTAGTGGACTATTCTGCAATGGCCAAGTCAATCACCAGATCTCAACCCGATCGAGCTGCATTTCACTTGCTTAAGACAAAACTTAAAGGGAACCTGTCACCAGCATATTACCTACTGAACTCCACTATCCCCTGGCTGGCCGCTGCTGTCAAATGTTCATTGGCGTTACCCCCTCTCCTAAACTACTTCTCTGACTCTAAATAACGGTCTGCAAATATTTTGCGCCTTTTATGGTAATAATCTGGCAATCTCGCTCGTTCATCTTCTTATGCCCGGCCACCTCCGAAAACTGTCCCACCCTGAATGCTGTCAATCAAAAGTAAGCTGTCAATCAAAAGTACGGAGGCGAGGTTAACTCGGAAAGGCTTGAGGAATGAAGATATGACTCTTTTCGAAGTAAGATATGACTCTTTTATGCTCATTAGCATACAGCGTGGGAACACCAAAAAACTGAATATTAAAGGTACAGAGCCGACTTAGAAGATAATTATAGGTTACATAAAGATGATTTTTCTCCCACTACCACCAGGTATTGCTGGTTTAATAGGTGAAATGCTGGTGACAGATACCCTTTAACCCCTTCCTTACATTTGACGTATCCATACACCAAAGTCGGGTAGGGGAAGTATGGAACGGGCTCACGGAGTGAACCCGCTCCATAAGATGCCGGTGTCGGCTGTATGTTACAGCTCGAGCGCGATCCCGCTTGTTTGACTCGTTAAATGTTGCGGTCAATAGCGCCCTCCGGCAGGGCTTAATAGAAGTGTAATGGATCTGCCAGACACAGCTTCTGTGTCGACGCCCATGGTTAGTCAGTCTGCACCTGCTCCTAAGTCTGATAGAGTGACTCCTTCTTCTACCACTCAGGCTGGGAGGCTGAGGAGTGGAAGAGCCTATCACAGCCTGGCCAGACGGAGCTAGTTCCCGCCCTCTGTCTATTTATACCTTCATTTCCTGCTCCTCCTTTGCCTGTGATTCTGCTTGTTTCCTGGCTCTGCTGCTGCTGCTTGTACTATTTGGCCTCTGCTTCATATTGACCCTGGCTTTACTGACTACTCTCCTGCTCTGCATTTGGTACCTCGTACACTCCTGGTTTGACTCGGCTTGTTCACTACTCTTATAGCTCACGGTGTTGCCGTGGGCATCTGCCCCATTTCCCTTAGCTTCTTTATGCCCTTGTCTGTTTGTTTGTCGTGCACATAGTGAGAGTAGGGACCGTCGCCCAGTTGTACGCCGCACCTAGGACGGGCCGTTGCAAGTAGGCAGGGACTGAGTGGCGGGTAGATTAGGGCTCATCTGTCTGTCTCCCTACCCCGTCTTTACATAATCACAGGCCCATATACCTTTTCTACCCTGGTCCCTGACACAACTATGGACCCCCTTGAGACCTTGGCTCAGCAAATGCAGGGCCTCTCCCTACAGGTCCAAGCCCTGGCTCAGAGGGGTAACCTGCATGATGCTACCCTGGTAGTGACCCCCACCTCACCTCTTGAACCCCACCTCAAGTTGCCTGACCGGTTCTCAGGGGACCGGAAGACTTTTTTCTCCTTTCGGGAGAGTTGTAGGCTCTATTTTCGTCTAAAGCCCCACTCCTCAGGTTCTGAGAGCCAGCGAGTGGGTATAATTATGTCCCGGCTCCAGGACGGGCCCCAAGAGTGGGCCTTCTCCTTGGCTCCCGACGCCCCTGAACTTTCCTCTGTTGACCGTTTTTTTTCTGCTCTCGGGCTCATATATGACGAGACTGACAAGACTGCCTATGCCGAGAGTCAGCTGGTGACCTTACGTCATGGTAAGAGACCCGTTGAGGAGTACTGTTCTGACTTTAGGAAGTGGTGTGTAGCTTCTCGGTGGAATGACCCTGCCTTGAGGTGCCAGTTTAGATTGGGTCTGTCGAACGCCCTGAAGGACCTGTTAGTTAGCTATCCCTCTTCTGACTCTCTAGATCAGGTTATGGCTTAAGCGGTACATCTTGACCGACGTCTCAGGGAACGATGACTGGAACGTTTTTGTGCCTTCTCCTCTGGCTCCCCCATGATGGCTCCCGATGTGCCGTTGCTTCGTTCTTCCACGGAAAACTCGGATGAACCTATGCAACTCGGGGCCTCCGTGTCTCCCCAACAACGTAGAGAGTTCCACAGGAAGAATGGTCTCTGCTTTTACTGTGGGGATGACAAGCATCAAGTGAACAACTGTCCTAGGCGTAAGAATAAGCAGCCGGAAAACTTCCGCGCCTAAGTGACCATCGGGGAGGTCGCTTGGGCGCACAGGTATATCCCGTATATATGAAACCTAATAAGATCTTGCTTCCCTTTCAGGTCTCTTTTGGCGGTAGGTCTGCTACCGGCAGTGCCTTCGTGGATTCAGGGTCTTCTGCTAATATTATGTCTGTGGAATTTGCTATGTCTCTAGCTATGCCATTGATTGAATTGCCTAAACCTGTCCCGGTAGTGGGTATCGACTCCACTCCTCTTGCTAATGGTTATTTTACGCAGCATACCCCTGTTTTTTAACTCCTTGTTGGCTCCATGCATTTGGAGCAGTGCTCTGTACTGGTGATGCAGGGATTATCGTCCGATTTGGTTTTAGGTCTACCCTGGTTGCAGATGCATAATCCCACGTTTAACTGGAATACTGGGGATCTTACCAAATGGGGTAATGAATGCATGACGTCATGTTTTTCTGTTAATTGTATTTCTCTCCTTGAGGAGGTGAACACTCTACCTGAGTTTATTCAGGACTTCGCCGATGTTTTTTCTAAAAAGGCCTCCGAAGTGTTACCTCCTCATAGAGAGTACGATTGCGCAATCGATTTGGTACCAGGAGCTAAGCTCCCTAAGGGTAGGATATTTATTCTCTCTTGTCCCGAACGTGAAGCCATGAGAGAGTATATCCAGGAATGCCTGGCCAAGGGTTACATTCGCCGCTCTACTTCTCCGGTAGGTGCTGGCTTCTTCTTTGTAGGGAAGAAGGATGGTGGTCTTAGGCCGTGCATCGATTACCGAAACTTGAATAAGGTCACTGTAAGGAACCAGTATCCCCTTCCTTTGATTCCCGATCTCTTCAATCAGGATCAGGGGGCCCAATGGTTCTCTAAGTTTGATCTACAGGGGGCTTATAACCTTATCCGCATCAAAGAGGGGGATGAGTAGAAGACTGCGTTTAACACGCCCGTAGGTCATTTCGAATACCTAGTCATGCCCTTTGGGTTGTGTAATGCTCCTGCGGTCTTCCAGAATTTCATAAATGAGATTTTAAGAGACTACCTGGGGGTATTTCTTGTAGTGTACCTTGATGACATACTGGTGTTTTCCAAGTACTGGTCCTCCCACATTGAGCATGTCAGGAAGGTGCTCCAGGCCCTTCGGGAAAACAAACTGTTTGCTAAAACCGAAAAATGTGTGTTTGGGGTGCAGGAGATACCATTTTTGGGTCAAATCCTAACTCCTCATGAATTCCGCATGGACCCTGCCAAGATTCAGGCTGTGGCTGAATGGGTCCAACCTGCCTCCCTGAAGGCTTTACAGTGCTTCCTGGGGTTTGCTAATTATTACAGGAGATTTATTGCTAACTTCTCGGTCATCGCTAAGCCTCTTACGGATATCACTCGCAAAGGTGCTGATCTCTTCCACTGGCCCCCTGAGGCGGTCCAGGCTTTTGAGGTCCTTAAGAAGTGCTTTATCTCGGCCCCAGTGTTGATTCAGCCTAACCAAATGGAGCCATTCATCGTGGAGGTTGACGCCTCCGAGGTGGGAGTGGGTGCTGTTTTGTCCCAGGGTACCAGGTCCCTCACTGATCTCCGTCCCTGTGCCTACTTCTCCCGGAAGTTCTCACCCACTGAGAGTAACTATGACATTGGCAACGGCGAACTCTTAGCCATTAAATGGGCATTTGAAGAGTGGCGCCACTTCCAGGAGGGGCTAGGCACCAGGTAACGGTCCTTACCGACCACAAGAATCTGGTTTTCCTAGAATCTGCCCGGAGGCTAAACCCGAGACAAGCTCGATGGGCGTTATTTTTTACTAGATTCAACTTTTTGGTCACCTATAGGGCTGGGTCTAAAAATATTAAAGCTGATGCACTTTGGCGTAGCTTCATGGCCAGCCCTCCTTCGGAGGAAGATCCTGCTTGTGTTTTGCCTCCAGGTATAATAATTTCCTCTGTGGATTCCGACTTAGTCTCCGAAATTGCGGCTAATCAAGGTTCAGCTCCCGGGAACCTTTGCTGAGAACAAGCTGTTTGTTCCCTGCAATTCCGGCTAAGGGTACCGAGGGAAAATCATGACTCTGCACTATCTGGCCATCCAGGTATCCTGGGTACCAAGCACCTCATTGCCAGAAACTATTGGTGGCCTGGGTTGCTTAAAGACGTTAGGCCTACGTCGCCGCTTGTGAAATTTGTGCTAGGTCCAAGACTCCCAGGTCCCGACCAGCGGGCTTACTATGTTCTTTGCCCATTCCCCAGAGACCTTGGACCCATATCTCCATGGATTTTATCACCGATCTGCCTCCATCTCAAGGCAAGTCGGTGGTGTGGGTTGTAGTAGACCGCTTGAGTAAGATGTGCCACTTTGTGCCCCTCAAGAAACTACCCAATGCTAAGACGTTAGCTACCTTGTTTGTCAAACACATCCTGCGTCTCCATGGGGTTCCTGTCAATATTGTTTCTGACAGAGGGGTACAATTTGTTTCATTGTTTTGGAGAGCCTTCTGTAAGAAGTTGGAGATTGATCTGTCCTTCTCCTCGGCCTTCCATCCTGAAACTAATGGCCAAACTGAGAGGACTAATCAGTCTCTAGAACAATATTTAAGGTGTTTTATCTCTGACTGTCAATATAATTGGGTCTCCTTCATTTCCCTCGCTGAATTTTCCCTTAATAACCGGGTCAGTAACTCGTCACGGGTCTCCCCCTTTTTCTGTCATTTTGGGTTTAATCCACGGTTCTCCTCCGTTTCACCTGGTGGTTCCAACAATCCCGAGGTAGATGTCATTCATCGTGAACTGTGCACAGTCTGGGCCCAGGTTCAGAAGAACCTAGAGGCGTCCCAGAGCATACAAAAGACTCAGGCAGATAGAAGACGTTCTGCTAACCCCTTGTTTGTGGTCGGGGATCGGGTGTGGCTGTCTTCTAAAAATTTGCGCCTTAAAGTCCCGTCCCAAAAATTTGCTCCCCGGTATATAGGGCCGTACAAGGTCATTGAAGTTCTTAACCCTGTCTCTTTCCGACTGGAGTTATCCCCGTCTTTTCGAAAACACAACATGTTTCATGCCTCCCTCCTGAAGCGCTGCTCCCCGTCCTTGACTCCCTCGAGGAAACCTCCGGTCCCTGTTCTCACCCCTGAGGGGTAGAATTCGAGGTGGCCAAGATTGTGGACAGCAGGAGGGTCCAAGGCTCCCTCCAGTACCTGGTCCATTGGAGAGGATACGGGCCTGAGAAGAGGACTTGGGTACCCGCCCGGGATGTTCACGCTGGGGTATTGCTCAGGAGGTTCCATCTTCGGTTCCCCAATAAGCCAGGTCCACCTAGGAAGGGTCCAGTGGCCCCTCATAAAAGGGGGGGTACTGTAATGGATCTGCCAGACACAGCTTCTGTATCGACGCCCGTGGTTAGTCAGTCTGCACCTGCTCCTAAGTCTGATAGAGTGACTCCTTCTTCTACCACTCAGGCTGGGAGGCTGAGGATTGGAAGAGCCTATCACAGCCTGGCCAGATGGAGCTAGCTCCCGCCCCCTGTCTATTTATACCTTCATTTCCTGCTCCTCCTTTGCCTGTGATTCTGCTTGTTTCCTGGCTCTGCTGCTGCTTGTACTATTTGTCCCCTGCTTCATATTGACCCTGGCTTTACTGACCTACTTTCCTGCTCTGCGTTTGGTACCTCGTACACTCCTCGTTTGACTCGGCTTGTTCACTACTCTTGTAGCTCACGGTGTTGCCGTGGGCATCTGCCCCATTTCCCTTAGCTTCTTTGTGCCCTTGTCTGTTTGTTTGTCGTGCTCATAGTGAGAGTAGGGACCGTCGCCCAGTTGTACGCCGTCACCTAGGACGGGCCGTTGCAAGTAGGCAGGGACTGAGTGGCTGGTAGATTAGGGCTCACCTGTCTGTCTCCCTACCCCGTCTTTACAAGAAGCCTGTCAGAATCACAATATACTGCAATACATTAGTATTGCAGTATATCATGCAAGCGATCTAACGATCGCTGGTTGAAGTCCCCTACGGGGACTAATAAAAAAAAGTAAAAATGAGCAAAATAAAGGGTTTTTTTAATGTAAAAAAAAAAAAAAATTAAAAATTTAAAGAAAAACCTTTTCCCATTTTCCCTCTAGAGCATAGTAAAATAAATAAATAAATAAACATAATTGATATCACAGCGTCCGTAAAAGTCTGAACTATTACAATATATCATTATTTTAAAAAAATTAAAAATAAATTGTAAACTCCGGAATCTCTATTTTTTTGGTCACCTCATCTCCCACAAAAAATGAAGTAAAAAGTGATCAAAATGTCGCATGTACCCCAAAATGATATAATTAAAAACTACAGCTTATCCCAAAAAAAATAAGCCCTCATACCACTTAATCGACAGAAAAATAAAAAAGTTATGGCTCTCAGAACTTGGCGACACAAAATAAAAAATTTTTTTACACTTAGTTTTTTACTTCTAAAAATAGTAAAATAGCGAAAAAACTCTATATATTTGGTATCACTGCAATCATATTGAGCCTCAGAATAAAGTTAACATGTTGTTTTAATTGCACAGTGAATTCCGTAAAAGCGACGCACAAAAAACAATGGAGGAATCAATGTTTTTTTCATTTTCTACCCCACAAATATTTTTTTTCCTGTTTCCTAGTCCATTATAGGGCACAATAAATGGTGCTACGAAAAACTACAACTCGTCCCGCAAAAATCAAGCCCTCATAGGACTATATCGATGGAAAAATAAAACAGTTATAGCTTTTGGAATGTGCGGAAGAAAAAACGAAAATGAAAATCTGAAAAAGGACTGTGGCGGGAAGGGGTTAAGGCAGAAAGACCCAGAAACAAGCAACAAATGAAGACAGCTGCAGTAAAGACCTGGCAAAGCATCACGTAGGCGGAAACCCAGCGTTTGGTGATGTCCATGGGTTCCAGACTTCAGGAAGTCATTGCCTGCAAAGGATTCTCTACAAATTATTTAAAAAAAAAAACATTTTAGAGGATATTTGCAGATCCCAAATCATGAAGATTGTGTCACTATCCAAATAATTCTGGACCTAACTGTATATAGAGCATGAACCAAGCTCAGTACATATATACATATATACAGCACCAGAACAAAGCACAATACATAAATACAATACCAGAACAAAGCTCAGTACATAAATACAGCACCAAAATGAAGCTCAGTGCATAAATATATAACTATGGTAGCCTTCTTTCAGCTTTACTATATTGGGTTTCTGTGCTCATGTAGTCTCCATAGACATCAAGGCAACCTCTATATTGCCGGTCTGGATGAGTACATTCAATATATCACCAATATGAACAAATAGTTCCTGTTTAATGTCTGAGATTATCAGTCATTGTCAGTTTATGCAGATTTTCTGTTAGTTAATATTCCGGTCTAGTAGTGCGCCATTACATTCTTGGCAACTTTGGGTACCTATAGCAACATGACGCTTAGCATTTATTGGTTGGCTGGCGGAAATGTGGAAGTGCCCGTAGCAGTAGATATGCATCATAGCGACATGGCACTACTGGTTTGAAAGAATGAGTGGGCTTGTTCTGCATCTGGTGGACAGGGCTAAAGCTCTAAATAGCCGGCGTCTCACGACGCGCTACGGTCAGACACCAGTGCCGTGTCTTCATGACAGGGGGGCTTGATAATATATACACAAAATTGTGCTACAACTGCGCCTTAATTATAAATTTCTGTGGAAACATCCACAAAATAAAGGGATGTACAAACGTGTTAGGTGTTCAATGAAATGTCAATGGAAGGGATGTTAGACTCACAAGAACAGTCCAGGCAGGGTTCAGGTTTATATGTTCTGCTGACTTTAGATAAGGAAGTTGTTACAAAGTCATAGAAAATTGTTCAATTGTTACAATCATCGCTTCCTGTTAAAACTGTATCTTGGTCGTTCCTTGCCTGGTTAGGCTGTAACTTTAATGGAGAGAATTTTTAGTGTAGTACATTTTTGCGTGAATAGAGTAGCCCAGTTTTAATTAATATACGAATAAAATAAGTTTTAAGTGTTCTTATTCAAGTGGATTTTTGCATCAGTACATAAATACAGTTTCAAAACCATGCTCAGTGCATAATTACAGCACCAGAAGCAAGCTATGTTGATTAATATAGCACTAGAACCTATTGCAGGACATAAATACAACTCAATAACCAAGCTCAGTGTAACGTCCGCGGCCACGGACGGTCAGTCTCACTTACCACCCGACGGCCGTGACGGCAGACCTCCGTGTCCGGGCCAGCGTCGCCCTCCCAGGAGAAGCCAGCTCTGAAATGGCCTATAGGGTGTGCGTGCTACATGAATATAATTACAAAACCATCCCCAGATCAACCTGGAGTATAAAAAGGGCTCTGCCCTTTCTCTCCTTGCCTGAGCGTTGTTGTATATTCCCATCTTAGTCTTAGCAAATGGTCCCTTAGTCGTATCCTGTTCCCAGTGTTCCTGTGCCCTGCTACCTGTATCATGTGATGTGTTTGTTCCTGAGCCTCTTCTAGTGTTGTAGTCTTGTTGTGCCATCTGTCTCGCCTGCTGTCATACACCATGTCTGGTGTAATCTGCCACTTCTGCTGTTATACACCACGTCTGGTTTCATCTGCCACTCTGGTTGTCATACACCATGTCTGGTATTATCTGCCCCGCCTGATATCATCCGCCATGTGTGGCGTCATCTACCTTCAAGTTCCATCTGTGCCTAAGCCTCTGCTACTGCCTGGACTATTACAGGTACTCTTGTGCTAGGACTTTGAATAGACTCTATAGACTGTTGTTTGGCCAGCTACTACTCCGCTACGGTGGTGCGGCCTAGTGGGTCCACATACCCACGGATCGTGACACTCAGTACTTAACTACACCACCAAAACAAAACTCAGTACATAAATACAGTAGCAGAACCAAGCTCAGTACATAAATTCTGCATCAGAAGCAAGCTTAGTACATAAATACAGCACCAAAACCAAGCTCAGTACATAAATACAGCATCAGAGCCAAGGTCAGTAATTAAATAGAGTACGAGGACCAAGCTCAATACATAAATATAGTAAGAATAAAAAAAATTTCCTTGTAAATTTATCCCATATATCTTACATAAATACAGCACCAGAACCAAGCTCATTACATAAATACAGCTCCGGAACCAAAGTCAGTACATAAAAACGGCACCAGAACAAAGCTCCATACATAAATACAACAGAGGCAAGCTCAGTACATAAATACAGCACCAGAGCAAAGCTCTGTACATATATACAGCAGCAGAATCAAGCTTAGTACATAAGTCCAGTACCAGAACCAAGCGCAATACATATATACACATCACCAGAACCAAACTCAGTACATATATACAGCACCAGAAACAAACTCAGTACAAATATACAGCACAGCACAAATACAGCTCAGTAAAGAGATAATTTGAAAAGTCATGTCAGTCAATTCCATATAAAGTTGTATGGAATGAAACTACAGCTCACAATATGGCATGAGCAATAATAACAATGTGCTGGGAGGAGCTGCAGTTTAAAAAAAAAAAAAACAATACTACACATCATCTCGCTTAAGATTCCACAGTAACTACAGTATTGATTAGTCATTTACATTCAGTGACTCAACGGTGACGTCTTCTCGGACTAGAGTCATTCTCTTTTCTTTTCCATCCGATCCAGACCTGCCTGACGACTTTTCCAGGCCACAACGCATCTCTGCTGAGATTGCCTTCGGCCCCTTTGCTTTTCCAACACATCCACACCTACACAGTCGAGTCCTCCTACTTTCGACACCGGCGGCACGTAGCCCATGAAGGATGTGATGTGTCGTGGGCCGGCTTGGTGGGTATATTAGGTGTGCGATAGCCTGTCTGAACACATATCACTCATTGTTGCCATAGGTAAAAGGTGTAATTTATCATAGTTGCAAAAAGGGATGATTATTGGCTTTCGGGCTAAGGGTGGCAGTATTTCTCAAACAGTGCAGTTTGTGTACTGTTCGTGTGCTGCTGTGGTGAAAGTGTATTGAGTGGGCAAATGGCACCATTGGGAATAACCAATGTGGAAACTGCGGAGCACCATGTGCCATTGTGAGAGGTTAACATCGATTACAATTTTGTGAGAGTGCCGAACGACGCTACAGTGGAGCAGATCACCATGAAAATTAACCAGGGGGCTACCATATGTGTGTCTAAAACAACAGTTCAGCGAAACCTACTACGTATGGGGCTCTGAAGCAGATGGATGGTCACTGCTCCTATGCTAACAAAGGTGCATCAGAAAAAAAGGCTTCAATTTGCACGGCAGTATCGTAATCGGACCCCCGATAATTGACAAAGGGTTGCCCTCTCCGATGAGTCACGGTTTCTGCTTCATCGAACGGATGGACGTTGGCGTGTCAGGCAAGAAACACATTAGAGGACAAACACCCTGCAACCATTGCTGGATGAACACAAGCTGGTGGTGGCAGCAGTATGGTCTGGGGAATTTTTTCATGCCATTCTCTGGGCCCACTCATCCATGTGGAGGGCACTCTGAACTGATTTAGGTATGAATCCATCATTGCAGCTCACGTCCACCCATACATGCTGTTTGTCTTCCTTGGGGCAGATGGAATCTTCCAGCAAGGCAATGTGACATGTCACACTGCTAGAAATGTCCGACAGTGGTTGAAAGAGCACGACCAAGACTTCCAAGTACTTACCTGACCCCATAAATTGCCAGACTTGAACCCAATTGAGCATCTGTGGGACGTCCTCGATCGTCTTTTTCGTTCTATGGATCCTCCCCCACACACCCTCCAGCAAATGTGGGATACACTGCAGTCAGCATGGCTCCAGATACCGGAGACAACATACCAGCACTATTGAGTCTCTCCCAGCCCATCTAGCTGCTGTCTGTGCTGCACCCGGTGGTTACACTTGATATTAGCTTGTTGTCATAATAATGTGACTCGACTATGTATATACTAACACAAAATCCTCATAGTGCCACACACTGCACCCCTGAATATAATTGTCTCACACATTCTGCACAAGGAATACAATCGTATCACACACTGCGCCCCTGAAAAGAACACACCACTCACAGTGCCCCATAAAAATAGTGACATAGTGAATATAATAGCACCATGAATACATAGCATTTGGAAAGTCTACAGACCCTTTTACTTTTTTTAAATTTTGTTATGTTGAAGCTTTGTTCTAAAATTAAAAAGAGAAATCAAGTTTTTCCGAATCATTCTGCATTCAATACCGAATATGGAACTTAAAAGTTGGTACTGTGTGGCAGTGTTACTTGGGTATGTATTCAGTGGCATAGTTATAGGGGTTGCAGAGGTCGCAATTGCGACCGGGCCCCGAAGCCAGGGGGCCCACGGCCCCCCGCACCACATCAATAAAAAGTTACTATAGTGACTCGGGCAGCGGGCCCCTGTTACTATAGTAACTGACTGTACTTACTTTCCTGGTTCCGGATCGCAGTCGAGGTCCTGACGTCACAGCGCTGTGCACAACATCGAGAGGACAGAACTTCCGCCGCGGCAGAATAGGAAGGTAAGATTAGTATCCCTGTCTTCTGAAGCTGATTGGCGGGGTCAACTCAAGGGGGCCGGCCAATCAGCTGTTTTGAAGGGGCCGCAGAGCTGCTTCCACTTCATTCCGGTCACTTCATTCTGGTCACACTGTGAATCCGTGTCGGCGATTCACAGTGTGAGCGAGTAAGTGAAATGAAGGGGAAGCATCTCTCGTACGAGAGCTGCTTCTCATTCATTCCAGTCACTTCATTCCGGTCAATTGCTCAAACTGTGAAGCCGTGTCGGCGATTCACAGTGTGAGCGACTAAGAGAAATGAAGGGGAAGCAGCTCTCGTACGAGCGCTGTGGCCCCTTCAAAACTGCTGATTGGCCGGCTCCTGGGAGACGGACCCTGACACATCAGCTATTGATGGCCTATCCTGAGGATAAGCCATTAATGTTTAGGGACTGGATAACCCCTTTAAGCCTACGATGTAGCAGGCTTAGAGGGCCCATAAGACAGGATCACAGATTCTGTGATGCTGTCTGCTGGGCCCTGTATCTAAGCCAATCACATGGTAGGCTTAGATACATGGCCCATGTGTGATCCTGTCTGATGGGCCCTGTATATAAGCCTACCACACTGTAGGTTTAGATACAGGGCCCCAGCACACAGTAATCTTATACTGTATAAGATTACTGTCTGCTGGACCCTGTATCTAAGCCTACCTTGTGGTAGGCTTAGATACAGGACCCCACAGACAGTATCACACATGGGCCCTGTATCTAAGCCTAACACATGTATTACTAATAGTTTTTTGTGTGTTTTCTTACAGGTTCGGTCGTTGGACTACGTCAGATTCCAGGACTACTTCGATGACGGCTTTTTTTTATCAATAAAATGGTTAATGAGGGTTGTTTGTGATTTTTTTAATTTCAATAATATATTTTTTCTATGTCTTTGTATTTTTTTTTAAACTATATTACTACCACCTTAGTAATGGCCGCCGGCTGATTGACAGTGTCCATTGCTAAGGCGGGGCTTAGTGTTAGCCGATGCAGAGGCTAACACTAACCCCCATTATTACCCCGGTACCCACCACCACCAGGGGTGCTGGGAAGAGCCGGGTACGATCCAGTACCTGACCATCTGTAGCAATGGTTGGGCACCGGGGCGGCTGCAGGCTGGTATTATCAGGCAGGGACAGGCCAGAAACAGTGGCCCTTTCCACAATGGTAATGCTGCCTGCTGCTGCTGCTTTATTGTATCTGGCTGGTTATGAAAAATGGCGGGGACCCCACGTCATTTAAAAAATAAATTTAAAAAATAATAATTGGAAATAACGATGTGGGGTCCCCCCCAATTTTCATAACCAGCCAGATACAACACAGCAGCAGCAGGCAGCATTACCAGGGTGAGAAGGGCCACTGTTTTTGGCCTTCCCCAGCCTAATCCTACCAGCCTGCGGCCGCCCCCGTGCCTGACCGTCACTACAGATGGTCAGGTACTGGTTCGTACCCGGCTATTCCCAGTACCCCTGGTTGCGGTGGGTACCGGGGTAATAATGGGGGTTAGTGATCTCCTCTGCACCTACTAACATTAAGCCCCGCCTTAGTAATGGAGGTTGTCAATCAGCCAGCGGCCATTACTAAGGCGGTAATAATAAAGTTTAAAAAAATACAAGCACATAGAAAAAATATTTTATTGAAATAAAAAAACACACACAACCATCATTAACCATTTTATTGAGATTAAAAAAATGCTGTCATTGAAGTCGTCCTCGTATCCGAAGTAGTTCAACAACCGAACTTGTAAAATAACACAAACACACAAAAATAATTAGTAACACATAAAGAAGCAAAATTATTATTCTTACCTTTCCTGGGACCAGCGCTGGAGCGGCAATGTCAGCGAGCTGAGCCACTGTATCTAATCCTATCATGTGTGATACTGTCTGCTGAGCCACTGTATCTAATCCTATCATGTGTTATACTGTCTGCTGAGTCCTGTATCTAATCATATCATGTGTGATACTGTCTGCGGAGCCACTGTATCAATCCTATCATGTGTGATACTGTCTGCTGGGCCTTATATCTAATCAAATCATGTGTGATACTGTCTGCTGAGCCACTGTATCTAATCCTATCATGTGTGATACTGTCTGCTGAGCCAATGTATCTAATTCCATCATGTGTGATACTGTCTGCTGGGCCCTATCTCTAATCCTATCATGTGTAATACTGACTGCTGAGCCACTGTATCTAATCCAATCATGTGTGATACTGTCTGCTGAGCCGCTGTATCTAATCCTATCATGTGTGATACTGTCTGCTGAGCTGTGTATCTAATCCTATCATGTATGATACTGCCTGCTGATCCACTGTATCTAATCCTATCCATAGTTAATAAAGTAATGATAATAACTTGTATATATAATATTTATTATTATTTATTCCTATAATTCAGTCTTGGGAAACCCCTTTAAATATATAAGCTTGAGTAATACATGGGGAAAGAGATATTATGGCATTTTGATGCTTTTGGCCTAATCTTTAGCTTTATGGTAACCACTTCTGACTCCAGATAACAAAGAAATGCAGAGACATGCTGTAGTGTCCATGACACAGGTCAATGATAACCAAATGGCACACATGGGATTCATAGGACAATGGAGGTCTAGGAGTTTACAATTTTATTATTTGCCCAATGCTATATTCGTACAGATACTGATTGCATTAATGTATAAATATGGAAATAGTCTCAAAATGTATAAATTCCTATCCCCATCAATGTTTTTTAACATAACACAGTATTTGACCTTGGTCTCTTTATAGAAACTAGCTTTAATATTACATTGATTCATGTACTACATTATACAAAAATACTACAGTATGTGTATAATTAGAAACTGAACCATGAATAAAATCAGCCATGCAAATACTAAGTAACTATGCAACCAGAATATGTACAAGGTTTGTTTTTTTTCATATCCTTTCTTATAATTACAGAAGCGGAATGATGAATGACTTCTCCCAAATATTTCTGATTGAAGGAAAATAAATGTGTACACCAAGTAGTTTCATCTATTATGTGGATGGAATTCATGAAAAGTTATTTAGCAGAAGAGCTTCCTCTGCAGAGGGTTGCTTAACTTTCATCAAATTTCTAAAGTAATTTTGCTTGCAAACAGAAATATCGACTGAGCGCACCAATGTTCTGCCACTGTGATTTATGATGGAGCCAAATTCCCACTGCTTAAACCTCCATTCCCAGCAGTATCATCAAATTGTATTTGGCTTAGAAAATACAAAAAGGTCATAAAGAAGAGATAACATTCAACATATTTTCAATACTAAAACATGCAATGTTAGTTATGGTGTCATGATAAGACTTTTATAGAAACATTTAACCCCTTAAGGACGCGGCATAGTTTGGGCCTTAAGGACGCAATGATTTTTATTTTATTTTTATTGTGTTGTTACAATTATGGCGATACCAAATTTATATAGTTCTTTTATGTTTTACTACTTTTGCACAACAAAAATACAACTTAAAAAAAGGCCACATTCTGAGGAACATAACTTTTTTTTGTACTGTCGTGGGTTCTAAAGGCTCATTTATTTTTTTTGCAGGACACATTGTAGTTTCAATTGATACAATTTTTGGGTAAATATGTCTTTTTGATTTATTTTTACTGCTTTTTGTGGAAGGCGAGATGATAAAAAACCCCAGCAATTTTGCCATTGTTTTTCAAGCCATTCACTGTGTGGATTAAATAACGTTTTATTTTTATAGTACAGGTTATTACAGTTGCGGTGCTAGCAGTTATGTGTAGCTTTTCTCATTTATTTTGTTTACATTTTTCCCATTATGCAGAATGTTGTTATTGTAAAAAGTAATTTTTCTGTTTTTTTTGAAACTTTATTGAATATAGTATTTTTTAAAATTTTTTAGTCCTTCTATAGAACGTGAACATCTACTTCTATAACACGTATGCATGTCTGCCTAATAGGCTCTCTGACATGGAAGACCCTGGGGGTCATTGTTAGGACCCTGTCTCCATCGGCACCTGATGAACCCATCAGCACCCCAGGGTCACATCAGCGCCTCTAAGGGGTCAAATTGCTAGGATCAGTTATCTCCATTTTCGGCCATTAGAGCAGGTTGTCTGTTGTGTTATACAGCCAGCACTTGCAAGTGATGGAGCAGACACAGCTCTTGTGCCCGCACCACCACTGAAATGTACTATTATGGTGGTTTGCGTTAATTACCTAGCTGCCGCAACATAATAGTACTTCACAGGGTGGGAAGGGGTTAAAGCTTCCTTGGAACAAAAGTATTTGCATCCTTATAGTACTTGATAACAAGGAACATTATCGCACACAGCAGAGGAGGGAAGGATTAAGGTTCCCTTGGGTAGAGATATGCAAATCATTCTTTACTTTTTTACATTCAGAGCCGCTGGCTTTCCAGCATGGATAAGGCCTGGGATGCATAACTGTCAATCCAACCTACATGTAGGTGTTTCAAGCTTATTAACTCTCATCAGTTTAAGATATGGATAGTTGGTTTCTGTGGTTCAGGGCTTGTAGTGTTAGGTGTTCTAGTTCTTCATTATTTATAGTATCTGTTAAAACCATTGACCTATATATATGTGAAATTCAAGCACATTTATTTGCACCAATAGTTAAGAATTGTATTTTTCAATTTAACTCTTGAAACTAAATTGTGATATTAAAAGGTGGTAAGCGTCAAGACCGGCTTTATGTTGGATAAGGGAATGTGCAATACCTTCTGTTGGCACTTGACCATATGGTGTAGTGTGATACAGTGTACAAATACCTATACCATATAGTGCCTAATTATCAGCACCGGACAGGAAGGTGCCCTAACCATCTAGCTTTTCTGCTGCCTGAGGCAAAAGATGGAATGGGCCCCCTCTCCTCATAAACGTAAATACCGCTATGCGCACAAGTATTTAAAGGGATTTTCCATCCCCATAAAATACTTTGAAATATGCTGAATATGGTATAAAATAAATGGAGGTCTACTCTTGGAGGTGTACCTTTCTAATCCCCGGAAGCTCCCACACTGAAAGACAGTTCATTAGTCCTCATTGACCTTAGTTTACTGGCTGTCAATTTGAAATGCTGCCAATTACAACCCATAGCAGTGATGTCAGTGAGGCTGGCTCTTCATTGCTGGAGCTGGGTAAACAAGAACTGGCGATGGACCAGTGTACCGTCGGTATGGGAGTGGCAGGGTATTGGAAAAGCAAGTATATGTTATTTTATACTATATTAAGAAGCATTGAAAACATTTTAAAGGTCTGGAAAACCCTTTTATAGAGGATCTATTACCAGGAGAGGCCCTCTGTTTTTAAGTGATAAAGAGTTATCCCCACAAAAAAAACCTAAATGTACCGAAGAAAATAAATAATGTAAAAAATAAGTTACTATCTTGCAAGTTCAGTCTATGCCGCGAGGGTTTTGTGGGAATGTGACTGGAGCACCTTAATAGAGGATGCACACTTTCCCTCGAATGTGAGGGTCACATATTTGTATAATAGTCCCTGTTTGAACGGAGCGGTGGTCACGAGTACAGCACTCAGCTATCTCCCTCAGTCCCATAGAGAATAAATAGAGCGGCAATGCACATGCATGACCGCCACTTCATTCAAACACTTTTCATCGGTGGAGCCCCCAGCAATCAAACACTTATCACCTTTCCTGTGCATAGGTGATGAGTTGTTATAGTGGGACAATCCCTTTAAAAATATGGGGCTCCTTCTAGTGACAAGTCCTTTTTAAAGTCGGTCTTTCTGTTTGTACATAAATTCATAAAAAGATATTGATAAATCCATCCAGTTTACATCTTGTACACTGCGTGTATAATGAGAAATTAGATGCATTTGTCTATATCTTTAGTTGTTGGGGGTTAGTTACGCACTGTGATATACTCTTCCCTGAGCATGGATGTCCATGATAACCTTTTAGTGCAGGTTCACATCTTATAGATAAAGACTCTGTATATGAGACCTGAGCCTGGACTGACACATTATCTATGCGACATCTGTACTAAGAGAAGTGTAAATCACAGTGTATCCCTGCTAACCCCCCCCCCCCCCCCCCTGTTATAAGCCGGAGTAGCTCTGGTACTGAGGATTGATTACCTTACTGTGCTGCAGTTCTCCCCTCCAGGGTCTTTGATGGAAATGCTCAACAAAAAGCAGGGGCTGGCAAATTTTTGACCTGGAGGGGTAGCACACAGAACTGGTGCATGAGTAGCGGCCCATCCTCAACCTGTTTGCCTTCGTCTGCAGTATAAAGGTGGCAGAGTTTACTGGGCTTTATATCCAGCTACCATTAAAAGACAGCGGCTGGTGGTGTTTTCATGTTGGGATCGAACACGCATGTGCAATTCCAGACACAATGCCAAAACAACAGCTTGATCATTTAGAGGGACCAGGTACTAAAAACTATCGGTTCCTGATCCTGTCATGGTTGTGATACCAAATCCCCCAATTACTATTAGGCAGGCTAGAGACCCCCTTTCCCCCCTAACTATTTATTACATGCATACTAGAGACCCCTTCTCCCCCATTAATATATTTCTATGTAGTTTAGACACCCCCTGGGCAAAATTAACACTAAATGGGTCCCCAATTTGAGAAAGGGCTGAATTGTGATGGCTAGATGACTGGGTCAGAGCATCTCTAAAACAGCAGGTCTTGTGGGGTGTTCCCAATATGCAGTCAGGGTTGAACTGGCCCACCAGGGAACCAGAGGATCCTAAGGTGGGCCCAGGCTCTGACACAATAATAGGCCCCAAAGGTTCAGCAGAAGACAACCCCATTTGGAGGTGATTTTAAAGCCAAACACTTGCCACTTGGGTCTATTTATTTTGGGATGATTCACAAATTACCTGTTAGACCTTATTTATGATGTATCCTGTGTGTATAATGATAACAACAAGGACTATGATAAAATTAAAAGTGAACATGTACATGTTCTATATAGAACATCCCCTCTGGTGGGCCCATGGAACCACAGTCTGACGTTGTATGCAGTGGTTAGCATAAAGGCAGATCAAGATTTAAAATCTGGGGTGGGGTGGAAAGCGACAAGTGCCAAAGCAAATTTTTACTTTATTTGGTTACGCCCCCACCACTCGCTTAAATATGTAGACCACACCATAATTTCAAGGACGAAAATAAAAGTGGAGCTTAGAAACACATAATGAAATGATCAAGGACAGACCTACAGTACATTTGCTTTTTCAGTCAGGGACAAGTGTATGATGCCACTATATAAGCACCAATAATACCACCATACAGCAACCATATAATTGTCAGATTGTCAAGTTCCACATAGCCCTTTTCAGGGTATTGTAATGCTGTAGACCATACAGTGACCATACAGTGGTCAGATACCTATACTACAAAGCGCTCTGCAAGAGTATTGTCACGCTGCAGACCATACAGTGTCCATATAGTGGTCAAATCAGAGGCGTAGCTAGGGGTTTAGCACATAGGGGGGGGTGAAACATATCTGAGAGGGCCCCAACCCAGTGGGACCCACCCAACGCATGTTTACAACGGAAGAGGCGCATTCTAATTACAGTGGTCATCATTCTGAATGAGCAAGAGTTCTGTACTGTATATGCTGCTATATTTCCCATTCTTACTAAAGTTAAATCTTTTCTCTGACAGAGGAGTTTGCATTAGAAAGTGCTTCAGACCTCTCTAAGTAAATGAAAGAATATTTAACCCCTATCATCCCTGTATATACCAGTCATCAGCCCTGTGTATACCAGCGATCCCGCTTTTATATAACCCCCATCATCCCTGTATATAAACCCATCATGCCTGTATATACCAGCGATCATCACTGTATGTACCAGCCATCAACCCTGTATATAACCCCCATCATCCCTTTATATACCAGCCATCATCCCCATATATAACCCCCATCATCCCTGTATATACCAGACATAATCCCTGTATATACCAGCCTGGCTAGTATATACAGGTAAAATGGGGTTATAAACAGGGATGATGGCTGGTATATACAGAGATGATGGTGTTTATATAGAGGGATGATGGTTGTTATATACAGGGATGATGGTTGTTATATACAGGGATGATAGGGGTTCTATACAGGGTTGTTGGGTAGTCCAGCCATCATCCCTGCATTAACCCCATCATCCCTCTATCTACCAGCCATTATCCCTGTATCTATACATCCATTTATTGGGGGGGGGGGGGGGGTGCTTGCTCACCCTGTCATTCCACACAGGCTTCTTTTGCTCTTCTGCTGCTTTCTGGCGGGCAGCGTCAGAAGTGTGCTCCAGCAGATGTGCCGAGCGTGCGGCACGTCTGCCTGATTGAAGAGTATTGTGGTGTGGCTGCAGGAGTCATGGGGGGAGCGGTGGTCATGGCGGGAGCTGCGGGCCCAGCCATTTCAGTGGGCCCAGGGCTAAAACCCCCCTGCCCCCACGCTAGCTACGCCACTGGGTCAAATATAAGTTCTACACAGCGATCTGCAGATTGATATCCTGTGGCAATACCATACATGAGAAGACAGTACTGATCAGAGGCAATTACAGAAGATTGGTTATATTTTGGGTCACTATTATCTAATTTGGACAACACATTCCTATATTACAAGTGCACAGAGCCCAGTTAGCCACTATTAGCTATGCTGGCTGATTTTTATTTAATGCAGACCCGCCAACAAGTACTTTCCTATGTTTTGTTTTATCCGTATACAAGACATTATACTCTGCATACAAAATAAAATAAAAAGACAGGTTTTCTACTAAAACCTCATCATGGAATAGAAGCATGAACAAACCTTTACCTCAACACAAGAAGTCCTTACCAGTGAGGAAATCAAGATACTACACCCTACAACATGTACAAATGTAGCAAGCTCCAACAGTTCAAATGGCACGCTACATTATTTATGTTGTACGCCACGGCGTGTTATGCTCTTTACGTAGTGCGCTAATGTAATACACTTACTATTAGAGTGGCACAGCATTACGTAAATATAGTAGCATGCAATTTGTACTGTTGGCGCATGCTAGATCTGTAGCAGATGCTGCCCTTGTGTATCTGTAAAGTGTAAGGCTACATTCACACGACAGTGAAAATTGGCCGCTCTATCGGTGTATTCACACGGCCGTTTTTGTTTTTGCAAAATCTCTTTTTATTAAAACGTAGAAGGTTACAGTACACTTTATAAAACCAATCGACAGATGCGATACAATTAATACTGAGAAAATAATGAATCGCCTACAAGGGCGAGGTTTAGACAACAACGTCCTAACAAATTGTCTACATCATAGATATTAGCAATAAGCATCAGTCTGGGGCTGAAAATAAGTAGATGAGAATGTGCGCAACAAAGAACTGCATGATAACAAGGTAAGTAAAACAAACATGAAGCATCAGTCCAGAGCTACGGTCGATACAAAAATGCAGAGTAGGTTCAGACTGAGTTTTTTGCAGGCGGAAACTCTTCCTCAAAATTTTGTTTGGAATTTTGAGGCAGATTTTGCTTTACCTTCACGCTGTTGAGCGCAGCGGGCAAAAAATGCAGCGAAATCCGCTTTCCCTGCCTCCCATTGATGTCAATGGGAGGTCAGAGACATAAACGCCTGAAGATAGGTTTCCGCATTAAAAAACGTGCCAAAAAACTCAGTGTGAACTGGCCCTAATGGTAATTATAATATGATTGACATGAGTATTTAGTACACATATAGATCAGTGAGGGAATAGTACATTGCAAAGGAAAAATACCACCTTCCATACACTCAAAAAAATAACGTCACACAGTATTATCATGTTGATATACCACATCAGGAGGAGGATTCTCCAAAATTGTCCTAAAAGGTAAGTACCCCTCAAGTTATAAGCAACTAGGTCCGATAGAACTGTGTGAAGGATATATGGGTAACGACCAACATTTTGAATGGCAAAAAGCTGTCTCCCTTACAAGGCGGAAGGTAAAGGCGCAAATTACCAACTAGTTCTGCTGAACCTACCATGCTCCGAGGCTAGCCAAGGTTTCCACACCCTCAGAATTTGTCACCCATGCTGCCAGGTCCTCAAGTCTACAAAGTTGTGCTAATCTTTCGAACCAGAGCTCCAAAGTAGGAGGATCCTGCTGTCTCCAAAGAGTAGGAATAAGTAATTTGGCTACGGATAACATAATTGGGGAAAGATTATTATGTGATGGGGTGTAACCAGGTTGCGGAAGCCAGAGCATAAGCAATCCAGGTGAAAGTGTAAGAGTAGTGGAACAGTTTTTTTTTTAATAATGTCCTCAACATCTTTCTGAAATGTATATATCTTGGGGCATGACCACCAGATGTGTAATAAGGAGCCTACATCTCCTTGGCACGTCCAACATCTATCATCGGACATCAGACCCATAGTATGGAGAAAATCAGGGGTGCGATACCATTGCGTGATTATCTTGTAGGAGTTCTCCTGCAGATGGATACATCTGGAGAAACCATGGGCGTATTTCAGAACAAAATCTAAGACCTGCTGTGTGAGAGATAAGCGCAGGTCTTTTTCCCAGTATCTAATGCAATAAGGCTTCTGTGAGGATAGAGGATTCTAAGAGAAAACTCCTATACAATTTGACTAATAACTTGTTAGGAATAGTTGGCAGCAAAATATAGTTCTCCAACCATGTTGGGTCAACATATGGCTGAGGAGTGGGAGCTACAACATTTTTGAGGGTGAGTTTGAAATCCGCAAGTTGTATAGTGTTAAATTGTCCCAAGTTAAAATCCTGGAACATAGAGAAGAGGCGCGGAAGACCCTGCAACCCCAGGAGCACTGAGACCTCACAGGACGCAGTTTATTCCAAAAGTCGGCTATAAGTCCAGGTTGTCTGCCCAGAAAATGAGGTAGGACACTCAGAGGAGCCAATGGGGAGAGGCACCTTTCAGACATATTCAGAGCTTTCGTACGTTGACACACCATAAGCATGCCCCTAGTAAGAGGGCTACATATATGTTTTTTAGATAAAGAGGTGGTTCGCACCCAGAGGAGGTGAGACTGGTTGGGACCTAATAAGGTTCTTTCCAACTCAGGATGGGGAGATTTAACCTCATAATTAGATAATTGTGACCATCTAGAAAGTTGTTTAGCTACATAGTACGTCTCTATGAGCGAAGGTATGTATTCAGCAATTCGTCTAGATAAGAGTTTCGCCCACCATTTGATATAATTATTCTGCAGCGAGATGGGTCTGTTGCTCGCGCAGTCTTCTGGGTTTTTCCCGTCCTTAGGGATCAATGTTATGTAGGCTTCCAGAGCCTGTCGTGGTATAGCAGACCCCGTCATGTATGAATTACAAACCTCTAAAAATTGAGGTAAAAGTGTATGTGCAAATTTTTTTATAGTATAGAATGGGCAGACCATCTGGTCCTGGGCTCTTGCCCGATGTAATGGACTTCAGACAGTCCTTTAGTTCAGCTATAGTAAAGGGCGACAAAAGAGCTACCCCATCACTGTCTGAAAAATTAGGTAGATTCAAGCCTTCATCGAAGGATTTCATTGCTGATATACGGACCGGAGGGTGCTCTGTGGGAGTAACAGGCAATGTATGTGGTTGAAAATTGTAAAGGGTTGTGTAAAATTGTCTGAAGGTTTCAGCTATTTGAGGAGTCATGGTGACTTTATGGCCAAGGGATGTTCTGATAGATGTCACAAATGTTTTCTCTGTCTGCAAATTCAACATTCTAGTCATCAACAAATGAGAGCAGAGGGCTATGAGTTCACCTCTGATATACGCCTTATGAGCTTCCCACACAACCGGTTTAGACACCTCTGGGGTATTATTTAGAAGAAAATACTCCTCTAATTTGTCAGCAATAGCCTTATCATGGGCATCATCTGCCAAAACAGTTATGTTAAGCTACCAAGTCCATGCCCTGCAAGGTATGTCATGCAGTTGTAATTCGGCGGAGACCGGCGCATGTTCGGACACCGTGATGTGGCCTATAGAAGCCGACTTCAGGCTATTGAGAGAAAAGTTAGATAAAAGGCCATAGTCAATCCTTTCGATAGACATTATGGCAGTGGGAGAAGAAGGTGTAATCCGTCTCTTGTGGGCGCATTAGTCTCCACACATCCGTCAGTTGACATTGATTTAACAGTAATTGAAGTTTACGTAAAGTACGTAGTGAGGATTGATGGCAAGACAAGGTGAAATCTAGGTCTGGTTCTAAAATGACATTAAAATCACCTCCGATAATTAGCATACCCTCTCCAAATTCTTTCAGTTGACGAAAAACTTTAAAAAATCACGGATTTTGCGGGCATTCGGGCGTATAGATTGGCGATAGTTACTGTTTTGTGGAAGACTGAGCCCTTAATGTAAACAAAACGACCCCCCAGGTCCAGTTTAGAAACCTCTGCCTTAAATGGGAAGTCCTTATGGAAACCCACTGAGACCCTCCTTGAAGCTGACGAGTGGGTACTATGAAACCATTGTCTGAAAGCTAATCTAGAAAGACACGGCGTATGGTTGTGTTTAAAGTGTGTCTCCTGCAACATCAACACTCCTGGTGTCTCCTTTCTCAGCATTGAAAAAATCTGTGAGCGTTTTTGAGGGGTGTTGAAGCCATTCACAGTAAAAGTTAATACTCTAATTGGAGCCATTTAGCAAGGAGCATCGTGGTAACCTATACATCAACCCTGGACTGAGCGACAAACAAATAAACCATACAAAACTATATACAAACATATAGAAAAGATCAGGTAATGGAAATGGCAAATGCATGCAATGTATATTCAGTAGAACAATAACATCTCCTATCCGATGGAGAGTGTTGGTGTGAGGAATATGCATTAGCCAAAACCCAGAAGTGGGGGGAACACAAGGGAAAACTTGCCACATCATGGACAAGAGATAACAGATTACAATAAACACGTGCATATGATACATGCTACGAGGGTAAAAATGGCTACCCCTGGCACCAAAATGCCAAGGTGGGAGAACAGGGTATGGGCAACTAGAGAGTAAATGTTTAAGACGTATAAATGTATATGGAGGGCCTGAAGATAAATGTTAGGGGTCCATAGAGGAACATGAAAGCAGATTAATCTAAACATTCTCTACAGAGGCCAGCTCACATATCTGCAATTCCAGTGATCTTAAACAAAATAAAGACTCCAATGCACTAGAGAAGGCATAGTTCTCTTCAAGATACTTTTTGTGGGTCCAATCATTTCCTGCCACGTGGCGACATGGATTTCTGCATTCCATGCCAAGCATGCGGGTCTGATAAGTCCGGTAGGTGCAGGTCGTTTTGTATGGGCAACCAGTTCAGAATATCAAGCTTTGCAATGCCAAGTTTGTTCCAGTCTTTTGTTAGATAATCTGGTGTTCTAATAGTGATCTGCCTGCCATCTTTCAGAATGGCAAGGCGAAACAGAAAAAGCCATCTCATGGGTATTTTATTCGCACGTAGTGCATCGGTCAGGGGCTTCATCACCCATCTGTTGGCCAGAGTACTCGCCACCAGATCCTGGAAGACCATGATGTTCACGTCCTCCAACTGCAAGTCAGACATAGCTCTTGCGGCCTGTAAGATGGCGGCGGTATCAAGGTAATTGAGTAGGCCGCAGATAACGTCTCTAGGAGGCTCTCCGAGTAAGAGTTTGGGCAGTAGGGCTCTATGAGCTCTCTCTATAACTACCAGCATGGAACGTTCCTCACCCAGAAGTGAAGTAAAAATCTGTCTGATGGCAGCCAAATGCTCGTCCGAGTTGATCCGTTCAGGAATACCACGGAGCCTGACATTCTTGCGCCTGCTACGATTTTCCTGATCTTATAGGCATTATTGAGGTGAGTGTACTGAGATTGCATGGCTACTTGTAGAATATCCGCATGCTGTATGATGGTGGACTGCGTCTCCTCCAGCACCTCAGCCCTCTGTCAAATGTGATGTATGTCTGACTTGATAGAGGACAATACTTTTAATACTGGAGTCATTGCTGTGCCAGCGTTTTCTTTATGAAGGCCCTGGTAATGGGCAAAGGATCTGACCCACCTGCAACATTAGACTGATTACACAAGCTCTCGTCATCTGAGTCATCGTCTTGGCACGCTTCTCTGAGTTTCTTCGGTCGCCATATTGGCTTTCCCGGCCGGGGAGAAATTTCTCCATTTTGGATTGCAATTTGCCGCCTTTCGGCGTACCCTGTGAGTCTCCAAGCTTGTCTTTGCTTGTGCGGACCATTGCTAGGAAAATAGCTGCCCTTGGGCTATAGTAATATCTGTCTCTCTGTGCGGAGTGCCGGGATAAGGCGACCATCACAAGGCAAGGCAAGCTCCACCCCCCGGCTATTTTTTTTTTTTTACGTCTCGTGTAAACTGACCATCAAAAAATAGTAACGGTTCTATTTTTGACTGTTTTCACGGCCTGCAGCTCCCATAGTAGTGAATGGATCCGTTTTTAACAGCCATTTTTCAGAAATCAATCCAGCTGAAAACAACCCCATTTGGAGGTGATTTTGAAGCCAAATACTTGCCACTTGGGTCTATTTATTTTGGGATGATTCACAAATTACCTATTAGACCTGATCTGTCCTGTGTGGACAATGATAACAAGGACTATGATAAAATTAAAAGTAAACATGCACATGAACTATATAGAACATCTCCATATAGTGACTGTAACACTAAGGCAGGGCTTAATGTTAGCCGGTAAAACCCTAACACTAACCCCCATTATTACCCCAGTACCCGCTGCCACCAGGGTTGCCGAGAAGAGCTGGGTACAATCCAGTACCCAACCATCAGTAGTGATGGTGGGGTACGGGGGCAGCCGCAGGCTGGTATTATTAGGCTGGGAAGGCCCCAAAACAGTGGCCGTTCCCACCCTGGTAATACTAGCCTGATGCTGCTGTGTTGTATCTGGCTGGTTATGATTTTTAAATAACCAGCCAGATACAACATAGCAGCTGCAGCCTGGCATTACCAGGGTGGGAAGGGCCACTGTTTTTGGGCTTTCCCAGCCTATAATACCAGCCTGCCTAATGGATCGTACCTGACTCTTCCCCGCACACCTGGTGGCGTTGGGTACCGGTGTAATAATGGGGGGTTAGTGTTAGCCTTTCACCGCCAGCGGCCATTACTAAAGTGATAGTAATAACGTTTTAAATTAAAATACAAAGAGATAGAAAAAATATTTTATTAAAAAAAAGCAAAAAAAACACAACACTCGTTAACTATTTTATTGAAAATAAAAAAGCCGTCATCTAAGTAGTCCTTGAATCTGTAGTCCAACTTCCGAACCTATAAAAAAACACAAACACACAATAAACCCCATTAGTAACACATGTGGTAGGCTTAGATACAAGGCCCATTTGTGATACTGTCTGTTAGACCATGTATCTAAGCCTACCACAAGGTAGGCTTAGATACAGAACCCCCAGCAAACAGTAATCTTATACTGTATAAGATTACTTTCTGCTGGAGCCCTGTATCTAAGCCTACTATGTGGTAGGCTTAGATACAGGACCAATCAGACAGGATCACACATGGGCCATGTATCTAAGCCCAGCACGTGGTGGGCTTAGATACAGGGCCCAGCAGACAGGATAACACCATGTGTGACCCTGTCTGATGGGCCCTGTATCTAAGTCTAACAAATGTTAGGCTTAGACCCAGGGCCCCAGCAGACAGTAAACTTATACAGTATAAGATTATTGTCTGCTGGGGCCCTGTATCTAAGCCTACTATGTGGTAGGCTTAGATACAGGGCCCATCAGACCTTATCATACATGGCAATGTATCTAATCTTCTAAGCCTCTCCATGTGGTAGGCTTAGATACAGGGTCCATGTGTGATACTGTCTGTTAGACCATGTATCTAAGCCTACCACAGGGTAGGCTTAGATACAGGATCCCAGCCGACAGTAATGTTACACTTGCCCTCCTCTTTTCCTTCGGTGCAGTGGATGTCCTGACACCATCCCGTGTCATAACGTCATGACGCGAGAAGACGTCAGGACTTCTGCTGAGCTCGGAACGGAAAGGAGGAGGGTAAGTATAGTGTCATTACTATAGTAACAGGGGCCAGTGTAATTTATTATATTGGCCCCAGTTACTTTAGTAACTTTTTATAGATGCAGTGCGAGGGGGGGGTGCGTCGCCCCTAGGCTTCAGGGCCTGGTCGCAATTGACCGCTGCGACTCCTATAGCTGCACCACTGAATGTGGCAGTCGCCTGGGAATCCGGGCCAAAGATCGGGGGCTTGGACCCCGAAAGGCCTGGTAAATGGGGCTGTACTGATGGATAAATAACTTTGACTATGGCGGTCCTAGCCCCAGTGGTGCACCTGCCAGTCTTGTGGTTTATATTCACCAGTAGTTCAGGTTCCGAGTGAGAGGGAGAGTTAGATGAAAGCCCATGTCATGTCATGAGTTACATTATGTATTATAGTCCAGAGCTACAATGACAGTTCCACTGGTTATTATTGGAAAACATTTAGCTGGACTCCTATAATGTAGTGGGTCACTTTGGTTTTTCTACTTCAGATTACTGTGCATTGTAAAGACTACTCTTCTCAGAAAGCAAATCACCAGCCAGCAAGGCATCCTGGGAGATTTCAGCTCTGAAGCATGCAGAATTGTAAATGTTGGTCTAATACAGGCTGTAACTCAAGATCAATAAAGTATACAGTAATGCAACATGCTTGCAAAGTCAATTATCTTTTATGTAGAATAATTTAAATGTAAATGTATTTGTGAACATATACCTGAATGAATGGCCCTCACATAAACGGTATATTCTCAAGTTCATAGAGGCAATGGCTTCCTGTGAGACATAATATTAAAACCATGAAGTATCCTGAATACAACTCCTTTTAATGCATTTACTTCATGATAAACTGACCAAAGGACTATTATGCCGCCTTCAGGGAAAGGCTGTCAGGGACTGGTCATTGATTTTACACAGCACTTGGCTCATTCTTAGTCTTTCGTTTGAAGTTTAATACTTCAGGAGCACATTATATGTTTAACTGCTGATATTTTTAAAGGACATTAAACTGTTTAAAATAAACTCCTGTGGCAAAATTTTCCACGTCTCCCAGCTGACCTTCACAAGTAGTAAATAGGGAGCAAGACGAGCCAATAAAGATGTATAGCCAGAGATGCCACAGGGCAAGGCAGATGTGCCACAGTTGTGTATGGAACCTGAGTGGACATCATAGTCCATATGTTTATGTCACATGGCGCCTTGTAAGTACCCTGTCGCATTGGTATATCTCTTCTTTGATGGTGAAAGAGGGGCACATATTTTATTGTGTAAAACATTTATTTCCAAGCTCCAAAATCATCTTACTATAGACATTTTTAACCCCCTTCTGCACCTTGCCGTAAATGCACGTTCAGGTGAGCAGTAGCTTCGAGGCTTCCTGCCAGAGTGACTGTCACGTCACAATGACTATTGGAATACATTACACTACATAGGTAGTGTAATATATTCTAGCAGCGATCAGAGCTGCAAGTCTTCAAGTCCCCTAGTGGGAGAAAAAAAAAGTTAAAAAAAAAAGGTAATAAATTTATTTTTTTTTAAAGTGTAAAAATAAAAGGAAAAAAATGAACACGTTAAAAAAAGTACATATATTTGGTATCACCGCATTCGTAACGACCCAAACTATAAAACTATAATAGTATTTTTCCCGCACGGTGAACACCGCAAAAAAATAAGTAAAAAACAATGCCAGAATCTCTATTTTTTTGGTCACCACCCCTCCCAAAATATAGAATAAAAAGTGATAAAAAAGTCGCATATACCTCAAAATAGTACTGATAAAACTACAACCCATATCGCAAAAAAACAAGCCCTTACACAGCTTTTTTGACTGAAAAATAAAACAGTTATGGCTCTCAGAATATGGTGACACAAAAAAAATATTATTTTATGAAAAAGTGATTTTATTGCGCAAACGCTGCAAAACTTAAAACAACTATATACGTATGGTATCGCCATAATCATATTGACCCGCAGAATAAAGTAAAATTGACATTTATAGCCCAGGTTGAACGCCTTAAAAAAAAAACTTCAGAATTTATGGTTTTCGGTCACCTTGCTTGCCAAAAAATGGAATAAAAAGTGATCAAAAAATCGCATGTACCCCAAAATGGTACCAATGAAAACTACGGATTGTCCCGCAACACAGCTCCATTGGTGAAAAAATACAAAAGTTCTGGCTCTCAGAATATGGCGACTGTTCCAAAGCAGATAACATCTAGCACCATTTATCAGTGCGACACTAGCCATACATTATTATTTATTTACCCCATTATTATACCTTCTTATTATACACCTGATGTACTCCGCACAGCTTATATATACCCTGACGTACTCCGCACAGATTACATATGCCCCCACATAATAAACTGAAATACCAGTAAAACCCCAAACAGAACTACTACTAAGCAAAACCTGCGCTTCAAAAGCCAAATGCGCTCCCTCCCTTCTGAACCCTGCAGAGTGCCCAAACAGCAGTTTACGTCCACAGATATGGAATTGCCATACCCGGGAGAACCCGATTAACACTTTATGAGGTATTTGTCTTCAGTGGCACAAACTGGGCACAACATATTGTGCACTAAAATGGCATATCAGCAGAAAATAGTAATTTTCACTCTGCACCATCCGTTGCACATTAACCCTTTCGCGCAACACGACTTAATAGCATGTCGTGGTGCGGGCGGTGATGTATGGAGCAGGCTCACGCGCTGAGCCCGCGCCATACTTTGCGGGTGTCAGCTGTGTATTACAGCTGACACCCAGGACTAACGGACAGGAACAGCGATCGCGATATTATAGAAGCCTGTAAAAATTACAATATACTGCAATACATTAGTATTGCAGTGTACTGTACCAGCGATCTAATGATCGCTGGTTCAAGTCCCCTAGGGGCACTAATAAAATGTGTAAAAAAAAGAAAATAAAGAATTAAATAAATATTTTAAGTCCAAAAAAAAACCTTTTCCCATTTTTTTCTCTAAAGCAATGTAAAAATGTTTAAAAAAATACACAAAATAGTTATTTCTGCATCCATAAAAGTCCGAACTATTACAATATACCATTATTTAACTCGCACGTTGAACGCCCTAAAAAATAAAGAATTGAAAACTCCAAAATCGCTGTTTTTTTGGTCACCTTAGCTCTAGAAATTTTTTAATAAAAAGTGCTCAAAAAGTTGTGTGTACCAAAAAATAAAAAAAAGTGATGCCTCTCGGAATATGGTGAAACAAAACAATTTTTTTTTAACAAATAGTTTTTACTTTGTAAAAGTAGTAAAACATAACAAAAAAAAATACATAAATTTAGTATCACCGTAATCGTATTTAATCGCAGAAAAAATTAAATTTGTCGTTTACTGCATGGTGAAAGCTGTAAAAACGAAACCCAAAAAACAATGGAGGAATTGCAATTTTTTCCAATTTCAGCCTGCAAAGATTTTCATTTTCAGCTTCCCAGTACATTAAATGGTACTTTAAATAGTGTCAATAGAAATTACAACTCCTCCCACAAGAAATAAGCCATCACACCACTCTATTGACGGAAAAATAAAAAAAGTTATGGCTCTTGGAAAGCGTGATGCTGTTTAAAAAAACAACAACACTTTTTTAAAGTCCTGGACAACCCCTTTAAAAATAGAGAAATGCTGCCTAAAGTGCATTCATTTTGTAAATGAGACCACCACTGTTGCTGAAACGAAGGTGCAGAAGTACTCAGCTGAGCGCTTTGCACCTTCGGCTGTGAGCAGCGCTCATTGTCAGGCTGAAGATGACTCTCATAGACGTTCTATGTAAGCCGTATTCTGCCTGACAGGGCGAGCTGCTCACAGACGAAGATGCAAAGCTCTCAGCTAAGTACATCTGAACCTTCGTTTGAGCGGTGGCGGTCTCAGCACCCAGACCCACTTCAGGTATGTGTCTGACATTTCAAAAGTTTGATGAAAGTGCAGTTATTATTTAATGTTAAAACTTGTTTTAAAGCAGAACTTTAATATGTTGGATTTTTAGCAAGAATCTGTTGCTGTTAGCAAAGTTTGTACAACAAAGTTTGTACAGCTTTTCCTTCAAAAAATTACTTTTGTTTAGTCAGGCAAGCACTGGTTAACACTGCTGCGCATGCCGTTTCTTGTACCCATCTGAATGAGGTTGCCTTTTGGGGCAGGTGGGCTCACACAATTTTATCAAATTTGATTACTTAACTGTGTGCCAAGAACCTCACTGTTATTTGCTTATAAGAAATATTGCAGTAATTAAATGGGTTTTTGAATCTCATAAATTCATGGTTAGAGATGAGCGAACTTATGAAAAGTTCGGTTCGGCAAGTTCGCCGAATTTCGTGCAAAAGTTCGATTCGGACCGAACTAGTTCTGACCGAACCTGTAATACAAGAAAGCCCCTAAAAATCGTGTATAACACTGTTTTAAAGCCCTAGAAGCCCTGTATAACACTCTTAGGTCACCCATGAGTGTATCCAAGTACTTTTGAGCTGTCTTTAATGCAAAGTTGGTGTCAAAGTTACGCCAACATGTATGGCTCTAGGAAAACGGATGGGACACGGAGATAACTAACAGAAACCACTGCACTTGTGCATGTTGTATGCTTAATGCATTGTTAAAAAAGGTACAAAAATTAACCATTTTAGGCGGCTGATGCCTGCCAGGGTTCATACATATAAGGTGGTAAAAGAAGAAGCAATGGCTTTTGACAAGCCCTCCAAAAATTGACCCTTTTTATTGGCAGATGCCTGCCGGGGTTCTTCCATACATGGATGTAAAAGCATTAAAGCAACAAGCAATGGCTTTTGACAAGCCCTCCAAAAATTGACCCTTTTTATTGGCAGATGCCTGCCGGGGTTCTTCCATACATGGATGTAAAAGCAACAAGCAATGGCTTTTCACAAGCTCTCCAAAAATTGACCCTTTTTATTGGCAGATGCCTGCCGGGGTTCTTCCATACATGGATGTAAAAGCATTAAAGCAACAAGCAATGGCTTTTGACAAGCCCTCCAAAAATTGACCCTTTTTATTGGCAGATGCCTGCCGGGGTTCTTCCATACATGGATGTAAAAGCAACAAGCAATGGCTTTTCACAAGCTCTCCAAAAATTGACCCTTTTTATTGGCAGATGCCTGCCGGGGTTCTTCCATACATGGATGTAAAAGCATTAAAGCAACAAGCAATGGCTTTTCACAAGCCCTCCAAAAATTGACCCTTTTTATTGGCAGATGCCTGCCGGGGTTCTTCCATACATGGATGTAAAAGCAACAAGCAATGGCTTTTCACAAGCTCTCCAAAAATTGACCCTTTTTATTGGCAGATGCCTGCCGGGGTTCTTCCATACATGGATGTAAAAGCATTAAAGCAACAAGCAATGGCTTTTCACAAGCCCTCCAAAAATTGACCCTTTTTATTGGCAGATGCCTGCCGGGGTTCTTCCATACATGGATGTAAAAGCAACAAGCAATGGCTTTTCACAAGCTCTCCAAAAATTGACCCTTTTTATTGGCAGATGCCTGCCGGGGTTCTTCCATACATGGATGTAAAAGCATTAAAGCAACAAGCAATGGCTTTTGACAAGCCCTCCAAAAATTGACCCTTTTTATTGGCAGATGCCTGCCGGGGTTCTTCCATACATGGATGTAAAAGCAACAAGCAATGGCTTTTGACAAGCCCTCCAAAAATTGACCCTTTTTATTGGCAGATGCCTGCCGGGGTTCTTCCATACATGGATATAAAAGCATTAAAGCAACAAGCAATGGCTTTTCACAAGCCCTCCAAAAATTGACCCTTTTTATTGGCAGATGCCTGCCGGGGTTCTTCCATACATGGATGTAAAAGCAACAAGCAATGGCTTTTGACAAGCCCTCCAAAAATTGACCCTTTTTATTGGCAGATGCCTGCCGGGGTTCTTCCATACATGGATGTAAAAGCATTAAAGCAACAAGCAATGGCTTTTCACAAGCCCTCCAAAAATTGACCCTTTTTATTGGCAAGGGTGAGTAGTAGAAGCACATTAAAAGACACTGGACGACAGTCACAGGACAAAGCCCTGTGGTGGGGCAGGCCTGCTTGTAGCAGACGGGCGGCAGTGGAGGTGTATTGGTGGTAGTAGTCGAGGTAGCCAACACAGACAGCAAGGGTGCAAGCAGTAGTAGCAGTAGTAGCAGCACATTAAAAAAAGAGACTGGACAGTCACAGGAGGACAAAGCCCTGTGGTGGGGCAGGCCTCAGGCCTGCTTGTAGCAGACGGGCGGCAGTGGAGGTGTATTGGTGGTAGTAGTCGAGGTAGCCAACACAGACAGCAAGGGTGCAAGCAGTAGTAGCAGTAGTAGCAGCACATTAAAAAAAGAGACTGGACAGTCACAGGAGGACATAGCCCTGTGGTGGGGCAGGCCTCAGGCCTGCTTGTAGCAGACGGCAGTGGAGGTGTATTGGTGGTAGTAGAGGTAGACTAGCCAACACAGACAGCAAGGGTGGTAGACTGGTAGTAGCAGCAGCACATTAAAAAAAGAGACTGGACGACAGTCACAGGACATAGCCCTGTGGTGGGGTAGGCCTGCTTGTAGCAGACGGGCGGCAGTGTAGGTGTATTGGTGGTAGTAGAGGTAGCCAACACAGACAGCAAGGGTGCAAGCAGTAGTAGCAGTAGTAGCAGCACATTAAAAAAAGAGACTGGACAGTCACAGGAGGACAAAGCCCTGTGGTGGGGCAGGCCTCAGGCCTGCTTGTAGCAGACGGGCGGCAGTGGAGGTGTATTGGTGGTAGTAGTCGAGGTAGCCAACACAGACAGCAAGGGTGCAAGCAGACAGTAGTAGCAGTAGTAGCAGCACATTAAAAAAAGAGACTGGAGAGTCACAGGACAAAGCCCTCTGGTGGGGCAGGCCTGCTTGTAGCAGACGGCACTTGGGTGGATTGGTGGTAGAAGTAGTAGCAGCTGCAGCACCAACAGCGGCACATTAAAAAAAGAGTGGACAGGACAGAATCCCATAGTAGCAGGCAGCAGTAGCAGGCGGCAGCGGCAGCAGCAGCAGCAATGTCAGATCTAATCAGTGGCATCAGGCACAGGGGTTTTAAAATCCTCACCGATCCACGCTTGATTCATTTTCAGAAACGTGAGATTTTCCAAGCTGTTGGCGGACAATCTTGTTCGCTTAGGGGTGACGAAGCCCCCTGCTGCGCTGAATACCCTCTCTGACGCTACACTGGAGGGTGGACAAGACAGTACACCCATGGCAAACTGGGCCAGTTCTTGCCAATGATCCAATCTGCTGACCCAGAAGTCCATGGGGTCTGGGATCAGCATTTCTGACGGAGAAAGGGCACAGTCCAAGTACGAGTGAACCTGGTTGTTTAGGTGCTGCACCTGGAGATGGTGAACATCCCTTTGGTGACTAGTGCTACGATGTGTGTCAGGTCGGGGTATTGGATGTAAAAATGTTGTCATCATATTTTCCAAACTGAATTGGCTGCTGCTGCTGCTGCTGCCGCTGCTGCCACGGCTGCCGCCTATTGCAGAGGTAGCTCTGCCAGAGGTGGTGGAACGATGAGACAGTGGGGAGCGGAGAGCGGCCCCCCGGTCAGACATGCTTGCAGCGGGTGTCTGCCGTTTGAAAGCCATGACAAGCTGGCTGCATAGCTTCTCTCTATAATAAGCCAATTTTGCCTCCCTCTCGGAAGGCGCAAAAAACTCCCCCATTCTGGCTTTATACCGAGGGTCTAAAAGTGTGGCTATCCAGTAGTCATCTCTTTGCTTCATGCTAACAATACGACAGTCAGCGCGCAAGTAACGAAGCATACAGCTCGCCATCCTGGCCAGCGTTTCAGAGGGCCCGGTTGGTTCCATCTCCGCCCCATACTGCCATGGTTGTCCATCATCAAGGTCGTCGTCAGACTCGTCATCACCACCATCACTGTCATGTTGTGCGGCTGCCTCGTCCCCTATCCCTTCCTGTGATTCCATCTCCAAATCCAGCTCCTCTTCAGGTCCTGTTTCCTCATCCTCCTCCTCCTCCTCCTCAACATCCATAGCCAGATGTGATCCTTCCTCCATCCTTTGCTGAATCATCGCTGTGAGCGTTTGCTCCATAATGAATATCAGCGGCATAACATCGTTCATTCCGGTAGCGTCACGGCTCACAAATCGTGTGGCCTCTTCAAAGGGCCTCAAAACGCGACATGCGTCTCTAACCAGCTGCCAGTGCCTGAGCTCGAAATTACACTGGCTCCAAACGCTGCCCGTCTGCTGCATCAGGAAATCATTCACGGCTTTCCGCTGTTCGTACAGACGGTCCAACATGTGCAGGGTGGAATTCCATCGTGTTGGAACGTCGCAAATCAGGCTGTGTTCTGGGAGATTGTTTTGACGCTGCAAGTCCAGGAGGGCGTGCTTAAATGCATACGAACGTCTAAAGCGAACGCAAACCCTCCTGGACATGGCCAGCACACCCTTCAAACCAACATATGACTTTAAGAAGCGTGTTATGACCAGATTGATCACATGTGCCATGCAAGGAGCGTGTGTCAGGTGACCTAGACGCAGTGCAGCCACAACGTTCTTGCCGTTATCAGAGACAACATTGCCCAGTGTGAGTTTCAGAGGAGACAGCCAGCGTGCGATTTCCTCCTTGATGCACAGCAGCAGCTCCTGCCCTGTGTGGCTTTTCTCGCCCAGGCTCAGCAGGTGTAAGACAGCGTTGTGGCGCTTCACCTTGCACCTATGAAAAGAGGAGGGAGGAGGAGTGGAAGATACGCTGTGTCCTGTCGGGGACGGGAAGACCTCCAAGGAGGAAGGCAAGGAGGAGGAGGAGGAGTAGGAGGAGAAGGATGGTAGGCGCCTGGTGTCCGGAGTTGAACTAGAAACATACAAGCGTGGAGGTGGTAATGCCTGGCATTGCTGCGGTGGTGCATCGGACTGCAAAATATTGACCCAGTGGGCCGTGAAAGACATGTACTGTCCCTGCCCATAGTTGCTGCTCCACGTGTCGACGGTGGCATGTACCCTGCTGCACACGGATAATTGCAAGGACTTGGACACCTTTTCCTCCACATGCTTGTGCAAGGCAGGGACAGCTGTTTTGGAGAAGTAATGTCGGCTAGGTATTCGCCACCTAGGCTGAGCGCACGCCATCAATTGCTTGAAGCCGGCGGAGTCGACCAGGTGGTACGGCAGCGACTGCACCACCAACAACTTAGCCAGGTGTGAATTAAGCCGCACGACAAGTGGATGACTGGGTATATATTGTTGCTTATTGGACAACGATTCCGTAATGGATAACTGACGGGACATAGGAGGAGCACTAGATGACAGTGATGATGATGATGACAACGACATGGTGGATAAGGCCTGGCTACTACTTAGATGACAGGGACTCGGAGCAGCAGCAGCAGCGGAAGAGGGGTCTTCATTAGATGTACATGATGGTGGGGCATGTTGATTGTCCCACATGGCCTTGTGATGCCGTTCCATGTGTTTACGTAGAGCAGTAGTTCCTACATTGCTGCCCTGCCCACGCCTTACTTTCTGCTTGCAGATACGGCACTGTGCCATGTTTTCCTCCTCCGGGAAGGTACAGAAAAATTGCCACACGGCAGAGTACCGTAAAGAGGTAGTACCACGTCCACCACCACCACCACCACCACAACCACCCGAGCTTGCCCCTTGTCTGGCAGGCTTTTTTCGGGAGCCTACACCAGCATCTGTGTTGCCGTCACCGGCTCCTGAGCTGACCCTACCGCTGCAACGTTTTGCAGATTGACTTCTGCCCCTACCTCGGCTTGGCTGTTTATCACGTCCAGTGCCGCCACTACTACCCTCCTCCTCTGACGCCGTCATCACCTCGTCACCTGGTTCCCACGTCCTGTCTAAAATAACATCATCATCATAGCCTTCCTCATCATCCCCGCCACTTCTGTCACTGTGTTGTGAATGTGATGTGACATCATGGCGGGCTCCATGCCCCCCCTCATTACTGCGTCTGCCACCACGGCTACCACCACCAACACCCCCACTACCGCAGCTATGCGTCTCGGTCACCGCTTCCACCTCCACCACCGCCGCAACACACTCCGTTGGCTGACTCGCGGAAAACAAATCATCATCATCACTATGTTGTTCAGTATCTTCCTTCGCACCCGAGGAGATGTCTCTTAGGACTCTCAGGAAAGATGGCTTCCCGCTAGGAAGGGGGAGCGAAGACATAGATGATGGAATGGAAACGCTAGAAATACCTATATTACTACTGTCACCGTGCCAAGGAACTGTAGAGGATCTGGAATCCAACGAAACCTGGCTTGAAGCCAGATCGTCAGAGTCTTCCTGCTGAGATGACCGCGAGCCAGCCAACCAGTCCACAATGGCCGTATTGTCTAAAGTAACCCGCCCACCGGAGGAGATGGACAAGTCTGGCTTGCTGATACTACTACGAGCAGGCACATGGCAGCTGCTACTAGTGGAACTGGGCACATGTCTTGTGCCACAAATGCTGCTACTGGGTCTGGCACCAACAGATCCAACATTTGGACTGGAAGAGGAGACGGCATGGGTGTTTCTTCCTCTACCCCGTCCTTTCACAACCTTTTTTTTCCCAGACATTTCAGAGCCCCTTTTAAAAGCGTATTCACACACGGACACTGGCTTGGCAAATGGCAATGAATGAGAATTTCAATCAGCCTCGCTGCAGTGCACTCAGGGAATGCTGGGCCTTGTAGTACTACTAGGCTGCCTGTATGGCAAGTTGGATTGTTATCCTGTTAATAACGGCCAGGGATGAGCCCCTTTTAAAAGCGTATTCACACACGGACACTGGCTTGGCAAATGGCAATGAATGAGAATTTCAATCAGCTTCGCGGCAGTGCACTCAGGGAATGCTGGGCCTTGTAGTACTACTAGGCTGCCTGTATGGAAAGTTGGATTGTTATTCCTGTTAATAACGGCCAGGGATGAGCCCCTTTTAAAAGCGTATTCACACACGGACACTGGCTTGGCAAATGGCAATGAATGAGAATTTCAATCAGCCTCGCGGCAGTGCACTCAGGGAATGCTGGGCCTTGTAGTACTTCTAGGCTGCCTGTATGGCAAGTTGGATTGTTATTCCTGTTAATAACGGCCAGGGATGAGCCCCTTTTAAAAGCGTATTCACACACGGACACTGGCTTGGCAAATGGCAATGAATGAGAATTTCAATCAGCCTCGCTGCAGTGCACTCAGGGAATGCTGGGCCTTGTAGTACTACTAGGCTGCCTGTATGGCAAGTTGGATTGTTATCCTGTTAATAACGGCCAGGGATGAGCCCCTTTTAAAAGCGTATTCACACACGGACACTGGCTTGGCAAATGGCAATGAATGAGAATTTCAATCAGCCTCGCGGCAGTGCACTCAGGGAATGCTGGGCCTTGTAGTACTACTAGGCTGCCTGTATGGCAAGTTGGATTGTTATTCCTGTTAATAACGGCCAGGGATGAGCCCCTTTTAAAAGCGCATTCACACACGGACACTGGCTTGGCAAATGGCAATGAATGAGAATTGCAATCAGCTTCGCGGCAGTGCACTCAGGGAATGCTGGGCCTTGTAGTACTACTAGGCTGCCTGTATGGAAAGTTGGATTGTTATTCCTGTTAATAACGGCCAGGGATGAGCCCCTTTTAAAAGCGTATTCACACACGGACACTGGCTTGGCAAATGGCAATGAATGAGAATTTCAATCAGCCTCGCGGCAGTGCACTCAGGGAATGCTGGGCCGTGTAGTACTTCTAGGCTGCCTGTATGGCAAGTTGGATTGTTATTCCTGTTAATAACGGCCAGGGATGAGCCCCTTTTAAAAGCGTATTCACACACGGACACTGGCTTGGCAAATGGCAATGAATGAGAATTTCAATCAGCCTCGCTGCAGTGCACTCAGGGAATGCTGGGCCTTGTAGTACTACTAGGCTGCCTGTATGGCAAGTTGGATTGTTATCCTGTTAATAACGGCCAGGGATGAGCCCCTTTTAAAAGCGTATTCACACACGGACACTGGCTTGGCAAATGGCAATGAATGAGAATTTCAATCAGCCTCGCGGCAGTGCACTCAGGGAATGCTGGGCCGTGTAGTACTTCTAGGCTGCCTGTATGGCAAGTTGGATTGTTATTCCTGTTAATAACGGCCAGGGATGAGCCCCTTTTAAAAGCGTATTCACACACGGACACTGGCTTGGCAAATGGCAATGAATGAGAATTTCAATCAGCCTCGCTGCAGTGCACTCAGGGAATGCTGGGCCTTGTAGTACTACTAGGCTGCCTGTATGGCAAGTTGGATTGTTATCCTGTTAATAACGGCCAGGGATGAGCCCCTTTTAAAAGCGTATTCACACACGGACACTGGCTTGGCAAATGGCAATGAATGAGAATTTCAATCAGCCTCGCGGCAGTGCACTCAGGGAATGCTGGGCCTTGTAGTACTTCTAGGCTGCCTGTATGGCAAGTTGGATTGTTATTCCTGTTAATAACGGCCAGGGATGAGCCCCTTTTAAAAGCGTATTCACACACGGACACTGGCTTGGCAAATGGCAATGAATGAGAATTTCAATCAGCCTCGCGGCAGTGCACTCAGGGAATGCTGGGCCTTGTAGTACTTCTAGGCTGCCTGTATGGCAAGTTGGATTGTTATTCCTGTTAATAACGGCCAGGGATGAGCCCCTTTTAAAAGCGTATTCACACACGGACACTGGCTTGGCAAATGGCAATGAATGAGAATTTCAATCAGCCTCGCTGCAGTGCACTCAGGGAATGCTGGGCCTTGTAGTACTACTACTACCACTAATACAAAGGCTGCCTGTATTGCAAGTTGGATGCAATGGGGATGAGCCCCTTATAAAAGCGTATTCACACACTGGCTGAGTAGTGAGTAGTGGATGAGCCCCTTCGATTTCTGAATTCCTGCCTTTTAGATTCCTAAAGCTTTCCCTTACTGCACAGAGATGCTATCCCTACAGCTCCTGTCTGTAAAATGGCCGCTGAGCTCCGTGCATAGACTTTTATTGCAGGCTTGAGCCCGCCCCTATGCTGCCTCCCGATTGGCTGGGAGAGCCGTTTGCAAGGCATTATGGGGTAGCCTGATGTCAGGTGATCTTCTGTAATCCTCCATTTTAGATGTAACATGTGGCAGGCGCCAAAATGTAGCCGGGTTCGGTCAAAACGGGTTCGGCCGAACCCGGTAAAGTTCGGATTCGCTGCGAACCGAACTTTTCCTGAAGTTCGGACCGAAACCGGGTTCGGTTGTCCCGGTTCGCTCATCTCTATTCATGGTATATCCGCATAATATGCTATAAATGTCTGATAGATGCAGGAACCACTTCTGGGAGCTGCACCCATCTCGAGAACGCAGGTCTCCTCACACCTGTCAAGTCTGCTAAAGTGGATGGGAGGTACAGAAATAGCCAAGCGGGATGTTTTCAGCTGTTTGCATAACTCCAATTGAAGTCAATTGGATTAAACAAATAGCATAGCGAGCTATCCTGTGGATATGCCATAAATGTATGAGATGAAAAAACATATTTTATTATACATATTTTATATATAATGTATTTTTTACTTTTGATCACTGGTTTCTCGGTGACCTCTACTGTAGGACAGCGTGTTCTTTTTTAACCCCTTAAGGACGCAGCCTAGTTTTGGCCTTAAGGCTCAGAGCCCATTTTTCAAATCTGACATATTTCACTTTATGTGGTAATAACGTCGGAATGCTTAAACCTACCCAAGCGATTCTGAGATTGTTTTCTCGTGACACATTGGGCTTCATGTTCGTGGTAAAATTTGGTCGATATATTCAGTGTTTATTGGTGAAAAATTGCAAAATTTAGAGAAAATTTTGAAAAAATTGCATTTTTCAGAATTTAAATGCATCTGCTTGTAAAACAGACGGTTATACCACCCCAAATAGTTACTAGTTCACATTTCCCATATGTCTACTTTAGATTGGCATCGTTTTTTGAACATTCTTTTCTTTTTCTTGGACGTTACAAGGCTTAGAACATAAACAGCAATTTCTCATATTTTTAAGAAAATTTCAAAAGCCTTTTTTTTAAGGTACCTCTTGAGTTCTGAAGTGGCTTTGTGGGGCCTATGTATTAGAAACCCTGATAAAACACCCCATTTTAAAAACTAGACCCCTCAAAGTATTCAAAACAGCATTTAGAAAGTTTTTTAACCCTTCAGGCATTTCACAGGAATTAAAGCAAAGTGGAGGTGAAATTTGCAAATTTCATTTTTCTTGCTGAATTTCAATTTTATTCATTTTTTTTTCTGTAACAAAGAAGGTTTTACCAGAGAAACACTACTATATATGTATTGTCCAGATTCTGCCGTTTTTAGAAATGTCCCACATGTGGCCCTACTGCGCTCGTGGACTAAAAGACAAGCCCTAGAAGCAAAGAAGCACCTAGTGCATTTTGAGTCCTCTTTTTTATTAGAATATATTTTAGGCAGCATGCCAGGTTTGAAGAGGTGTTGAGGTGTCAAAACAGTAGGAATCCCCCAATAGTGAACCCATTTTGTAAACTACACCCCTCAAGGAATTCATTTAGGGTTGTTGTTACCATTTTGACCGCACATTTTTTTCACAGCACGTATTTGAATTGGGCTCTGAAATGAAAAAAATGTCATTTTTTCCAATAAAATGTCATTTGTGATCAAAATTTCTTATTTTCACAGGGAACAAAATACCCCATTTTGTTGCCCAATTTGTCCTTAGTGTGGCAGTACCCCATTTGTGGTGATAAACTGCCGTTTGGGCCCATGGGAGGGCTCAGAAGGAAAGGAGCGCTATATGTTTGTTGGAGTCCAGATTTTGTTGGATTGGTTTTCGGGTGCCATGTCGCATTTGCAGAGCCTCAGAGGTATCAAAGCAATGGAAACCCACCAAAAGTGACCCCATTTTGGAAACTACACCCCTCAAGGAATTCATTTATGGTTGTTGTTAGCATTTTGACCGCACAGTTTTTTCACAGCACCTATTTCAATTGGGCTGTGACATTAAAAAAATGTCATTTTTTCCAATAAGATGTAATTTTTTACCAAAATTTCTTATTTTCACAGGGAACAAAATACTCAATTTTGTTGCCCAATTTCTCCTGAGTGCATCAATACCCCATTTGTGGCAATAAACTGCCGTTTGGGCCCATGGGAGGCCTCAGAAGGGAAGGAGCGCTGTGTGTTCTTTGGAGTACAGATTTTGCTGGTTTGGTTTTCGTGTGCCATGTCGCATTTGCAGAGCCCCAGAGGTATCAAAGCAATGGAAACCCACCAGAAGTGACCCCATTTTGGAAACTACACCCCTCAAGGAATTAATTTATGGGTAATGTGACCATTTAGACACCATAGTTTCTTCACAGAACTTATTTGAATTGGGCTGGGAATTTAAAAAAAATATATTTTTTCCAATAATATGTCATTTTAGCTCAAAAATTCTTATTTTCACAAGAAATAAAATACTCAATTTTGTTGCCCAATTTGTCCTGAGTGCGGCAATACCCCATTTGTGGTGATAAACTGCCGTTTGGGCCCATGGGAGGGCTCAGAAGGGAAGGAGCGCTGTGTGTTCTTTGGAGTACAGATTTTGTTGGATTGGTTTTCGTGTGCCATGTCACATTTGCAGAGCCCCAGAGGTATCAAAGCAATGGAAACCCACCAGAAGTGACCCCATTTTGGAAACTACACCCCTCAAGGAATTCATTTATGGGTAATGTGACCATTTAGACCCCATAGTTTCTTCACAGAACTTATTTGAATTGGTCTGGGAATGAAAACAAAATTATTTTTGTCAAATAATATGTAGTTTTGGCTGAAAATTTCTTATTTTCACAAGAAACAAAATACCCCATTCTGTTGCGCAATTTGTTCTGAGTGCCGCAATACCCCATTTGTTGTGATAAACTGCCGTTTGGGCCCATGGGAGGGCTCAGAAGGAAAGGACCACCATTTGGCCTACTCGGGATTTTCTAGTGCGAAGTCATGTATGCAGAAGCCCCTGAGGTACCAGTACAGTTGAAACCCGCAAGAAGTGACCCCGTTTTAAAAACTACACCCTTAAGGCATTCATCTAGAGGTGTAGTGGCCATTTTGACCGGAGACCTACACCCCATAAACTGTAATGTGGGTTCTCCCGGGTATGGCAATACCCTACATGTGGCTGTTATCAGCTGCCTGGACACACAGCAGGGCCCAGAGGGGAAAGACTAGGGGGGATAAGCTGTGCGGAGTGCATCAGGGTAAGTAAAATTGGGGTAAATTATAAACCAAGGGATGTATGATAAATTTTAAAACACTTTCATACAGAGCTCTGGTTATTCGGGACACGTGTCACATTGATATATTGTGTCCTCCCTTATCCCCCTCTTATAGCAGACTTTGCACCTCTTTTGACTTTTTCCCTTCTTGCCAGTTTGGGGAACTTCCCCTGGAAAGTGTTGCCCTGGTACGATGCGTGTGGGCTCGCTTCCAGAAGTACTGGGTGCCCCCCCTTCTTGGTCCCTAAAGATTAGGTTCTTGATAATCACCTCTTGAAATTCCAGGAAAGTTCCCGTCTGGCCTGCACATCGACGTAGCACGTACGCATTGTACAAAGCCATCTATATGATGTTCCCGGCCAGCTTCTTATACCACACCGCATGGCGTTGTAGGGCTTCAGGGCTTGATCTTACAAGTCCATCACTCCCATGTACCTATTGTAGTCCAGGATGCAGTCTGGTTTGGGGGTGGCCTTTCCTTCATATATCCTAAACCTGTAGGTATACCCTGATGCACTCTCACAGCTTATACATCTTCACGCCATACCTTGCCCTCTTACCCGGCAGGTACTCGCGGAATTGAACCCTCCCTTTAAAATGTACCAGGGACTCATCAATAGAAATACACTTCTCGGGGGTGTATGCTTGGGAAAACCGGGCACTGGAACAGTCTAATAGGGGTCTCCGTTTAGACAAACGGTCAAAACTGGGGTCATCTCGGGGTGGGCACGGCTCATTATCAGTATAATGTAAGAAGCGAAGTATTGCCTCATTTATTTATTTTTTTAGGTTCCAGTTCAGTTCTGAAGTTGCTTTGAGGGGCCCATATATTAGAAACCCCTATCAAATACCCCATTTTAGAAACTAGACCCCTCAAAGTATTCACAACAGCATGTAGAAAGTTTATGAACCCTTTAGGTGTTTCACAAAAATTTAGAGCAAAGTAGAGGTGAAATTTACATTTTTTTTTTGTCAGAAAATCCTCTTTATACCATTTTTTTTATAACACAAAAGGATTTATCACAGAAACGCAACTTAATACGTATTGCCCAGATTCTGCAGTTTAGAGAAATATCCCACATGTGGCCCTAGTGCGGTAATGGACTGAAGCACCGGCCTCCGAAGCAAAGGAGCACCCAGTGGATTTTGAGGCCTCTTTTTTATTAGGCACCATGTCCGGTTTGAAGAGGTCTTGTGGTGCCAAAACATTGGGAACCCCCCAAAAGTGACCCCAATTTGGAAACTAGACCCCTTGAGGAATACATTGTAGTTTTCTTGGGGTGCATGCGGCTTTTTGATCAGTTTTTATTCTATTTTTAGGTGGCGTGGTGACTAAAAAACAGCAATTCTACTATTGTTTTTTTTTTCGTTTTTTTTTACAGCGTTCACCGTGCGCTATAAATGACATATTCACTTTATTCTGCGGGGCGATACGATTACGGCGATACCAGATGTTTATAGTTTTTTTTGGTCTTATGGCGTTTGCACAATAAAATACGTTTTGTAAACAATCATTCACTTTTTGTGTTCCCTTATTCTAAGAGCCATAACGTTTTTATTTTTCAATCAATAAAGCCGTGCGAGGACTTATTTTTTGCGTAACGAACTGTAGTTTTGATCAGTACCATTTTTAGGTACATGCGACTTTTTGATCTCTTTTTATTCCATTTTTTGGGAGGTGAAGTGACCAAAGAATTGTGATTGTGGTTCGGTTTATTATTATTTTATTTTACGGCGTTCACCGTGCGGGATAAATAATGAAATAATTTTGTAGTTCAGGCCGTTACGGACGCGGCGATACCAATTATGTATAGTTTATTTGTTTGTTTATATATTTTTATTAATAATAAAGGACTGATAAGGGAAAAGGTGGGATTTTTACTTTTATTACTTTTAAATCTTTTATTTTCTAATTTTTACACATCTTTTTTTAACTTTTTTTTCACTTTATTACTTTGTCCCACTAGGGGACAAGAGGGCAGGAGGCTCTGATCGCTATTCTAATACACTGCACTACATGCGTAGTGCAGTGTATTAGAGCTGTCAGCTACTCACTGACAGCAAGCATAGTGGGTCCTGACGTTGTCAGGACCCACTAGGCTTCCGTCTATGGCATAGCCGGACGCCATTGTTTGGTGTCCGGTTGCCATAGTCACCATCGCCGGCCGCTATCGCGTAGCAGGCCGGCGATGGCAGCTTAACCCCTAAAAAGCCGCGATCTCTATAGAACGCGGCTTTTAAGGGGTTAATCAGCGGGGACACAGCGATCGGTCCCCGCTGTAGGAGCTGTGACAGCTGCTGAACAAGACAGCAGCGTCACAGCTCCTGTATGTGTCGGGAGGACGGCCGAAACGGCCGTTACTCCCGAGACGTACTATTACGGCATGGAGCGCGAACTATACAGCTGCCATGACGTAATAGTACGTCAAGGAGCGGGAAGGGGTTAAGACACCTGTTTTAATCATGCTTATGTTTCATGAGAGCAACCGGCCCAGCCAGCAATGAGTGTAATGTTATCTGCATTTCTTTTTTATCACTTAGCAAAGACGAACCTACACTCACTACATGCCACCCACCATCTATGGGTACAGAGCGAAGAATGATGGGAATCAAATGTAAGCTTTTAATGTTTAACTTAGTGGACTTTTAATATCTCAAGCACTCTGGCTTCTATTTTGTGGGGCACAGTTTATAATAGGTTGTACTAAGCTTCAAATGCCTAGAAGCATTGTCGTGGAGAACCCTGTGTTAGTTGGGTGGGGGCCCCATCATAAATAACTGTTCCATACTGTTGGCAGTCTTAATCTGGCCCTGTACATATGCTGTCAGGACTGTTATGGGGGTGTTCCTGTCAAAGAAAAAAAGTACTTAAAATGCTAGTTAAAGTTTCTGATGTAGTCAGCAAACATGTACACAGAGCCGGTTTTAGACAAAGTGTGGCCCTGGGCAAAGTTAAAAGTGGGGCCCCAATGCTGAATTACTGTATCAATAATGCAGTCAATTCAGAAGGCGATGTGAAGAGAACTGCATCACTGATTTCTAGCGCGTCCAGGACTGCTGCAAGACCCAAAGCATATGTCCACCCTCTCACACAAAAATATTATCTATATACATATACAGTCAGTGGCGTAACTACCGTGGTAGCAGCCGTAGCGGCTGCTATGGGGCCCACGGCTTGAGGGGGCCCTTGCCGCCAGCCGACACGCCCCGCCATATGCCCGGTTGCGCTGCTAGCAGCCGTTATGGCTGCTACAGCGGTGGCGCCGCTACCGCGGGGCCCGCGCCGCCGAGCCTCTTACATGTATGGGCCGGGTGACACAGGCCCTCTCATGCCCGTAGGCGTCGCTAGTACTGGAGGGGGCCCCAGTGCTAGCGACAGCCACCACATCTTGCAGTAATTGTACCTGCGGCTATAGCACGCAGGTAAAAAATACATGCATTAGCGCTGAATGGACAGGCATGTTCCATGCCCGACCATTCAGCGTCTTACAATGATGGTGATTGGTGGGGCAAAATGACTTTCCCCGCCAAACAGTGCCTTTCAACGACGCTGGCGGCGATGACGTCATCGCGACGCTTCCGTGCTTGAAAGGCGTTGATTGCAGGGGGAAGTCATTCTGCCCTGCCAATCAGCGCCTTTGAATGACGCGTGATTCAGCACCAGCAGACCTGCTCAGAAGAGAGCAGATCTGCATTGCCATCGGACGGCGCGGGAACAAGATCATGTATGTAAAAGTTTTTGGTTTTTTTCTAATAAAACTGTGAGTGGCACTATCTACAGGGGGGCTCTATCTACAGCGGGGGTTGTCTATATATGGGGATGTGGGCCACTGTATACAGGGGGGTCTATATGTGGAGCACTATCTACAGGGGGGTCTATATGTGGGGATGTGGGGCACTATATACAGGGGGGTCTATATGTGGGGATGTGGGGCACTATCTACAGGGGGGGTCTAAATGTGGGGATGTGGGACACTATATACACAGGGGCCTATAAGTGGGGATGTGGGGCACTATCTACAGGGGGTTCTATATGTGAGACACTATATACAGAGGTGTGCTATATGTAGAGCACTATCTACAGGGGAGCTATTTTTAGGGCACTTTCTATAGGGGTGGGCTATATGTGGGACACTATATACAGGGGTGGGTTACCTGTGGGGCACTAGCAACAGGCGGGCTATATGTAGGGCACTGTCTACAGGGGTGGGCTATATGTGGAGCACTATAGGGGAAGCTATATGTAGGGCAGCATGGTGGCTCAGTGGTTAGCACTATTGCCTTGCAGCTCTGGAGTCCATATGTGGGCACTATGTACAGAAGCTCTATGGGGGTCACTATCTACAGGGGGCTAGGGGGGCACTATCTACAGGGGGCACGGTGTGTGTGTGGGACGCAGTGTATGGTACTATTATAATCAGGGACACAGTGTATGGCGCTATTATAGTTAGAGGTGCAGTGTATGGCGCTTTATTATATTTAGAGGTGTTGAGAATTTTAACTTCGTTTATAGGTGCAGAAATGTTTTAAAAGTGAGAAGCTGAAGACATCTGAGCGGAAAACTGCAGAAATGGGTCCTGGCCGGGAGAAATCCATCATAGAGGTCTGGACCGGAGGGAGAAGAAAAGAACTAGAATCTGAGACGTCACCGATGAGTCACTTAATGTAAATGTTTATTCTGCCTTTAATCAGCACTGTAGTCACTGTATAATCTGCAGCGAGATGATGGGTGGTTTGATTATGATATGATTTTTCTTTGTGAAACAACATCTCCCAGCATATGCTTTCTATTGTTCGGGCCATGCTGGGAGATGTAGTTTTACGCCGTACAAATCTATACGGCAGGGATTGCACTAAATTTGTTCTGGTGTTGTATACAGTGCCCACCAAAAGTTCCGGAACACCCTCATAACTTTTGAACGGCTCGAGGTAGAGGGTTGAAATTTGGTAGGATTTAATGGGGTCATAAAATCTACCAGTTAACGAGAAAAAAAAACACCCCCTCCCCCTTGGGGGCGGTGGGATTGGTGGGGGCAGCAAAACCTTAAATGGCACGGGGGGTCGAGTGGGGGCTCATTTGAAAGCTCTTTTCAATACGAAAACAATGCCTCAATCGATTTTGAGATATAATTATTTTTTCGCTTAGATATTTAACTTTAAAGTTATCATCTTCATTATCGGCTACCGCCGGTGTCAGCATATGTGTGTGGGTGCATGTGCGTGCGTGTGCGTGTGTGAGCTTGGGAATGTCACATCAAGGTGACTTTAAATTACGTATTATTACAATCGGCCTCAGCGATACAAAATAGACCTTGTCTACGATTGTAACATGATTTCATGTGTACACATTTCGGTATATATGTGTGTGTGAGTGTATATACTAGTCCTTCCCAATGAATTAGAATATCATCAAAAAGTTAATCTATTTCAGTATTTAAATTCAAAAAGTGTCTCTCATATATTATATAAGTTCAATACACACAGAGTGATCTAATTCCAGCATTTTTTTCTTTTAATGTTGATGATTATGGCTAAAAGTTAATGAAAACCCAAAATTTAGTGTCTCAGAAAATTAGAATATTATATAAGCCCAATTTCAAAAAGGATTTTTAATTCCGAAATGTTGGCCTACTGATAAGTATGTACAGTAAATGCACTCAATACATGGTCGGGGCTCCTTTTGCATGAATTACTGCATCAATACAGCGTGGCATGGAGGCGATCAGCCTGTGTCCTTACACACACTACTGAAAGAAAGGTCATGTATAAAGGATATTGAGGTGCTCTCAATAGGCGAAAGTAAGGATGATAACCCTGACGGATCCGAAGTGTCTTTTAAAGTAGGATAAATCGTTATATCCGAAAGGCGTGACCATGGAAAAGGGATTGGGATGGCGGCAGCTTTTAGGAAGGCCGGAAGGATGCTGAGTGGCATAAGAGGGGAAGGTCCTCTACATGTCTGGTTTTTAGAGAAAGAAGCTCTGCCACACATACACCGTGCCCTTTAATGTTCCGCTATAAGTGGCAGATGTCAGGGGTACACCAGACCATATAATACCTTCTTTTCCAAGAAGATGTCGCTCAACGTGGACATGAGGCGGCGGCTTCTGCTTATGCACTAAGGCCAACCATTGAGTTAAATAGTTGGCTCTGTAATAAGCCTGAACATCAGGCAACCCGCATCCCCCTCGTTGTCTAGTAAGCTTTATTTGAGCGTATGAAATTCTGGGATGAGCAGAATTACAGACAAATTTGGAAAATAGGCAATGAATTTGAGTAGAAAAGGATTTCGGCAGCCAAATTAGGATTGTCTGGATCACATACAGAATTTGCGGCATTACATAGCATTTGAGTATATTTTTTGTTCCCAACCACAAAACATAAGGTATTTTTAGGCTTGAGAGATGTGTACTGATTTTCTTTAACAGTGGTTTATAATTATACTCAAACAACTTGGCAGGGTCTGAGGTGATGTGGACACCCAGATATTTTATGTCGGCAAGTTGCCAGGAAAACGGTGTGGACAATTTAAGTTGTTGGATCACTAAATCCGTGAAATATTTAGCGCCTCGGATTTCCCAAAATGAATCTTAAAATTTGAAGCTTTATCAAAGTCTTCAAGAATCAAGTGAATCACTGGAAAAGCCTGTAGGGGTTTTGTTAAAAGTAAAAGCAGATCATCAGTGAAGGCAGAGGTGGAATGCATGACAGAACCTATCCCTAGGCCATGAATGTCAGGAGATTGTATGAATTTCTGAATCAGGGGTTCTATCGTTAGTACAAATAAAAAGGGGGATAGCGGACAACCCCGTCTCGTGCCATTGTGAATGTTAAAAGGTGGGGAGACAGTGCCATTTACTCTAATTTTAGCGTGTGGGTCCTAATAAAGTATGAAAATGGCTCTAATAAAGGAAGGGGGAAGCCAAATCGGGCCAATACCACCTCCATATAATCCCATGCAACTCGATCGAAGGCCTTTTCTGCGTCAGTGCTGAGGAAGACCAATGGAATTCCCTGTCGTTTAGCAAATTATCACTCTAGTAGTATTACATTTCTCTTCTCTACCCGGGACAAATCCCGTTGGTTTGGGGTTAATAAGTTTAGGGAGGAGCAAGTTGATCCGGTGTGCTAGAAGCTTCGCCCACCATTTCACGACTGTATTCAGCAGGGAAATGGGCCTATAATGCTCACAGGCTGTAGGATCTTTACCTTCCTTAGGGAGAACCGTAACATACGCTTCGAGCATTTGTTTGGGTAGACTACCACCCACCAGGAGTGAGTTGCAGACTTTTGAAAAATATGGAAGCAAAGGTCTTGTAATAAAGTATAGGAAACCCATCCGGGTCCGGGCTCCTTCCACTTGGGGATGGAGAATAGAACCTCTCTAACCTCTTGCTCAGTGAATGGTGATGTAAGGCCTGCTATATCACTGTCCTCAAGTTTAGCCAGAGAGATGGTATTCAGGAAGGACTCAATAAAAGTAGTATGATTGTCTGGAGTTTGATAGTAAGTGTTAGATTTGATATCATAAAGGGAAGAGAAAAATTTATGAAACCCTTCCGCAATCTCCTCTGAGGATGAGACTAATTCTCCTGCAACCTTTTTCAATTTGGTAATGAAAGATTTCTCCCTTTGTTTCTTGATGAGGCTCAACATAATTTTTGACCCCTTATCCCCATGAGCATAATATTTAAATTTACATCTCTGGAGGGCCTTTGCCGCTCTGATATTCAAGAGATCCTTGAGCTAATTTCTTAGTTTCAAAAGCTCGGTTTGAGAGTTCTGTAAGGTAGATTTCTTCCTAACGGTTTCCAAAGCTGAAATCTTGTTCAGAAGTGAGCGCATCACTAGATTTTTTGACTCTAGAACCCAAGGCAATAAGCTCGCCCCTAAGACAAATCTTATGGGTTTCCCATATGACCGGTAAAGGAGTCTCCGGAATGTCATTGAAGCGAGAGTACTCCAGAATTTTGCCCTCGATCAGTGAGACATTTTCTGGGGAACCAAGCAATGTTTCATTTAGCGACCAGGACAGTATTTTTGTCAGGAGAGATGGGATGGATAGGGTCAGTGAAATTAGAGCATGGTCTGATATCAGGATAGAACCTATTACAGAGGCAGTAACCGCATTAAGTTGTCTATCTGAGACATAAATTTGATCTAATCTATGATAAATCCCATGTGCAGTGGAATAATACGTGTAATCTCTCATCTCATGAGCAATTCTCCATGCATCGACGAGAAAGAGTTCAGCCAGAGCCCTCTTCACCGTCCTAAGAGCCCTATGAGATAGAGATGAAGATGCAGAAGTGGTGTCGAGAGTGGGGTCCATAACGCAATTGAAATTACCCCATCATCACAATCCCCTCTCTAAAATTCTGTAATTTATGTAGAGTATGGATTAACCATCTATCTTGGTGTCTATTAGGGGTGTATATCTTTGTCAGTGTAATTAAGGTGTTGCCAATTTTCGACTTAACAAATACGAATCTGGCTGCAGGATCTATTTGTTGGGCTAGGAGGGTAAAGGGAACATTCCTACTTATGGCTATGTTAGACCCTCTTGAGGCAGAAGAGTGTGTACTATGGAACCACATGGAGAAGGGAGTATGTGATAGGGAGGGAACATGTGAGTGACGGAAGTGGGTTTCCTGCAAGAATAATATGTCCGACCTGATAATAGAAAACATCTGGTTGCGCTTTTGGGGAGTGTTGAGACCTCTGGCATTCAACGAGATAATGTTAACCGTAGCCATAGATAATACATGTACAATAGGGTATGGGCAGAGCTAGGGTACACATGAGATGTCACCAAAACAGTAAACTTAGAACATAAAACATAAGAAAAGTAAACAGGGTAAGAATTACAGAATAGAATCTATACAAATCCTACATGGTTGAATGGAAATACGGAAGACCAGTCTCCAGGTAGAGATATCTGCCCGGCCAGGAGACTGTAATTTAACAAGAAGTATACTGCATATAAAAGATGAAAAATAAACATTTGAAATATACATGAACTACACTTTCTGAATGGTGCAGAAAAAACTATGGTACCATTATAGTAATACCCAAAAAAGGATACGTCTCTAGTAACTGATGATACGTCTTCCAAAACACAGAGATCAGAAAGTCCTAACAGAAGTGAACAATTACCCCAGGTCACCGCCTAGGCGGTAGAGGAAAAACAAAGTCCACACCCATAGAAATCAGGTCTTGGATGAGTCCTGGTCGATGAGAGCTCTCCTTGGAGATTTAATCGTGACATGGGTAGACCAGTCATCTGGAGGCGGTAGATCCGGGTATATAGTGCATAGGTGAACCGCTAGCCACGATGGTATATCCATTGGGGTGATTCGGAACATGTTCCATATTTTGTGCAAATCCTCAGGTTTTTCCACTAAGGGTTTTCCATTGTGCATAACTGAAAGTCCCAAGAGATGTAACCATCTGTACGGAATTTTTCAGTCTTTAGAACTCTCCTTTTGGCAAGTGTACTAGCTGCCATATCTTCGAATAACAGAATTTTGCAGCTTTCATAATAAATGTCCTGTGATTCTCTGGCTTTTTGCAAGAGCGCAGCTGTGTCGACAAAGCTTAGTAAACCACAGACCACATCTCCCGGCGGTTCTGCAGGGGTGGGTTTGGGCCTCAGTGTTCTATGTATGCGTTCAATGACAACTTGAGAGGCACGATCAGGTCCTACTAAGTCGGAGAAGATTGACAGGGCTGCTGATCGCAGTGCATCGGGTGCCACCGTTTCCGGCATACCCCTGATCCGAATGTTGTTTCTCCTATTACGGTTTTCCAGGTCCTCTAGATGAAGGAATGCATTGTTTAAGTGATCCTGTTGAGTAATAACATTTGTTTGTGTAGCTGCGCTGTGAGATAGTAATGCAGTTTGGAGTTTTCAAGAGTTTCCACTCTGTGGCCAATGTGTTTGACATCAGCTTGGATATCGGAATGTTCTTTCAATACCGGTGACAAGGCTTGTGATAAACATTTCTTGAGAAAGGCTCTAGAGATATGGCATGCATCTGTGTCATAAATTGAAGTGGTCTGTGCAGTGCTGCCCTCTCCATCTGAGTGTCACATAGGGTTTGTGGACCCACAGGGCTGTACCGCCTTGGCGATATGGCAGCTGGCCAACAGGGCGCAGGTCAGAGTCTATAGTTCATATAGGGTACCTGTGGCAGCTCGGACAGTAGCAAGGCAGGCTTGGCTGGGACTAGACAGCAGGTAGACATCAGGCGTGGAGTAGCAGGACAGGCGTGGTATACAGCACAGCACTGCAGCAGCTCAACACAGCACTAGATCAGGATACAGGTTACAGGATACAGGAACAGGGAACACTGGGAGCAGGAAACACTAGGGGACTATTTGCAAGACAAACTTAGGATACGACAACGACGCTCAGGCGTGGGAGGAAGGGGCTGAGACCTTCTTATAGCCCAGGGTGCTCTGGGAGCAATCAGCTCAATCTTCCACATGCGTGCGCTCTGGCTTCTTAAGTGTGAACTGAGCTCGCGACCGCACCCTGGTGGTCACTGTGGAACAGGACAGCGATATGTGCAGACATCTCTGGAGAGAAGGGCGTCGACTGGATGGAAGGAGTTCATGGTCAGCGACCACGGACGTTACACTGAGTCACCATCTTGTGCCAGTTCAGCATCCTCATCATATGTGTAATGGTGGCGACCGGCAGGGGAGGTAGCATGTTTCTTATTAAAGAATCTGTCAACGTCCTGTTTTTTTTTTGTCTCGTTTAGGAGTGCTTTGGGTATACTTAGGCTGTCTTTGCTCGTTTTCACCATCTTTTATCTCTTTTGGTACCGTAGGGGAAGGAAAGCGCGTGTTTCTCAAGTGGTAATTACATTTGGTTCATTAGAACCACGCTTAGAGCTTCCCCAACAGCCTCCCTATGTAGTGAAAGGGAGGAGGGGTCGCCTGGCAAAAATGTAGGGTCAAAGTCCAATTAAATGTAGTATAGGACAGTCTGTTGGCAGCATATATACACTGGGTAAAAGTTCAGCAATTAAAACAATAGAGCACATTCTGATAAGTAAGAGAGTATGAGAAGAGGAGGGGGTACATGTGGCATTTACTCAGCAGCCTTTGCACGCTTGTCTGCAGGTTTACCTAGGTAGCATGCACAGGATTGTAGTCCTTCAGACGTCTTAGTGAACGCCTCTGTCACGGGAGGGAGCCGGAGCGGATGAGACAGCAATAAGGCCCAAAATCCCGGCTGTAATATGCCTCCGACCATCGATGTCCGCTGTTACGGCATATGAGGGGGAGAAGCCCGCAGAGAAGCTGCAGAGCGAGCTTCAATCCTCAGCCGTAAGTATAACAGTGCGGCCCTTGCTGCCAACGATCCGTTCCGCCAGAAATCTAGCCCGTAATCTTCCACGAGGCGCAGGTCTCACTCGCCGATTGCCAGCTAAGTGCGAGAAATGGCGTCGGGCAGGCACCTTCGCTATGCCAGTGCAGCAGGGAGGAAGGACAGGCAAGTTTGTAGGCTTTCCTATATGAGATGCCTCCAGATTGAGAGAGATTTAGGCAATTACATACGGAGCCCTCCAGAGATGCGTCTGTTCACAGCAGCGTCCAAACCAAATTAAATTTAATCATTACGCCTTAGAAATAAGGTGGTGATATATATGGGTAAACGGACATACCATTAAGACCTAATTGCGGGCTATTGACCACAATAGGACATAAAGGGTACACCCAGTGAATGGAACGGGAGCATGAGCTGTGCCCGCGCCATATGCAGTGGGTGCCGACTGCAATATGCAACTGGCAATGGCAGAGATCTGCGTTACCTCCATTCCTGGCTGTTTAATCCGTCAGATGCCGTTAGATACATATCAGTGGCTACAGAGGGCCTCCAGGCTTGCCATGGCTATATTCCTATTAGGCTTTGCCAAGAACACAGCCTAACAGATTGCCTCTTAGTTTTAGGGTATGTTCACATGCAGTGACCAAAAACTTCTGAAAATACGGAGCTGTTTTCAGGCAAAAACATCTCCTGATTTTCAGACGTTTTTGTAGCAATTCGCGTTTTTCACGGCGTATTTAACGGCCGTTTTTGGAGCTGTTTTTCAATGGAGTCAATGAAAAACGCCTCCAAAAACGTCTCAAGAAGTGACATGCATTTCTTTTTCGCGGGCGTCTTTTTACGCACCGTATTTTGACAGCGACGCATAAAATTAAGCCTCGTGGGAACAGAACACCGTAAATCCCATTGCAAACAATGGGCAGATGTTTGTGGGCATATTAGGGATGTTTTTTAAGGCGTAATTCGAGGCGTAAAACGCCTGAATTACGCCTGAAAACACTGCGTGTGAACATACCCTTATACTCAAAGACAATAATGCTATGGAATAATGAATATACCAAAGCATTAGCTAAGCAATCATTAGATTGTATTTGGAAGTCCCCCAGTAAGACTAAAAAAAAAATAAAAAATAAAAAAATTAATAAAGTTTAATACATTTCATTTGGAAAAAAAAAAGTGTTCACAGTTAAAATAAAAGCATTTTTGGCGGTTTTATTTAGCAAAAGTGTTAAAAAGATAGTTATAGAGTTAGCACATAAGTTAAACCAAACCACACGATGAACGGTGTAAAACAGTGTAAAAAAACTGAAAAACAGTGATGAAAAAAACTGATAGAATTGCAGTGTCCTTAACCCCTTCCCGCATTTTCACGTACAGTTACGTGATGGGAGCTGGTGTTTTCCCGCAATTCCACGTAATGTAATATAGTTCAGACTATGGAAGATGTTTGTGAATTGCAAGCGGATTTAAAAAAACTGAGTGTTTGGGCCTCCACTTGGCAAATGAAGTTTAATGTAGATAAATGTAAAGTTATGCACCTGGGTACGAACAACTTGCATGCATCATATGTCCTAGGGGGAGCTATACTGGGAGAGTCACTTGTTGAGAAGGATCTGGGTGTACTTGTAAATCATAAACTAAATAACAGCATGCAATGTCAATCAGCTGCTTCAAAGGCCAGCAAGATATTGTCGTGTATTAAAAGAGGCATGGACTCACGGGACAGGGATGTAATATTACCTCTTTACAAAGCATTAGTGAGGCCTCATCTAGAATATGCAGTTCAGTTCTGGGCTCCCGTTCATAGAAAGGATGCCCTGGAGTTGGAAAAAATACAAAGAAGAGCAATGAAGCTAATAAGGGGCATGGAGAAGCTAAGTTATGAGGAAAGTTTAAAAGAACTAAACCTATTTAGCCTTGAAAAAAGACGACAAAGGGGGGAAATGATTAACTTATATAAATATATGAATGGCACATACAAAAAATATGGTGAAATCCTGTTCCATGTAAAACCCCCTCAAGAAACAAGGGGGCACTCCCTCCGTCTGGAAAAAGAAAGGTTCAACCTGCAGAGACGACAAGCCTTCTTTACTGTGAGAACTGTGAATTTATGGAATAGACTACCACAGGAGCTGGTCACAGCAGGGACAGTAGATGGCTTTAAAAAAGGCTTAGATAATTTCCTAGAACAAAAAAATATTAGCTCCTATGTGTAGAAATTTTTTACTTCCCCTTTCCCATCCCTTGGTTGAACTTGATGGACGTGTCTTTTTTCAACCGTACAAACTATGTAACTATGTAACTGTACGTAAAGGAGATGGAGCTGGCTCAGGAGCTGAGCCAGCGACATCACCGCCGGGTGACAGCTGTATGTTACAGCTGGCACCCTGAGGTATCGGCCAGGACCGGATCTAGCCTCCGATCTGACCGATTAACTCCTCACATGCTGCGTTCAATAGAGATCGCAGCATGTGAGGAGTTTATAGCCACCGACACCCCAGCTGGTGGCTGCAAAGGCGATCGGAGGCCTAATACTTACCTCCCGGTCTGCCAGCAACTAAATCCTCCTATGTCGTCGGCGGGGCCCAAAAGGCTTCCGGTATCATCGGCAAGATGGCGCCGGCTCAGCGTCATCAGCAGTGGGTGTCAGCTGTATGTTACAGCTTGCATCCCACTGTAAAGGCAGGAACCGGAGCTAGCTCCGATTCCTGCCATTAACCCCTTCAATGCAGCGATCCAATGCAATCGCTGCATCAAAGTGGTTTGTATGAAATCGGCAGCCTGCCATGCGATGGCAAGGCTGGTGACTGCTACTATGGCAACAGGAGGCCTAACAATGGCCTCCTGTCTGCCATTACGGAAGCCGATTAGGCCCCGTCCGGTGGCAGAGCCTAATCGGCTTGCTGTCAGTGAACAACTGACCGTTCTAATACATTGCACTACATAGGTAGTGCAATGTATTAGAACATCAAACAAAGTTGGAGCTTCAAGTCCTCTAGTGGGAATAAAGAATAGTGTAAAAACAAGTGTAAAAAAAGTAAAAATAAAAGTTGTAAAAAATACAATAAAAGTTTCAAGTAATAACATAAAACACAATCGCCCTTTTTCCCTTATCAAGTCATTTATTATTGAAAAAAATAATAAAGCCACACATATTTGGTATCGCTGTGACCGCAATGACCTGAACTATAAAAATATTATGTTATTTATACCGCACAGTGAACGCAGTAAAAAAATAAAATAATATACTGACATAATTGCTATTTTTTGGTCACTTTGTCTTCCAAAAATGTAAATAAAAAGTGATCAAAAAGTTGCATGTACCCAAAAATGGTACCTATAAAAACTATAACTCATCTCACAAAAAACAAGCCCTCATACAGCTCCGTAGACGAAAAAATTACAACCGTTATGGCTCTCACAACTTGGCGACAGAAAAAATCCATTCTCTTTTAATGTAATTTTATTGTGCAAAAAGTTGTAAAACATAAAAAAAAGTGCTATAAATTAGGTATCACCGGAATCGGGCTGACCCACAGAATAAAGGTGACATGTAATTTATAACGCGTGGTGAACACTGTATAAAAAGAACTAAAAAAAATATGCCAGAATTGCTGTTTTTTGGTCACCTTGCCACCCAAAAAAAAAAAGGATAACAAGTGATCAAAAAGTCATATGTACCCCAAAATGGTACCAATAAAAACTACAGCTCGTCCCGCAAAAAAAACAGCCTTCATACCACTACGCTCCAAAAGCCAAAGGGCGCTACCTCCCTTCTGAACCCTACAGTGTGCCCAAACAGCAGTTTACTTCCACATAAATGGCATCGCCATACCTGGGAGAACCCTTTTAACAATTTTTGGGGTGTGTGTCTCCAGTGGCACATGCTGGGCACAACATATTTGCCACTGAAATAGCATATCTAGGGAAAAATTTTAATTTTTACTTTGCACCTTCCGCAGCGCAATCATTCATGGAAAAGGCCTGTGGGGTGAAAATGCTCACTACACCCCTTAATAAATGCCTTGAGGGGTGCAGTTTTCAAAATGGGGTAACTTCTCAGCAGTTTCTTTTATTATTTCACTTCAGAGCCTCTGCAATTGTGATCCAATACTTTGTAAATTGCCAAATTAGGCCATAATTTTACATGGTACTCTTTCACTCCTGAGGCTGGTCGAATGTCCAGGCAACAGATTAGGGCCACACATAGGATGTTTCTAAAATCGGGACACACAGCATAATAATTAGAGAGCTGTCTTGTTATACATATTGGCATATCTATGGAAAAAATCCTATTTTCACTCTGCAACATCGAGTGCACACCAATTTCTGCCAATCACCAGTGGGGTTAATATGCTTACTACACCCCTAGGTGAATACCTTGAGGGGTGTAGTTTCCAAAATAGGGTCACTTCTAGGGGGGATCCACTGTTTTGGTCCCAGAGGGACCGCAAATGCGACATAGCGCCCAGAAACCAATCCAGCAAAATCTGTACTCCAAAAGCCAAATGGCGCTCCTTCTCCTTCTGAGCCCTACACTGTGCCCAAACAGCAGTTTATTACCACACATGTGATATTGCCATTAACAGGAGAAGTTGCTTTACAAGTGTTTGGGTGCTTTTTTTCATTTATTTGTTGAGAAAATGAAAAATTTTCAGCCAAAACTACGTCTTATTGAAGAAGAAGGATTTTTTTTTATTTTCACGGCCCAATTCTAATAAAATCTATGAAACACCTGTGGGGTCAAAATACTCACTACACCCCTGGATGAATTCCTCAAGGGGTGTAGTTTCGTGAATCGAGTTACTTTTGGGGAGTTTCCACTGTACTGGTACCTTAGGAGCTTTGCAAAAGTGACATGGTGTCAAGAAACCAATCCAGCAAAATGTGTGCTCCAAAAGCCAAATGGCGCTCCTTCACTTCTGATCCTTGCCGTGTGCCCAAACAGCAGTTTATAACCACAAATGGGGTATTGCCGTACTCCAGAGAAGTTGCTTTACAAATGTTGGGGTTCCTTTATTCCTTTATTTGTTGAGAAAATGAAAAATTTTGAGCTAAAGCTACGTCTTATTTGAAAAAAATGATTTTTTTTTTATCTTCACTGCCCAATTCTAATTAAATCTATTAAACCCCTGTGGGTTCAAAATGCACCCCTAGATGGATTCTTCAAGGGGTGTAGTTTCCTAAATGGAGTCACTTTTTTTGTGTTTTCACTGTTTTGGTCCCCTAGGGGCTTTGCAAATGCGACGTGGTCTCCGCAAACCATTCCTGCTAAATTTGAGCTCCAAAAGCCAAATGGCGCTCTTTCCCTTCTGAGCCCTGCTGTGTGTCCAAACAGCTGTTTATGACCACATGCGGGGTATTGTTTTACTCAGGAGAAATTGCTTTACAAATGGAGGGGTGCATTTTCTCCTTTAGTCCTTGTGAATATTAGAAAAAATTAGCTAAACCTACATTTTCTTTGAAAAAATGTAGACTTTCATTTTCACGGCCTATTTCCAATAATTTCTGCAAAAAACCTGCGTGGTCGAAATGCTCACTATATCCCTAGATAATTTCCTCAAGGGGTATAGTTTCCAAGATGGGGTCACTTTTGGGGATTTCCACTGTTTTGGCACCGCAAGATCCTTTTAAACCTGACATGGTGCCTAATATTTTCTAATAAAAAGAAGACCCCAAAATCCTCTAGGTGCTCCTTTGCTTCTGAGGCCTGTGCTTCAGTCAATAAGTGCACTAGGGCCACATGTGGGGTATTTCTAAAAACTGCAGAATCTGGGCAATAGATATTGAGTTGCGTTTCTCTGGTAAAACTTTCTGTGTTACAAAAAAAATAGATGAAAAATTAATTTCTGCAAAAAAAAATGACATTTTAAAATTTCCCATCTACTTTGCCTTAATTCCTGTGAAACGTCTAAAGGGTTAAGAAACTTTCTAAATGCTGTTTTGAATACTTTGAGGGGTAAAGTTTTTAAAATGGGGTGACTTATCGGGAGTTTCTAATATATAAGTATCTAATATATACTCTTATCGGGAGTTTCTAATATATCTCCCCGCTCTGCCATTAAACAAAAGACATGTATCCCCTATCCACAGGACAGGGGATACATGTGTGATCGCTGGCAGTGATAGGGAGAACGGGGGACTGAAAGTCCCCTGAAGTTCTCCATTACAAACCTCGGACTTCCGGGGTCTGTGTCGGCAGCTCCGTAGAAATGAATGGAGCGCCGGTCACGCTTGTGCGCATGCGTGACCGCGCTCCTTTCATTTTTAGTGAGCTGCGCAGACGCTGGAAGTCAGAGGTTAGTCATGGAGAACTTCGGGGGACTTTCGGTCCCCCGTTCTCCCTATCACTGCCAGCAATCACACATGTATCCCCTATCCTGTGGAGAGGGGATACATGTATTTTATTAGGACACACTGTAGGTCACATTTTTTTGGGAGGGGGGACGCTGTATGGCGTTCCCTAAAGGGGGGACGCTGTATGGCGTTCCCTACAGGGGGGGCTGTATGGCATTCCCTACAGGGGGGAACGCTGTATGGCGTTCCCTACAGGGGGGGGACGCTGTATGGCGTTCCCTACAGGGGGGGATGCTGTATGGTGTTCCCTACAGGAGGGGCTGTATGGCGTTCCCTACAGGGGGGGCTGTATGGCGTTCCCTACAGACCTCCCTGTAGGGAACGCCATACAGACTCCCTGTAGGTAACGCCATACAGTCCCCCCTGTAGATAACGCCAGACAGCCCCCTCTGTAGGGAACGCCATACAGCCCCCCGTAGATAACGCCATACAGTCCCCCCTCTAGATAACGCCATACAGTCCCCTCTGTAGATAGCGCCATACAGTCCCCCTGTAGATAACTCCATACAGCCCCCCTGTAGATAGCGCCATACAGCCCCCCTGTAGATAGCGCCATACAGCCCCCCTGTAGATAGCACCATACAGCCCCCTTGTAGATAGCGCCATACAGCCCCCCTGTAGATAGCGCCATACAGACCCCCTGTAGATAGCGCCATACAGCCCCCCTGTAGATAACGCCATACAGCCCCCCTGTAGATAGTGCCATACAGCCCCCTGTAGATAGCGCCATACAGTCCCCCTGAAGATAGCGCCATACAGTCCCCCCATGTAGGGAACGCCATACAGTCCCCCCATAGATAACGCCATAGAGCCCCCCCATAGATAACGCCATACAGCCCCCTCTGTAGATAGCGCCATACAGCCCCCTCTGTAGATATCTACAAAGGGGGCTGTATGGCGTTATCTACAGGGGAGCTGTATGGCGTTATTAAAAGGGGGGGTTTGTAAAAAAGACACTATCTACAAGCAAATGTTTGCTATGGGGCCCAGTCTTTCCTAGTTACGCCCCTGTATAAGGCCCTAAAATCCGCTTCACAACCGAACTGGTCCCTGTAAAAATAGCCTTTTGAAATTTTCTTGAAAATGTGAGAAATTGCTGCTAAAGTTCTAAGCCTTGTAACGTCCTAGAAAAATAAAAGGATGTTCAAAAAACAATGCCAATCTAAAGTAGACATATGGGTCATGTTAATTAGCAACAATTTTTTGTAGTATTACTATCTGTCTTACAAGCAGATACATATACATTTAGAAAATGCTAAGTTTTGCAATTTGTCGCTACATTTTGGTGTTTTTCACATTTAATTAAATACTTAATGTATCGAGCAATATTTTAGTAACATAAAGTCCAATGTGTCACGAGAAAACAATCTCAGAATCGCTTGGATAGGTAAAAGCATTCCGAAGTTATTACCACATAAAGCGAAACATGTCAGATTTGAAAAAATTGGCTGTGTCCTGAAGGCCAAAACAGGCTGCGTCCTTAAGGGGTTAAGGCCCAAACTTTAGATGCAAAGAGATAATATATAATATACTTAATATTATAAAATACAATGTTGATGGCAAGTCTGTGTTCGAGAGGAAAACTCTATTTAATGTGACTTCTAATATTTTTATGTTGGTTTTTTTCTAGCGATAATTCCTCATTGGAAGAGTTGATAGATTTGGATTCTAGGTGATAAATTCACTACGAACTTCATTGAGAGAATCTACTCTACAATTTATAACATCTGATGAATAGACATCACTACTAGTCAGGCCATGCAGAGGGCAGTCATCTGTGCGGGCACTCAAGTACTATTTACCATGCACTTTTCCTTTATTGATTCTTCATTTCTATTATAAATCAATAAAATTCTATAAATATATGAGACGTTTTCACTTATTGTTTTATTAGTTATAAGGTATAACACATCACTTAATGCAGTACTCATTTTCATACAGTTACCATTGCAGATTCCTTTATGTTTAGAGGACTAAATAACCCAGCATGCAGCAATATTTTGTCCATCAAAAGGATAGACGTCATTTTGGAAACCCGACGGAACCCATTAATGTCAATAAAACCCTTTTGGGGGCTTCCAATTTTCCCATTATTCTGTTTCTCTCAAGGAACACAATAATGGAAAACAGCGCACGCAGATGTAAACAGCGCCTTACAAGGCTGGTGCAGAGCAGCCGGGCCATTCATGGGGTTTGTAGTTTAACCCCTTCCCGACGATTATTCGTATCTGTAAGTCATGATCGGTGAGGTGTGCCTGCAACAGTTACGACAAGATGATGGCGCGGTCTCAAAAGCTGAGCCTGCCCCATCAGCAGCGGGTGTCAGCTGTATATTACACCCAACGCTCTGCAGTAATGGCAGGGACCTGGAGCTAGCTCTGGTCCCTGCCATTAATCCCTTAATGGTTTGTAATCGACACCCCGCAATGCGATTGCGAGGGTGCCGATGGCTGTTATTGCAAATGGAGGCCTAACAAGGGCCTTTTGGTCTGCCCTGTACAAAAGTCTATTAGGCCCTGCTGGAGGCAGAGCCTAATAGGCTTGCTGTCAGTGTAAGACTGACCATTCTGCATAGGTTCTACATAGGTAGTACAATGTATTAGTATAGAGATCAGACAGTTGGATACTTACCCACCTTGGGCCTTGTTAAGACCTTGGCCCTGTGCATGAGAAAGCCAGCCTACCATCATCTGCCTATCTGAGTTGTAACTAAGACTGTACCTCTCATATTAAGAAGTGAACTTTGTACATTTCTTTCTGTGGCTGCTTGTGCTGTATAAACACCAGCGTAGTAAAGTTTGAGTTGGCAACAAATCCCCTGATTGATACCATCTTTGAACGAACTGTACACCCCACAGGCTCACCATTACATCTGATTTGGCGTTGTCGGCAGGATTTCACAGCTCTGGAGAAAAATGGCTGCCAGCAAGATGAACTTGATCATGTATTGTTGGAACTGGTTTGATGACCCTGATGTGCAGAGACAGATCCAGTTAGGGTCAAAGAAGCAGTGCCACAGCAGGGGTAAAGGTTGTGCCCTACATGCTCATGAGAGGGCCTTGTGTACACGCGAAAGGCACCTGCAGAGCAAGTGGTCTTCGCCACCTGCAGAGACCATGCAGGTGAAGTTAAATTAGACTGTCTAGCTGGGTGGATAGAAAGCAGAGAATGTGGGCCCAAGTGAGGCTGCACAACTGCCACTTTGTCCGTTGGCGGAATCAACCAGTCTGCAACAGGCAGGTTTGAACAAGTCACAGTAAGTTGAGGCTGGGTGACTAGACAAGTTCATTCTGCACAAGTCGTTCCGTATCCTGCAGGAGTAGTGGGTTTGGAAGAGTTTGATGGTTCCGTAGAACCAAGATAAAAGGTGGCGGATAGTAAAAAACATGGTGGTGTGGTTTGACAAATGCCGAGGTTTGCAGCTTTGTCTTTGTGATCTAGACAGGTGAGGAGGTATTAATACATGGCATGCCTGAAGGCCTTGAGAACTTACAAACTGTTCAGCTGATCGAGTTCATCCTACTGGTGGATCAAACAGGACTTGGGCTGCCTCTATTACTAGGACCCAGCAGTTAGTGGAATTGGAGAATCGGCCTGGCACCTTCACTGTACCAGTGTTCCCAGTGCTGCACCTGCCATGAGGCAAGGTGACCCGACAGCCTCAGGCGGCGCCACCTACACGAAAATGAAGGGCGTCATTTTCAGCCAGGGACGGACTGGACCGGGGGAGGGGGCATGCAAACTTAGCAGACGTGCCGCATGATGGGCACGTGTGTAACACTCCTCCTCCTCTCTGATGCTGTACGCAGTACGCCGCCGCCAGAGAAGAGCTGGTCTGCAGGAGGAGCGGTCGAGCTAACAGGAGAAGTGACGAAACGCACGAGATACATTCCTGCCTTAACTCGGTCGGCCGAAGCTGCTGGGACAGGGACCCGGGAGCATACTGCAAGGGGGGTCTGGGCATTTTACTGACATCCAAGGGCTCTATGGGGGTGGAATAATCCAGATGCTCAGACCCCCCTAACCTTGCAGTATAGTAACTAGTGAGGGCTCTATGGGGGGATAATTATAACTTAGATGTGATCGTTAATAGGCAACCTAATGGATTCAGGTCTCAGCGCTATCACAGCTGCTCTGTATACAGGATACAAAGCAGCTCTATCTCAAAAGCGAACAATAATTTTCAATAAAAAGTAATTAATTGATATCTTTATATATATATAAATATGTTTTTAAAGGCGTACATAGCCTTTAAACTGTAACTAAACTTTTATCATGTCATACTGACATGTCAGAAGTTTTCATCGGTGGGGTACCGAGCACTGAGATCCCCACCGATCGCTAAAATGAAGCAGCAGAAGTGCTCGGGTGAGCGCTGTGCCGCTTCATTTATGATCGACATTCAGCCGAGTGAGCGGTGTACGGACTCATAGACTTTCCATTGAGCCTGTACATTGCTCCAAGGAAAGCCAAACAGAATCGAAGTGGCACACTGCTCGGACCCAACTGATCAAAACTTCTGACATGTCAAAAGTTTTTTTAAAAAGTTGTTACACTTTAAAGAGAACCTTTCACCTGCCCATAGATGTGCATTTGAATGCAGCATGTAATAGGCAGGACTGCACAAACGCCGGGGCACGTTACATTTTTTTCCTACCCTCCATCCTTAATTATATATCGGTGCCGTAATATTTGGCGCCCGATATTTAAATAACCCCATGAACTGTCAATGGGGCGGTAATTGGCAAGGGGGCATGTAACATCGCTGTGACACTGTCCAATCAGCTTCGGACAGTGTCAACAGCAAGAGCTGGAAAGAGGAGAGCATGTGCGCATGCACACTCACTCTTCAGCTCTCGGCAAGCAAGTACAAGACTGTGATCTCTCGCGAGAGATCAGTCCTGTCGTCCTTGTCTGAAGAGAGCTAAAGAGTGAGAGCGTGCTTGCGCACAGCTCCGATAACATAGAACAGAAGAAGAAGAGTTCGCACTCTTCTCCTCTTCTGTTCCGTAGTGGTGGCGAAGCTGCGCGCACACGCTCCAGGACCATTTGGACAACGTTGTAGATTCGTTGGACTACTTCGCTGATTTAAGCTTTTTTTTTTTTTTTTTAATAAAATGGTTAATGTGGAATGTGTGGAAGAGTTATTTCAATAAAATAAATTTTTTTATGTCTCTGTTTTTTAATACTTCATTACCGCCTTAGTAATGGCAGTTGTCTGATTGAGAGCGTCCATTACTAAGAAGGGGCTTAGTGTTAGCCAGTAATAAGGCTATCACTAATCCCTAATATTACCCTGGTACCCACCGCCACCAGGTGTACTGGGAAAAGCTGGTTATGATCCAGCACCTGACCGTCTAAAGAGAAGGGTACTGGGGTGGCTGCAGGCTGGTAATATCAGGCTCAGAATGGTCAAAAACCGTGGCCCTTCCCACCCTGGTAATGCTAGGCTGCTGCTGCTTTATTGTATCTGGCTGGTTATGAAAAATGGAGGGGATCTCACGTAATTTTTTTTCAATTATTTATTTTTTTAAAATGACGTGGGGTTCCCGCTATTTTTCATGACCAGCCAGATACAATAAAGAAGCTTCAGCCTAGCAATACCAGTGTGGGAAGGGCCACGGTTTATGTCCCTTCCCAGCCTGTTAAAACCAGCCTGCGGCCGCACTGCTGACTTACCGTCGCTTCAGATGGTCGGGTACTGGATCGTACTCCCCTCGCAGCAGTGAGAACCTAATAAAGTATTTAAAAAAAAACCATAAGAATTTTTTTATTATTATTATTGAATTCTAAACTCCCCCATGCAACCCTCTTTCACCATTTTTTTTTTTTTTTAAAGTAGATCATCGAAGTAGTCCAATGAATCTACGACGTATTCCAAACGGTCCAGCGTAACCTACCGGAAAAAAGTTAGCAGTATAAAAATTTTAAAAAATTAAATTTGCCACAATAGAAACTAGAGGTTAAGGAAAAATAATTCCCCTTCATGTAACTGCTTCCTGTCAACTGAAAAGTCATCCGCCAGAGGGAAAAATGTCGCAGTACAAGAAAGTCTAATTCCCAGGTCAGGCTTTCTTGTACTCTGCCATCAAGAAACATTTTTCCTCTTGGTGGATGATTTTTCCATTGACAGGTAGCAGAGTTCTTCCGCAGTGGTGTTAGGGGGGCAAACTCGCCAATTTCCCAGTGCCCCCAGAATCGGCCGCTACTCTTGGGCCAGTGCTGTGGGTTTGCCCAGCAGACTAAAATTTTCCAGCCAACCCCTGGCCATTGGCTCCCTGCTCCGCCGTTTGCTCTTGTAGGCCACAGCATGGTTTAGACCTGAGGTCTACAAGAGATCAGGAGCACGCTGATGACGTGTGTCCTTATTGTGGGGGCATAAAGCAGGCATTTTTACTGAGTGGGGGTATAAAGAGGCAAAATTACTGTGGGGGCATTATTACTGAGTGTGGCAGAAAAAGTGGTATTAGTACTGAATTGGGACATAAAAGGCCTCATTACCACTGAATGGAGACATTATTTCTGTGGGGACATAAAGGGGGTATTAGTACTGAGTGAGAATTCTATTACTGGGTGAGGACCCTAAAAGTGGCTTTATCACTGAGTAAGGTATAAAGGGGACACTAACACTGTGTAGGGAAACAAAAGTACCACTTACTGTGTGGGGCCATTGGGGGAACAAAATGGTGTGTGTACTATTACTGTGTGGGGCACCTAGTATAGTATGTATAGGGAGTTTGTGTAGACGTAGGGAATAGTTAGGGAGTGCGCTACAAAAGCAAGGAGCCAAAGATATCTGTGTCATATTCTGCAGGGCTTAGGAAATAGTGTCCGGGAGAAGTTGTCATTGCGGTCTTGGCTGGATGAAGAAGAAAAGGTGAAAGTGAGTGACTTCAATCTGAGAAGATGTCACCTGTGAGTCACTCAATATAACTATACTGTAATCACTTATATGGTCTGCAGATATCTTGTGTATAACTGGCATCTACCTCTATAAGGTCACTGTATGGTGGTAATATTGGTCTATATATAGTGTGTTTTATTCACGAACAGTATGGTGGGTTTTTTCTGACACTGTGTTGTAGTAATATGTGATCTTGGTTTGGTAGTTTTATTCAGTAACAGTATGGAGGTATTATTCAGTAACAGTATGGAGGTATTATTCAGTAACAGTATGGAGGCATTATTCAGTAACAGTATGGAGGTATTATTCATTAACAGTATGGAGGCATTATTCAGTAACAGTATGGAGGCATTATTCAGTAACAGTATGGAGGTATTATTCAGTAACAGTATGGAGGTATTATTCAGTAACAGTATGGGGGTATTATTCAGTAACAGTACAAAGGTATTATTCAGTAACAGTATGGAGGTATTATTCAGTAACAGTATGGAGGTATTATTCAGTAACAGTATGGAGGTATTATTCAGTAACAGTATGGAGGTATTATTCAGTAACAGTATGGGGGTATTATTCAGTAACAGTATGGAGGCATTATTCCGTAACAGTATAAAGGTATTATTCAGTAACGGTATGGAGGTATTATTCAGTAACAGTATGGAGGTATTATTCAGTAAAAGTATGGAGGTATTATTCAGTAATAGTATGGGGGTATTATTCAGTAACAGTATAAAGGTATTATTCAGTAACAGTATGGAAGTATTATTCAGTAACAGTGTAAAGGTATTATTCAGTAACAGTATGGAGATCAAAGACGGATGGATGAGTGAACGCCTCGATGCGCGTTTCGCCCGGTAGACCGGCTTCATCAGGAGGCTGCATGTAATAAAACTGTAAGGGTTTTTATAGAAGTGGAATGAAGTTAGACTCACCTGTGATGGATGAAAATCGGCGCTCGACACGCCCGCCGGGTGACGCACACATCACGGGACGCGCCGCACGTCAGATGGAGAAGCGCCGCATGATGACAACATCACCATGGCAACGCTAGACGCTAAGCGGCACTCCCGAATGCGAGCCCCACCATGCACGCGCGATCGAGCGTCTGTGCAAACACCACAGGAGAGGCAACAGGAATAACAGACAAAACTATGACAATGGCAGAGGTGGGGATTACTATGGAGATAAGGCAGGTCGGAAATCATTTGACAGAAACAAAAATAACAAACGAATGTAGAATATAAAGAACGGCGGCACTTATATTGAAAAGTGATAGAACAGTGTAACATAAAGTGAAAAAAGTGCAATGTGAATAAATAGTGAAAAAAGAAGAAAATAAGAAAAAACTTGCATCATACTAATAAATATTTAATAGTGATAAATAAATAAATAGTGAGACAAAAATAAATATATAAGAATTAATAAATACAATTACATATATATATATATATAGTGAGGTAAGATAGTGATAAAAAACACAGTATATGATTATATAATACATATAGACCATACGGATATATATAAAGAAATAAATATATAGAAATATATACAAAAACATGTGAAATAATAGACAAGAAAAATATAAGCAAAACCGTCAGAATATGATATAATAATAAATTAAATAATACTCCTAAAAGCTAATAGACCTCAAGCAGAAGCCGAGAATAAATAATATGATATATAATATAAAAAGACAAAAAAAAAAAATTTAAATTAAACTAGAGGTATAATATTATATGATACAATTTAAATATATATATATATATATATAGGACTCCACATTACAGCGCTCAGCAAATATAACAAATATACAATAAGTACAATAGCGAGCAGTGATATGAAGATAATAATACATCAATACAACTAGAATTATGGACATCTTTATCTTCTCCGCTCCTGAATTCCGATTAAGACCATACACAATCTTCTCCAATATATAGGAAGGTAAACCCACTCACTGGAAGGAATAAACTGGAACATAAAAGATAGATATAAAAAACAAGAAAAAAACCCTAGAGAAAATAAAATTCACGCATAGTTGAAAATTACAGAAAGGGCCTGAAACTGGTGGCTTCATTTAGACCAAATGGCGCCACAGTATTGAGTAACGTGATCCATTTCTTTTCTCAATAATGCCGGACGTACATCCCCACCTCTACATCCCAGGGAAATTTTATCAATTCCACGTACCTCAAAACCTTTTGGATTACAGGAGTGAAACTCACGAAAATGTTGCGCAACAGGCTGGAGTTTATCCAAATCTAGAGCATTAGAAGCTGACTTAATTTTGCTGACATGTTCCAACACCCGCACCTTCAATTGCCTGCTGGTCATGCCAACATAAATGAGGTCACACTGGCTCCAATGACAGCAACTTTGAGCGCCAAGCATTGGATCTGACGGCAATGTTCAAAAGTCGTGGTTATAGTCAGAGGGTTATAAAAAGAGGCTACCTTAGAGCTAAAAATTCAACTCGTGATGGACTCCTGGAGAGTAGGCCTAAAAAGAGCAATACTGATCAGAATGTTAGATTTGTCACCACCTTTAATCCCCATTGGACCAAAATTCGTGATATCCTACAAAAACACTGGAGGGTCCTTCTTACTGATCGTGATTTGGCAGGGATCTACCAAGCTACCCCTCCATTACTTGGAGGCGATCTAAAAACCTGAGGGACCTTTTGACAGCAAGTCACTATATCCCCAGTGCTCCCCCTAATCCGTTTGGTAGTAGGGGCCCTCCGTGGGGATCACATAATTGCGGTAAATGCTCTGCATGTAAATATATTCCACGTGCCCTTAAAGGGAATGTGTTGCCAGAAAAACATGTTTGTTTTTTTTTAATTAAACATTTAGTGTGTGGGTGATTAAACATTGTTCAAATTTTTTTTATTTTTTTCACGAGTCAGGAAATATTATAAATTAATTCTAATTTATAATATTTCCCATTTCTGGTCATTTCTGGTCACAGTCCAATTTCAAATTGGACTGTGTCGGAGCAGCACATGCGCAGTTCCCGCACAGACGCCGTACACACAAGTGAATGGGACGGGAGCCGTTCGCAGTCCCTATGGGACTGTGGCTGCCGTATTCCATGTCTGTATGTGTCGTTAATCGACACATACAGAAATGGAACAAAAAATGGCAGCCCCCATAGGGAAGAAAAAGTGTAAAAATAAGAAAAAGTAAAACACAAACACACAAATAAATATAAACGTTTTTAATAAAGCACTAACATCTTTAACATATAAAAAAATAATTTGTGATGACACTGTTCCTTTAACTTCTACAGCTCAGATAGAGGCAAAGACTACAAAATTGTTTATAACATCACATGCAACACAGCAGCTGTGGTATACTTTGCCACTTGCCCCTGTGACCTCCTTTATGTTGGCATGACCAGCAGGCAATTGAAGGTGCGGGTGTTGGAACATGTCAGCAAAATTAAGTCAGCTTCTAATGCTCTAGATTTGGATAAACTCCAGCCTGTTGCGCGACATTTTCGTGAGTTTCACTCCTGTAATCCAAAAGGTTTTGAGGTACGTGGAATTGATAAAATTTCCATGGGATGTAGAGGTGGGGATGTACGTCCGGCATTATTGAGAAAAGAAATGAAATGGATCACGTTACTCAATACTGTGGCGCCATTTGGTCTAAATGAAGCCACCAGTTTCAGGCCCTTTCTGTAATTTTCAACTATGCGTGAATTTTATTTTCTCTAGGGTTTTTTTCTTGTTTTTTATATCTATCTTTTATGTTCCAGTTTATTCCTTCCAGTGAGTGGGTTTACCTTCCTATATATTGGAGAAGATTGTGTATGGTCTTAATCGGAATTCAGGAGCGGAGAAGATAAAGATGTCCATAATTCTAGTTGTATTGATGTATTATTATCTTCATATCACTGCTCGCTATTGTACTTATTGTACATTTGTTATATTTGCTGAGCGCTGTAATGTGGAGTCCTATATATATATATTTAAATTGTATCATATAATATTATACCTCTAGTTTAATTAAATTTGTATTTATTTTTCTGTCTTTTTATATTATATATCATATTATTTATTCTCGGCTTCTGCTTGAGGTCTATTAGCTTTTATGAGTATTATTTAATTTATTATTATATCATATTCTGACGGTTTTGCTTATATTTTTCTTGTCTATTATTTCACATGTTTTTGTATATATTTCTATATATTTATTTCTTTATATATATCCGTATGGTCTATATGTATTATATAATCATATACTGTGTTTTTTATCACTATCTCACCTCACTATATATTTATATATATATATATATATATATATATATATATATATATATATATATATATATATATGTAATTGTATTTATTAATTCTTATATACTTATTTTTGTCTCACTATTTATTTATTTATCAGTATTAAATATTTATTAGTATGGTGCACGTTTTTTCTTATTTTCTTCTTTTTTCACTATTTATTCACATTGCACTTTTTTCACTTTATGTTACACTGTTCTATCACTTTTCAGTATAAGTGCCGCCGTTCTTTATATTCTACATTCGTTTGTTATTTTTGTTTCTGTCAAATAATTTCCGACTTGCCTTATCTCCATAGTAATCCCCACCTCTGCCATTGTCATTGTTTTAGTTTTGTCTGTTATTCCTGTTGCCTATCCTGTGGTGTTTGCACAGACGCTCGATCGCGCGTGCATGGTGGGGCTCGCATCCGGGAGTGCTGCTTAGCATCTAGCGTTGCCATGGTGATGTTGTCATCATGCGGCGCCTCTCCATCTGATGTGCGGCGCGTCCCGTGATGTGTGCGTCACCCGGCTGGCGTGTCGAGCGCCGATTTTCATCCATCACAGGTGAGTCTAACTTCATTCCACTTCTATAAAAACCCTTAGAGTTTCATTACATGTAGCCTCCTGACGAAGCCAGTCTACAGGGCGAAACGCGCGTCGAGGCGTTCACTCATTCATCCATCTTTGATCTCCATCGCTCCTCACCCTTTTCCAGGGTATGTGCTGGCCTCTAGTTTCTACATGATTGTTCCATTGTGTCAATTTATTTTTAGCCCTTCTTTGTGGCCAATTTGAGCCTGCATGTTTACTTAGGACGCTTTCAGTTTTACTTTGCTGATTGTTATATATTCTGCAGGCAGCAGTAGACTTTCTAGTCTACTTCTGTACATTGCTATACTTAGTAGGCAGCACTATATTGTATGTGGGTTTCATTACCCTATGCCCACGGTTTATATTTTCTGTCCTGTGGACTACTTGAGCGTGGTCTGGTCATCCTTGGATGGTTGACTCTGTTTTCTCTATGGTCTACTTCATCTGACCTTGCTGTATATATCTCCGTGTATGATGTATCCCTTTTTTATTCTACTACATGTTATTGTTTAATAAAGAATTTTTGTACTTTTGTATATTATTTAGTATACTATTTCTTTAAGGGCTATGTCCCTTTTTGGTTCGCTTTTAGGTTGTCTACTTACATTAAGGGACCCCAGCATACGCCATTTCTTTGGTGTGAGGTTTGTTTAGGTTGTTTGACTACTGTGCGTTTGTGCCTGTGCCAGGGATGGCACAGATTAAAGGGGATTTTATTGTATTTCTGGCCTGTAATGGCATTGTATAAACCTATGCTACAATATTTAATGTGCGTTCGACCTGTGCTGTTGCTGCCTGTTATGTTGTTCAGCCTAGTGCTCTTATATGGCCAGTCCGGCCTGTATACAGTATATTAATTGTGCCGCTGTTTAATATTGTAGCACTGTAACGTTGCATTGTTACAGCCCAGACTTCATCTTGCCTGCTTTGGCATGCCATAACAGCGCCAGGACAATGTAGCGTGGAATTCTGAAGAGGAGGGAGGAGCTGCCGCTACTGCCATTGCAGGGAGAAGGACCGACAGCAAGAAAAGTTATGGCTCTTGGAATTCAGTGATGTACAAACAATTAGTATTATTTTTTTTTAAATTCTTTTTAATTCTGCAGAAGTAATAAAACATAAAAAACCTATACATATTTGATATTGCCGTAATTGTTCCGACCCATAAAATACACAAAACAAATTAATTATGAGGCTTATTGAACAACGTTAATTTAAAACGCAAAAAAAGGAAGTTTCATGTTTAGCAATATGACATAACATAGACACAGTGCTGGAATTACATACATAGTGCAGCTCTACAAAGTATTCTGTAAAAAACATTACAATAAAATCAATTACCACACAAGCAGATTAAAACTTGTTTTACATAGTGTTCTGAGAGGGGATTTTATTGCATTATGGCCATGTGAAAATATGAGACCCTCTGACATATATCACTACTGCCCTTTCCACTAATTTCATGTTTGCACATTGCAGTCTATAGCATCTGCTCTCAACACATTTTTTTGCGATGGCGTGCAGTGAACACTCAACATAATACTTTCACAATGTATTTAATAGTCTAACTTTTGAGAGCCTTTACTGTCTCTCTAAAGTTACAACTTGAGGACAGACACTGATAGATGCCACCTCACCATGCTCTGCCCAGTTTTTAAGTTGGATGGTAGTTGCAACATTAAAAAATCACAAAACAGGACAATTAAAAGACATAATATAAAAGATTAAGCAAATTAGCAAAAAGTGTTCATTAAAAATGTCCTACCGTTTTGCGTCTACAGCTTCTATACAGACCTATGTGTCTCTCTGGTAGTTGACTACAATTAAACCCTGCAGTCATACTCCGGTCTGTCCCAAACTTCTTGCTAACCCACCAAGTTTAAGGTAGCAAAAAGTTGGGGACAGATGGATAGTAATATAACTGTAGGATCAGATTGCACAGGGTTTATTTGTAGTCTGTTACCATGGAGACACATAAGGTCTAATTCACACAGGCATATTTTGATCAGTATCTTGCATTAGTATCTGTAAGCCAAAACCAGGAATGAGACCTAAACACAGAAAAGGTATAATGGAGAGATGTGTACCTCTGACCTATTTTCAATCCACTCCTGGTTCTGGCTTATAAATACTGCTGATGGCGTTAATTAGTATTAATGTGAGGCACATTAAGGTTCAATGTTTATTATACCATGTGCGTCACATCATAAAATATAAGGACTTTATATTTTTGTGTTTTTTTTTATTGTTGGTAAAGTATTGTTTTGTTATTGAGAATCACAATACTAAACAAAGTATCGGTATTGAAGTCCAAATTCTGGTATCGTGACAACCCTATAACACACATAAAAAACATCCACATACATGATAAAAGAAATTCCCTCAATACTTCTTTGAGAGTCCTAACAATTATTTATAACAAAGAGACATGCTAGAATGCAAAGAAAGGGAATAATTAACCCGTTAGTGACCGGCCCATCGTGTTTCTACGTCGGTCACTAACGGGCCTTATTCCGATGCCATAGACTTTTTACGTCGCGGCATCGGAATAAGTTTACAGAGCAGGGAGCTGTCAAATCTCCCTGCTCTCAGCTGCTAGAGGCTGCTGAGGGCTGGGAGCGTCCCTGCTATGCCGTGTGAGATCGATATTAAAATCGATCTCACACGTTTAACCACTCAGATGCGGTGCTCAATAGCGAGCACCGCATCTGAGTGGTTTTGGAGAGAGGGAGGGAGCTCCCTCTCTCCCCCACCGACACCCGGCGATACGATCGCCGAGTGTCTGTGTCTCTAATGGCAGCCGGGGGTCTAATAAAGGCCCCCAGGCTGCCTGGAGTGAATGCCTGCTAGATCATGCCGCAGGCATGACCTAGCAGATGCCTGTCCGTGTTAAACGGACAGGCAGTAATACACTGCAATACAAAAGTATTGCAGTGTATTATAAATGTGATCGCAGAATCGCATATTATAGTCCCCTAATGGGACTAGTAAAAAAGTGAAAAAAAAGTTTAATAAAGTTAATTTTAAAAAAAATGTGAAAAAAAATGAAAAACCCAGCTTTTCCCCTTACAAAATGCTTTACTATTAAAAAAACAAAATAAAGTTAAAAAGTTACACATAAAAGTAGTAAAACATACAAAAACTATACAAATTTGGTATCGTTGCAATCGTAACAACCCGCTGAATAAAGTTATTGTGTTATTTATACCACACGGTAAACGGCATAGATTTAGGACGCAAAAAAGAGTGGCGAAATGTCAGATTTTTTTCTATTCCCCCCAAAAAAAAGTTAATAAAAGTTAATCAATAAATAATATGTACCTAAAAATGGTGCTATTAAAAAATACAACTTGTCCCGCAAAAAAAAAGACCTTATACAGCTATCTCGACGCAAAAATAAGAAGGTTATAGCTCTTGGAATGCGACGATTGAAAAACGTAAAAAATAGCTTGGTCATTAAGGTCCAAAATAGGCTGGTCATTAAGGGGTTAAGACACAGTTGGTAATGGGAAGATTATTATTATTATTATTATAATTATTATTATTAATACATTTTTAAATTTAGGACATTTTACACTTTATTTTTCAAATTAGGCCTTCTTCACACCACGTTTGTGCCCTTAGTTTATTGAGTACTGTGAAGGATGATTTATTTGCTTATATTCTCTGTATGAAATTACATTGTGAATTATCAAGCAGGATGCCGAATTACTAAGATATGTATTATGTGAAAGTGATGATAATGTTTAAATGATTTCGTTTCGTGCAGCAGCCATCTTGTCTGGAGTTCCCATCTTGGTTCTTTTGTAGTGAATAGGAAAGTCATTGTTCCTTTAATACAAGTAATGTTGATTTCGTATGTTTTATCTTTGACCTTGGTTCCCATGCGAAGTTGGTAAGGAATGGACAGGGAGGGAGATGGGAGGGTGGCAAGTTTGCGTGAAGGAAGGTCTCCCCCATCTCCACGAGATGTCTGATAAGCTGTCACTGGAGAGGTCTGGCTTTGCATCTGTGAATTACAAAAAACAGCGGTAGGTAAGGAGCTTATTCTTACACCATTCACACATGTATTGCGTAAGCCTTGGAATCTAGTTGTCAGACGTCACTTCTTTTTGGACGAGGCCCCCTTAATCAACAGTGGGTTGAAAGATGGATCCAAAAAGGTATGTTGAAGCTTTTTGTGTGATTAAGGATTGCAGGTGTGTATGTGATCTTAAACTGTTGATATGAAAGACATGAGAGAATTTTTGCCATCAATTACATTGTTAACCAGAAAAATTGTGAGAAGTGTAAGACCTCCGCCTTTGGAATGCAGTGACGTAGCGCATGCTGGAGAGAAGTCGTAACTCACATGTGAAGTATTTGAAATTAAAAGATTGTAATCTGTGCTTGCTGCTCTGTTGTAGCGTAATTTGTTATTTAGTTGTGTAAAATTGTTGAGGATTAATAGTTGTTCTGTTACCCGTTTGTCTGGGATTATAGTTGGGAGGTATTGACTGTTTGTAGGTGAGAGGACAGTTGGATAGTTGTGAGTAATATCCTGTAGTACCACAGGGGCTTCAATGGTTAAGTCCTGATAATGTCGAATCCAGTGCAAGGAGAAGCAATTGTGTCTATATTGAATTTGCACTCAATACCATTACCCAGTGCAACAGGGAAAACTTTGAATACTGTATTAGAAAATCATTTATATTTTCCTAACTCATTGCCAGCCAGTGATATTGTGTGTAAGGGTCCATAAACCAGTTGTATGCATTACCAGACTGGCATAAGGTGGGAATCAGTACAGACTGATTTCTAGCACATGTGATAATCCGGCATATACACTTTGATGTAAAATAACATCCAAGTAATTAAGTCTGTAGTAGTATAACATCAGACCGCTGGATTGAATACCGTTGTAATATAACATCCTGTATTCAATGAATGACCCTGACACTTACCCCAGGTGCCACCTGTATCGTAGTAGTAATTACAGTGAAGGACATTGGTATTGGCTCAGACCCACAGACCCTAAAGAAATTATCACCAACATACATAACAGCCCCCTAAACTACAACCCACAGAGTGAACGACTGAGCGAGGAGGATAATATATATATGTTACAAAATATAATTTGCATGTGAAACCATTGCAAAGTACTAGAGTCAAAAAAGACAAAAGTATAATAGGTATGATACCTTTATTGGCTAACCATAAAAGTTCTATATGCAAGCTTTCAGAGCACAGAGGCCCCTTCTTCAGGCAGTTTACAAATGAATGACTTAGAAAAAAGCACAACATTTAGATGTTACACAAAGACAATTAGTACATGAGGTGATACATCATTAAGATAAGCCGGGGCAATAAAACTGAGGTTATAGGGGTGATGACTTAGGAGTTAAGGCATCTGGAGTCAGTCTGATGGGGGACGTGACGTGTGTCCATGTAGTGGCTCATAAATCCTGGTGTTAGATTGAGGCCTTGTGTCAATGACTGGAATTTTATCATCATCTTGAATTCCCAAATTTTTCTTTCTCTGTTGTTTTTAAAATGACCCTTCAGAATGAGTACCTTTAAATCTGCCAAACTGTGGTCTGGTCCAGAGAAGTGTTTTCCCACGGGTGTATCCACCTCCTGTTTTATTGTATGTCTGTGAAGATTCATCCTGGTTTGTAGTTTTTGTATTGTTTCTCCAATGTAGATTCCTTTATTGATGCACCTTGTACACAGGATCATGTACACTACATTGGAGGATGTACAGGAGAACGTGCCAGTGATTTTATAGTCCTGCTGCGTGTTTGGTATCTGGATGGTGTTTGATGACCAGATGTTGGTACAGGTCTTGCATTTTCTACTGTTGCAAGGAAAAGTGCCAGTCTCTGATGGTGGTGAGAGGGCACTTCTGACCAGGAGATTCCTTAGGTTTGGTGGCTGTTTGTATGCAAGGAGTGGTAAATCTGGGAATATTTCCTTCAGTTTATTGTCTTTGTTAAATATAGGTTGGAGATCAGCAGCAATTTTCCTCAAGATGTTCATTTGGGGGTTGTATATGACCACTAGGGGAACCCTGCTGTTGTCTTCCTTCTTTTTGTACTCCAGAAGATTGCTCCTTGGAATTCTTGTTGCTCTGTAGATCTGATCATCTATAATCCTTGGATGGTATCCCTGTTGTAAGAATGTATTCCTCAGTGATAGCAGGTGTTGTTTTGTGTCTTCACAGTCTGAACAGATCCGTATGTATCGCAGAGCCTGGCTGTAGATGATGGATTTCTTTATGTGTCTCGGATGGAAGCTGTTCCATCTCAGATATGCTGGACGGCCTGTAGGTTTATGGTAGATTGTTGTTTGTATGGTATTGTCTCTCATGTATATGCTCATGTCCAGAAAATGTATTTGAGATGTAGAGTAGTTGAGAGTGAGTTTGATGGTAGGATGGAACTTGTTGAAGTTTTTATGGAAAGAAAGCAGTTCTTGTTCAGAGCCTGTCCAGATTATCAGCAGGTCATCAATGTACCGGAAATATGCTAGAGGTTTAGTTACGCAGGTTGATAAAAACTCTTCCTCTAGTTTGGCCATGAACAGGTTAGCATATTGTGGTGACATTTTGCTACCCATAGCGCTTCCCATACATTGCAGATATATGTCTTTGTCAAATAAAAAATAATTGTGATGGAGTACGAACCTGATGAGTTGTAGGGCTGGCTCTGTCGCTAGATTGTTCTTTTGAAGAAAGTGTTGGCATGCGGCTATGCCATCCTCATGGGGGATGTTAGAATATAAAGATTCCACATCCATAGTTGCCAATATTGTTCCCTCTGGTAGTGGACCTAGAGCTGAGAGTTTGCAGAGGACATCTGTGGTGTCCTGGACATAACTGGGTGTGCACCTCACCAAGGGCTTTAGAAGATTTTCCACCCAGCCAGAAATATTCTCAGTTAAAGTCCCAACACCTGAAATGATTGGTCTCCCTGGATTGCCTTCTTTATGTATTTTAGGTAACATGTAGAATGTTCCCATTCTGGGATTGTCCGGTATAAGGTCCATTAAACTGTCTGATACAGCGTTGAAATTATTGATGATACGGACAAGTTCTACTGTGTATTGTTTGGTGGGGTCTTCATTAAGCAGGGTGTAGTATTTTCTGTCTGAGAGTTGTCTGTGTGCCTCCTGGATATAATCGGATGTATTCAGAATCACTACAGCGCCTCCTTTATCAGCTGGTTTGATGATGATGTCTCTGTTGGATTTTAGTGATTTTGTTGCATTCCTTTCCTCCATGCTGAGATTGTGTGTTACTTTGTGTTGTTGGTCCAAGATCTCAGATTTAACTTTTTTTCTGAAGCAGTCTATGTAGTAATCCAGAGTTTGATTGTATCCAGGTTGTGGGGTCCAGTTTGTCGTCTTCTTCTTTCTTGATGTTTCTTTTCCCATCCCGGCTTGTGATGTCATATCTGTTTTGTCAGAAAAGAATTCTTTCAGCCGCAATCTGCGGAAGTATTCCTCCACGTCACTGCAAAACTGGGCTCTGTCAAGTGGTTTAGTGGGACAAAATGTAAGTCCTTTAGATAGAACATTCATTTCCATTTTGCTTGGTTCATACTGAGAGAGGTTTACAACAGAGGATGGTATATCCAAATGGTTATGTGGATTTTGCTTTCCTTCTTGTATTTTGAGACCCGATTTCTTCCTTAGTCTGTGGAGTTTCTTTTGTTTGCAGATGATAAGTTGATTTTGTAATTTATTGTAGAATTCCTTTAATACTTGCTTGGTTAGACTTGATCCAGGTCCTTGTATTGTATCACTTAGGGAATTAATCTCATTTTGGATGAGTAACACACAATCTCAGCATGGAGGAAAGGAATGCAACAAAATCACTAAAATCCAACAGAGACATCATCATCAAACCAGCTGATAAAGGAGGCGCTGTAGTGATTCTGAATACATCCGATTATATCCAGGAGGCACACAGACAACTCTCAGACAGAAAATACTACACCCTGCTTAATGAAGACCCCACCAAACAATACACAGTAGAACTTGTCCGTATCATCAATAATTTCAACGCTGTATCAGACAGTTTAATGGACCTTATACCGGACAATCCCAGAATGGGAACATTCTACATGTTACCTAAAATACATAAAGAAGGCAATCCAGGGAGACCAATCATTTCAGGTGTTGGGACTTTAACTGAGAATATTTCTGGCTGGGTGGAAAATCTTCTAAAGCCCTTGGTGAGGTGCACACCCAGTTATGTCCAGGACACCACAGATGTCCTCTGCAAACTCTCAGCTCTAGGTCCACTACCAGAGGGAACAATATTGGCAACTATGGATGTGGAATCTTTATATTCTAACATCCCCCATGAGGATGGCATAGCCGCATGCCAACACTTTCTTCAAAAGAACAATCTAGCGACAGAGCCAGCCCTACAACTCATCAGGTTCGTACTCCATCACAATTATTTTTTATTTGACAAAGACATATATCTGCAATGTATGGGAAGCGCTATGGGTAGCAAAATGTCACCACAATATGCTAACCTGTTCATGGCCAAACTAGAGGAAGAGTTTTTATCAACCTGCGTAACTAAACCTCTAGCATATTTCCGGTACATTGATGACCTGCTGATAATCTGGACAGGCTCTGAACAAGAACTGCTTTCTTTCCATAAAAACTTCAACAAGTTCCATCCTACCATCAAACTCACTCTCAACTACTCTACATCTCAAATACATTTTCTGGACATGAGCATATACATGAGAGACAATACCATACAAACAACAATCTACCATAAACCTACAGGCCGTCCAGCATATCTGAGATGGAACAGCTTCCATCCGAGACACATAAAGAAATCCATCATCTACAGCCAGGCTCTGCGATACATACGGATCTGTTCAGACTGTGAAGACACAAAACAACACCTGCTATCACTGAGGAATACATTCTTACAACAGGGATACCATCCAAGGATTATAGATGATCAGATCTACAGAGCAACAAGAATTCCAAGGAGCAATCTTCTGGAGTACAAAAAGAAGGAAGACAACAGCAGGGTTCCCCTAGTGGTCATATACAACCCCCAAATGAACATCTTGAGGAAAATTGCTGCTGATCTCCAACCTATATTTAACAAAGACAATAAACTGAAGGAAATATTCCCAGATTTACCACTCCTTGCATACAAACAGCCACCAAACCTAAGGAATCTCCTGGTCAGAAGTGCCCTCTCACCACCATCAGAGACTGGCACTTTTCCTTGCAACAGTAGAAAATGCAAGACCTGTACCAACATCTGGTCATCAAACACCATCCAGATACCAAACACGCAGCAGGACTATAAAATCACTGGCACGTTCTCCTGTACATCCTCCAATGTAGTGTACATGATCCTGTGTACAAGGTGCATCAATAAAGGAATCTACATTGGAGAAACAATACAAAAACTACAAACCAGGATGAATCTTCACAGACATACAATAAAACAGGAGGTGGATACACCCGTGGGAAAACACTTCTCTGGACCAGACCACAGTTTGGCAGATTTAAAGGTACTCATTCTGAAGGGTCATTTTTAAAAACAACAGAGAAAGAAAAATTTGGGAATTCAAGATGATGATAAAATTCCAGTCATTGACACAAGGCCTCAATCTAACACCAGGATTTATGAGCCACTACATGGACACACGTCACGTCCCCCATCAGACTGACTCCAGATGCCTTAACTCCTAAGTCATCACCCCTATAACCTCAGTTTTATTGCCCCGGCTTATCTTAATGATGTATCACCTCATGTACTAATTGTCTTTGTGTAACATCTAAATGTTGTGCTTTTTTCTAAGTCATTCATTTGTAAACTGCCTGAAGAAGGGGCCTCTGTGCTCTGAAAGCTTGCATATAGAACTTTTATGGTTAGCCAATAAAGGTATCATACCTATTATACTTTTGTCTTTTTTGACACAAAAGTATTTAACATTTCATATTGTCTCTGGCTAACACGGTACTACACAATTTTTTACTGTACTTCGTGAAAATGGAGGATACCCCAATGTACCGAACACAGATGGATCTTAAAAACCTACTGAAGAAACTGGCACAACTGAATAGCGACATATTCTTCCTAACCAGATGCAAAAAGGAGAATCTTATCCCCAAAGGCCTCATGATCAAGAACCCAGCGGAATATACCTACAACACTCACTTTTCACAGAAACTTTGCTACAGATCATCTGAAAGACTGCGGAATCACTTTATTGGATTTTTTTACAACAAGAAAAGAACCATCCAAAATGAGATTAATTCCCTAAGTGATACAATACAAGGACCTGGATCAAGTCTAACCAAGCAAGTATTAAAGGAATTCTACAATAAATTACAAAATCAACTTATCATCTGCAAACAAAAGAAACTCCACAGACTAAGGAAGAAATCGGGTCTCAAAATACAAGAAGGAAAGCAAAATCCACATAACCATTTGGATATACCATCCTCTGTTGTAAACCTCTCTCAGTATGAACCAAGCAAAATGGAAATGAATGTTCTATCTAAAGGACTTACATTTTGTCCCACTAAACCACTTGACAGAGCCCAGTTTTGCAGTGACGTGGAGGAATACTTCCGCAGATTGCGGCTGAAAGAATTCTTTTCTGACAAAACAGATATGACATCACAAGCCGGGATGGGAAAAGAAACATCAAGAAAGAAGAAGACGACAAACTGGACCCCACAACCTGGATACAATCAAACTCTGGATTACTACATAGACTGCTTCAGAAAAAAAGTTAAATCTGAGATCTTGGACCAACAACACAAAGTAACACACAATCTCAGCATGGAGGAAAGGAATGCAACAAAATCACTAAAATCCAACAGAGACATCATCATCAAACCAGCTGATAAAGGAGGCGCTGTAGTGATTCTGAATACATCCGATTATATCCAGGAGGCACACAGACAACTCTCAGACAGAAAATACTACACCCTGCTTAATGAAGACCCCACCAAACAATACACAGTAGAACTTGTCCGTATCATCAATAATTTCAACGCTGTATCAGACAGTTTAATGGACCTTATACCGGACAATCCCAGAATGGGAACATTCTACATGTTACCTAAAATACATAAAGAAGGCAATCCAGGGAGACCAATCATTTCAGGTGTTGGGACTTTAACTGAGAATATTTCTGGCTGTGTGGAAAATCTTCTAAAGCCCTTGGTGAGGTGCACACCCAGTTATGTCCAGGACACCACAGATGTCCTCTGCAAACTCTCAGCTCTAGGTCCACTACCAGAGGGAACAATATTGGCAACTATGGATGTGGAATCTTTATATTCTAACATCCCCCATGAGGATGGCATAGCCGCATGCCAACACTTTCTTCAAAAGAACAATCTAGCGACAGAGCCAGCCCTACAACTCATCAGGTTCGTACTCCATCACAATTATTTTTTATTTGACAAAGACATATATCTGCAATGTATGGGAAGCGCTATGGGTAGCAAAATGTCACCACAATATGCTAACCTGTTCATGGCCAAACTAGAGGAAGAGTTTTTATCAACCTGCGTAACTAAACCTCTAGCATATTTCCGGTACATTGATGACCTGCTGATAATCTGGACAGGCTCTGAACAAGAACTGCTTTCTTTCCATAAAAACTTCAACAAGTTCCATCCTACCATCAAACTCACTCTCAACTACTCTACATCTCAAATACATTTTCTGGACATGAGCATATACATGAGAGACAATACCATACAAACAACAATCTACCATAAACCTACAGGCCGTCCAGCATATCTGAGATGGAACAGCTTCCATCCGAGACACATAAAGAAATCCATCATCTACAGCCAGGCTCTGCGATACATACGGATCTGTTCAGACTGTGAAGACACAAAACAACACCTGCTATCACTGAGGAATACATTCTTACAACAGGGATACCATCCAAGGATTATAGATGATCAGATCTACAGAGCAACAAGAATTCCAAGGAGCAATCTTCTGGAGTACAAAAAGAAGGAAGACAACAGCAGGGTTCCCCTAGTGGTCATATACAACCCCCAAATGAACATCTTGAGGAAAATTGCTGCTGATCTCCAACCTATATTTAACAAAGACAATAAACTGAAGGAAATATTCCCAGATTTACCACTCCTTGCATACAAACAGCCACCAAACCTAAGGAATCTCCTGGTCAGAAGTGCCCTCTCACCACCATCAGAGACTGGCACTTTTCCTTGCAACAGTAGAAAATGCAAGACCTGTACCAACATCTGGTCATCAAACACCATCCAGATACCAAACACGCAGCAGGACTATAAAATCACTGGCACGTTCTCCTGTACATCCTCCAATGTAGTGTACATGATCCTGTGTACAAGGTGCATCAATAAAGGAATCTACATTGGAGAAACAATACAAAAACTACAAACCAGGATGAATCTTCACAGACATACAATAAAACAGGAGGTGGATACACCCGTGGGAAAACACTTCTCTGGACCAGACCACAGTTTGGCAGATTTAAAGGTACTCATTCTGAAGGGTCATTTTAAAAACAACAGAGAAAGAAAAATTTGGGAATTCAAGATGATGATAAAATTCCAGTCATTGACACAAGGCCTCAATCTAACACCAGGATTTATGAGCCACTACATGGACACACGTCACGTCCCCCATCAGACTGACTCCAGATGCCTTAACTCCTAAGTCATCACCCCTATAACCTCAGTTTTATTGCCCCGGCTTATCTTAATGATGTATCACCTCATGTACTAATTGTCTTTGTGTAACATCTAAATGTTGTGCTTTTTTCTAAGTCATTCATTTGTAAACTGCCTGAAGAAGGGGCCTCTGTGCTCTGAAAGCTTGCATATAGAACTTTTATGGTTAGCCAATAAAGGTATCATACCTATTATACTTTTGTCTTTTTTGACACAAAAGTATTTAACATTTCATATTGTCTCTGGCTAACACGGTACTACACAATTTTTTACTGTACTTCGTGAAAGTACTAGAGGAAAGAGTTTGGGATATATGCTATATCACAGGCTGTATGAACCGAAAGACACACCCTGGCAGCAAGTGTTCTGCATAAGTGAAGTGACCAACTCCTGCTTGAATCAATGGTGGTTCATGAATGTCGATTGTGTTGAAGAATTTGCTCTTGTAATTGTCGAATGGCAGCATTTTGTCTGTTCTTGATGTTCAATACAGTGAGGGATCAGAGGATCCTACTGCTAGAATGTCTGGAGGAACGTCTTTTGATATTGTATTGGTAAGACAGTCTAGGAGATAGACTGGTCTGAGATATCTGTCGGCAAACGTGGCCTGTTTGCCTGGAGGTGGGGGATTTACCGGAAATCACCCTACTGCTCTCCGACCATGGGGTCAGGAGGAAGTTGGACACTGGTCCCGGCCAACATTAGAATGAGCAAAAGGAGCTGGGGCTTTAATTGTAAAGTATGTGAAGGCAAAATAACACACTGAAAAAAAAATTGTTGAAGAGGCTGGCAGCGGTAAGATGGATGTTTGCATGTGATAAAGACAATGGTTTGTGGAAAGTTGAGAAAGGGAGTGGAGTGGCCAGGACAAGGCAGAAGTTAAAAGGACAAAGCAGGTGATTACAGGTGGTTACAAGTAAGATGATGTGAGAAAGAACAATTTAAATACAGGTGTAAATTTTCATTGGAAAAGTGAAGAAAACGGAGCAGTCGGGTAGATTGCAGTGACTAATGTGGGTCGGAACGGGGGGAGTGTAATGTGAACAGGTGTGATGTGACATCTGTGTGATGTGTAATGTGTGCAATGTAACATGTGTGATGTGATGAGACATCTGTGTGATGTGTGTAATGTAACATGTCTGAAGTTTGAAACTAATGGCCACAATAAAAGCAGAACTATATTGTATGTTTCCTATTTTTAACAGCAGTAATGTCTAAAAATGTTAGTGTTTTGTGTATGGGATTAAAATCAGTTCCACTTTTTTTCATTTTTTTTATGAAACGTGTCTTATCTTCGCGCACGCGCAGTCGTCTGTAACTACACCAAGCGAGAAAAATATTACAGCCGGCTGGATCTGTTTGTAAAAAGATAAAAGCTATACTGCATATTAATGTGTTATAATGTGATAAGATTTAATGTTGGAATGTTTTGATGTTGATTTCAAATGTATTAAAATACAGATATTGTGAGACACGGGGTCTTGAAAATGTATGTGCCCCCTCTGTTCCTTATTTTTATGTACAGCTTATTGGTTTGCAGTAATTAATATTACCAGATATATTATTTTCTGTGTTATTGAATAACTATTTACATTTGTCTTGTTTTTTTTTGTTTTCACACATGAGGCACGTGCTATGGTGCTGCCTAAATGTCATTTTTGAAAATGTGAGATGTTTCACAGGTAAATGGTTGCAGGTCATTTTAAAGATAAAATGTATTTTTGTCAGGAGAAAGTCATCTTTTTTGTTCAAGGCTGTTGTGTATTACAGGGGGTTAAACTAGTGCCCCCCCCCCCCCCCCCCCCCCCGATAGAGTGCCTAATTTTATTATGTTGATATGTAGTTTTGAACCCTGCTACATTACTTTCGCAGAGTCCAAATAGGAGGGAATGGTGAAGGGACTGATCAGGTAGTTTTGTTTTGTGTTTTATTTTGTTTTGAATTAATGAATTTGGTTCTAGGAGATTTACAAAATGTGTATGAGCTTCAAGGAGTAACCCAGATTAAATGTGTATGACAGTAACCTACATTTTGAGGTTTTTCTGTGTAGATGGTTCCAGATCCTTCCAGAACGGTGAATATGGCACTGGGTAAGCTGTGCTGTAGTCTCCACCCAATATGTGGATTTGTGTAAGAGACCATCCCCCTCCAGCAAATTTACACAGGAGGCCGAGGTGACGTCACTCACAGATGAGTCTTTATAGATTTAGATGGGGAGAAGGCAAAACAAAAAAAATTGTTGGAATATTGTTTATTTTATGCCAGATTTCAGTAACATATTTTGTTTGTTTTTGTATTAATCAGGTATTTACAGGACCTGGTGGGTGGGATTTACAAGTGTTCTGGATCATCAGATGAATGTGGAACAATAAAACTTCACCCTTTTGAAATAGTCTATCTATATGTGACATGGGTTTCCAATGTAAATTTGTAATGTAGACATACTTGATCATATATAGTATGTGTAGAACAGGATACGAGGTACAAGGTAAATCACCCAGAAACCACTCTCACCTTCTTGCTCATCTCAAGGAGCGGAGCTGGAGGTGCTCGCTGAGGCTTGTAACCTGGCAGAAGGTAAGACGGCCGACATTTACACTGACTCTAGGTACGCTTTTGGCATCGCCCACAATTATGGGCCCATTGGTAGTAGGAACTTTGTTGGATCATCGGGTAAGCCAATTGAGAGAGCAAGAGAAAACAGACCTGACAACAAGGGTATGTGCAGCCAGGTATCAGTAAATTGGCTTGTCCCTGGATACAATAATGCCACCACTAGGTTTGTAGCAGCCGGCATGATGTGCGCACGGCGTGACATAGGTAAAACAGCAAAGGTACCTGTGAAAAGTGCAGCCCGGCCAGATTAACAGTCCCAGCGACTGCAGAACATACAACTACCCGAGGTAGAAGTGTATGACAATGTGCTCGTGTGTGTAGACCTGCTCTCAGGGGGGCCTGAAGCCCGGCCGGTATTTTCCCCACTGCAGACGTTGTGTGTAGTGACAGGGGAACAATGTTATCCCAAGTATTGACCTGATGTTTGTACAATAAGATATCAGCAGTTCTCCAGATGTTATTCCAAAGTTAGTTTGTTTAATAATTGTATTTAAGAAGTGTTGTGGGAATATTAAATACTGAAGTTAAGTTTCATGTAAAGTTCTGGACCAGCCTTAGCATTGGACTATTAGAGTCATGTGTCAGATAAAAGGTACAGAAGTGGAATATTCCCATTTGAAAACATTTTTAGTTATTTGTTTTTTGTCGTTGTTATTGTGAAAGGAAAATTTTGTGCAGTGTGTGTGTGTGTATGTATATATATATATATATATATATATAAAGAAGAAAAATGAGTTTGCATGTATCACTTCTAGTTATTGCTCAATGTGAACGTTTGATGTAAAGATGTTATTTGTTAATGTTTTTCTTCAAATTAATTATTTGATTAAGATCAATTAATGTTTATACAATGAAAAAGCTTGTTCTCCACAGGAAGAGTCCAACTGGGAGTGGAAGGCGTGAGAACCAGATTCTAACAGAATGTGGACAGATAAGGGAAGGTGAACCGGTACCACCCAAGGCACTCTTGATGGCACTTGCATTGATGGTGTATGACCTCACATATGCCCAAAGACTGCAAGGATCAATTTGGTAAGATCTAATTGGTATGTCCCAGGCTTTACAACTGTTGCTGCTAAATTCTGTTAGAGCTGTTAGATTTGCCTACAGAACAGTCCTGGCAGACGGGTGCCAACCTTATCATACCCGCCTCCCACGAAGAGAACAGACCTTGAGAGGCCTTCCCATGCAATACAAATTAGAGTAAGAAAAATTGGTTTGCGACATTTGTCAGATAAACATGTGGAATCTGTGTATATTTTGGTGAGCTGGAGATGTTCCAGACAATCAGCTCAGATCAAGGTACAAATCCTGCTGGAAAGTGTGACACCAAGTGCAAATGAAATGTACCCAATAATTACACATCTTCTAGGTGCCATGTCCATTGGAACAGAGAAGTTTTTCTTATATAAAAGGTGTTTGTTTGTTTGTTTGTTTGTTTGTTTGTTTGTTTGTTTGTTTGTTTGTTTGATTTAGTTTAAGGGCCTGACATTGTTATTGTATGTACATAGAAAAACTTTTATAGTACGTAGATGTTATCACCAGATTAGTATTTATTTTAACAAGTGACAAGGGTTGGGGGTCCCCAGCAAGTGCCAGTAAACATGAACTAAAAGATTTTTAATACGATGAACTTCATTACTGAGGTGCGGCAGGCGCAGTCGGAGCCAGTACAACGCGTTTGTCATGAACTGACGGCAGTGTCACAATTCCAAGCAGCCGCCCAGACAAGTAACTTACCGGAGGAAGAAGACAGCTGAGCGGAGGGTTTGTGGTGGTCACAATAACACTCCACTAATCCGCCTACGTGGGATCTCACACCAGGCTCACAGCATGAGGTGTTGTGTACAGCCCGGTGACGTAAACTAAAAGAGACGGGGTCTGAAAGATGAGAAGTACCAAACCAAGTCCTGATGACATCAGCAAAGTTCAAAGTAAGGACCAAAGACCTGAGTGAATCCGTCAGCAGTATCAAGTGTTTTAATCAGAAGGCAGGAGAAGAAGAGGACGATGATGTACAGGACTTGTCAATACACTGGTGGGACCCCATACCAAAAACCGGACATTGGTGATGGCATCATATTAGTTGTGGCCCTATTGATATATTGCTTGAGTTTCATAATCATAATATATAATTTCTGTAATTTAATATGAGAAAAAGGGGGGTTTGTGAAGGATGATTTATTTGCTTATATTCTCTGTATGAAATTACATTGTGAATTATCAAGCAGGATGCCGAATTACTAAGATATGTATTATGTGAAAGTGATGATAATGTTTAAATGATTTAGTTTCGTGCAGCAGCCATCTTGTCTGGAGTTCCCATCTTGGTTCTTTTGTAGTGAATAGGAAAGTCATTGTTCCTTTAATACAAGTAATGTTGATTTCGTATGTTTTATCTTTGACCTTGGTTCCCATGCGAAGTTGGTAAGGAATGGACAGGGAGGGAGATGGGATGGTGGCAAGTATGCGTGAAGGAAGGTCTCCCCCATCTCCACGAGAATATTCTGTCCAAAAGAGATAAGGCCACCTGCAAAACCTAATGTGTAAAGAATTATAATGATGTATCTGGGATGTATTTTATTGTATGCTTTTTACTGAATAACAAATATTGTTACATTGTCTCTGATTGGTTAACCTGAAGCCTACACCCCTTCTGAATTTCAGTTTAACAGTTTGAGTTTGGTAATAAATCCTTCAGAGGAGCATTTTGAACATATCAGCGTGTCTGTGTGTTTTCTTCTCCTCTCTCGATATATATCGGTGAAATATCCTAATTAGGATACTGACTAATGGGGTCTGGCCTTGAGAGTCTGTTTGGACTCGTATAAATTTCAGTCTAATATATTTTGAGCGATGGATTTCCACGACAGTACGTTGGGAAATCTCTTAACGTACAAGATAAACTTGTTCATAGTGCTGCATTAGTTTGATGCAGACCAAAAGAGTATTCTTTTGGTTTCCATCGGGCTGGTATACGTCAGTATAGCTTTATTTTGAAGCATGGAATAGCGTAGTAGACCTCGCTATTCCATCCTGAGGGATCCCAGAAAAAAATTATACCATGCGGTTATCTATTTTTAAACATGGGAGCCTGTGGGTGACGGATGCCACTGTATGCCATTCATCACAGGTATACGTTAAACTTTTACATTGGGAAGCTCCTGATATCTCTGTACATATCAGGACAGCTGAGTTAGAAGCTCCCTAATGATGGAGACCCGAGGCAGAGCATCCTGATATCATTGTCCAAATATGGATAATGACGTCAAGGGCTTCTCCAGGGGCAGAATCCTGGGCCAGAGCGCTATCAACACTCTGGACGCGGACTCCAGAATCGCAAAGCTCCTGACGTCACTGTCCATATATGGACAGTGATGTAAGGGGCTTCTCCAGAGCAAGGGTCCCCGGCTAGAAGGCTGCAAGGTGATGTTCTGACCTGGGACTCTGACATTGTAGCTGCTGACATCACTGTCCATTTATGGAAAGTGATGTCAGGAGCTTCCCCGGGCACATCGGTGAAGGAAAAGCTCTGGGCAACATATCCCATTGGATGTCTATACAGAGGGATACTTTGCAGCCTTCTGTCATCCTCCTAACATCCTCCTGACATATACCTCCGATGGCAGGCAAAAGCGTGATGTGAAGGAGGCCCTAATAGATATTTCTTTAGTAGAAAAATACAAACTCTTAATGCCCTGTTCACATCTGCGTCTGGGAATTCTGTCGTTCTGCTCCGTCAGAGGAGCAGAACAAGGGAATGCTGGACTCAATGGTTCCATTGCAACATGGACACCATCGGCGGCCAATGGAACCTATTGACTTTCATGGGTTCTGTCTGCTTTCTGTCGGGGTGTCCGTGGTTTTATCGGAAACAATAGCACTGCATGCTGCGCTTTTGTTTCCGGTATTCTCTGTTGGATCTATGACGGAAGCCCCTAGCGGAGCCTCCAACGGAGATGTAAACAGAGCCCTAAGGCCACCTTCACGTGGCCGTGCTCCCATTATAAAGCATTTGCACGCGGTTCGTAAAATAAAAAAATAGGACATGTCCTATTTTTTGCGGGTCATTTCTACGGCCCAGACACCTTCCCGTAAAATATACGGAAAGGTGTCCGTGCGCAATAGAAATGAATGGGTCTGTACTTTGATCCACAATTACGGTCCGTAATTGCGGATCAAAATTACAGCCGTGTGCATGGGGCCTAAGTCTTTTAGACAATATATAAAATATTGTCCTATAAAAAGCAGACTATGATTGCAGATATATGTTGTATATATGTGAAGTTATTTTTTCTTTTTGTGAAGGTTTTAATCTGATGAAAGAATGATATAAACATACTATAAATAATAAGCAAGCAGTAAAGATAAGGTTTATCAGCCAAATAAAACAGCATCCACTCTAAATTTTTATCTGTACATTGAAATGCTATTTTTTAATGGTAACGTTTCTATAGAGCTCACAAAAGAAGGAAATAAAAGGAAGTAATTTTTTAATGGTTTGAAATATTACCCATTAAAAGTTCTGTCAAAGAAATGAATTTGACAGTGTTTTATGTCTGAATTACATGTCTTCCTATCGTGTAGCTATAGCTGTGACCTGGCTTTAATCCCAGAATATTTGTGGTGTTTACTTGTTTATCTTTTTATTACTATTTTCCATTTAAAATTTGACGGGATGAAACGTGATCTGATTTGCCGTTAACAATTTTTTTTCAATTGTAGGCATCACCAATAAATATTAGCCATTCAGTTGTCCTCTTCAGTTAAAGGAACCGTCATAGGCTGTGGTAACAACTGGTGAGATTAAAATCATGAAAAAGTCTGGGTAGTCTAAGTAGTCGCTAACAGCTGCTAATGCGATCCTAGGTAAAAGAGAGGTCAGGATGTTCGCGCACACTTTCTCTATCCTCGCTCTTGCTATAACACTGTCCATATCTGATTGGAGTGTCACAGCCATAGTAACACGCCCCCTTGCCAGTACACGTCCCGTTGACAGTTTAGGGGGATATTTAAATATCAGGCGCCAAATATAACGGCACCGATATCAAAATAACGGAGGGAGGTAGAATTTTTTTTTAAAGTGCCCCAGGGTTTGTGCAGCCCTCCCCATTACATGCTGCACTCAGCTGCACATGTATGGGGAGGTGAAAGGTTCTCTTTAAGGGGCTGTGATTTACTGAATTTTAGGGCAAACGCTTTTTAAAAACTGTTAACACTGATAATCATTTGAGTAATTATTTGATTATTTTAGACTTTAACCAATTCCGGACCGCCCATGGACTATAAACGTCCGGGCAGTCCGCAATTAACTCTGCAGGGCCGTTCCAGGACGTCCTGCAGAGTTAGCGGGTTTGCAGCTCCCCGGCGGCCTTTAGCTCCGTTATACAGCTGTCTCTAGACAGCTGTATCATGGAACTTTAACCGGAGACCACTCAGCCTGTCACAGTGATCACATCCATGCCGACGGTAAGGAGCTCCATGATACAGCTGTCTAGAGACAGCTGTATCACCAAGCTTCAGAGTGGTCTCTGGTCAGGTGATCGCTGTGACAGCCTGTCATAATGATCACCAGTTGCATCCTCTCCCTCTCTGACACACACTTTTTTTTTTTCAATAAAAATTTTCTCTATAAATAAATTTGTCTATCTGCTACACAGCGACTTTGGCCACGCACGACACAGGTTGACCGGCCAAAGATCGCTATGACCCGTAGCCTACATTGCATGTAATAAAAGTCAATGTGGTTGTGTCGCGATGCCACGACATGACAGTTGCAAGAAATCCAAACTGTCGTGTCGCAGTTACTCGCAGGTCACAACGCGACCACATTGACTTTAATTACTTGCGGTGTAGGCTATGGGACATAGCGATCTTTAGTCGGACAACCTGTACATGGAGTATTTTGCAGGCAGAAAAAAATTTGCCTCAAAATTCCTTGACATGCCTGCACTTTTTTTCCGTGTTTTTTGCCTGAGGCCATTGAGGAACGCTTTTTCTGCCTCCCAGCCGCCGGGGAAAAAACAATAATTTCGGTTGTATATTGGTGTTGATTTTGACATTGTTTCCACGTCAAAATCAGCACCAAAAAACTCTGTGTGAATTGGGCCTTAGGGTGACGTTAGATGTGGCGGATTCACTGCAAATTTTACCTGCGGATTTGCGCAGGCAAACTCTGCAGCGGATTACAGTACAAGGCAAGTAGATGAGATTTTACAAAACTCATCTACATGCTGCAGACATTTTACACGGCAGATTTTCAAATCTTTGATATGTCGTTAAATTAATACCTTGGGATCTACTTTCCATAAAATAATAAGTTTTGGGGGGTCAAAGGGGTTTTCCAGTCCACAAAAATTGATGGCCTATCCTCAGGATAAGGCCCTATTCACACGACAGGGTTTCCCGGCTGTGTGATGGCCCTTCAAAAAATGTACGTTACACGGCCGCAGTAGGAACAATAGACCCAAAATGGGGCTATTCACAGTACCGTTTTTTTGACGGCCCAGTAAACGTGCCATATTTTCAGCCATTAGAAGTCTATGGGGTTGGGTAATACACGGCCATCATTTGAATGAGTTCCGAGTGACCACCGTGTCTTCCGTCGCTCGCTCTCTCTCCTCCTCCTCCTCTTCACAGTGCGAAGTACATGTGAGGAGGAGTAGGAGGGTGGTATTTTTTTTGCTCCCTGTAAGAGCGGAATCCCCATTCCCCGGCCACAGCTTCGGCAACACTGTGCCCGGGGATTGGGGATTCCGCACCAGGAGAAGTCCCTGACTGACTATGGACACAGTGACGTCAGGGACTTCTGAAGCGGAATCCCCACCACTGTGGCCGGGGATTACGATTCAGGAGAAGTCCCTGCCTTCACTGTCCATATATGGACACAGTGACGTAAGGGACTTCTGAATCGGAATCCCCACCGATGTGTCCGGGGATTTCCGATCCAGGAGAAGTCCCTCACTTCACTATCCATATATGGACAGTGAAGTGAGGGACTTCTCCCGGAGCCGTCCCCTACAGGAAGGTAGGGGGGTGCCATCTATGAGGGGTGACTATGTACAAGAGGGCTGTGTAGCACTACCTACAGGGGGGCTGTGTGGCATTACCTACAGGGGGGCTGTGTGGCATTACCTACAGGGGGGGCTGTGTGGCACTACCTACAGGGGGGCTGTGTGGCACTACCTACAGGGGGGGCTGTGCGGCACTACCTACAGGGGGCTGTGTGGCACTACCTACAGCGGGGCTGTGGCAGTATCTACAGAGGGCAGTGTGTGGCATTATCTATAGAGGGGAGTGTGGGGCAAAAAAATTACAATTACAAATTAAATTCACCCGATTTTAAAACGGACAGGGAAAAAAATGGATGCAAAACTGGTCAAAATCGGCCATTAAAAACGGAAACACGGCCCGGAATGGTGCAAAACGGATTCAAAATGGCCGAGAAAAACTTCCGTTTTTATCGGCCGACACTTGGACCCTATCGTGTGAATAGAGCCTTAGCCATCAATATCTGATCGGTGGTGGCCCGTCTCCCCGCAGCCCCGCCAATCAAACAAAATGGCTAGTGGTTTGTTACCAACAGTTCTGTGCCTAAAGGAGTGTTCCTGTGCCCAGTACTAGGGTTAATACTTCAAGGCATGACTGATTTATGTATTCAGCTTTGGGTAGGGCAGTGAAGATGTCAGGGGGAGGCCTGACTGGGGATTTGGTGGCTTCCTGCAAAAAAAATTATTTTAATACTTTCGCCTGAACTATTTTTGAGAGAAAATCAAGTCAACCATGAGGAACGGTATTGAATGATTTCATTGTTTTCTTCATATAAGTGACGCCAAAGACTCTAGCAGCCACTAAGTGACTAACCCCTCCTCCACTGGTATTATGGTACACAATCGTCCGAGCTGAGCAAGCACGTTTATGGGGAGATCTTTAAGGTTGACCAACACAGTGATAAATATGTGCAAGATTTGGCTTTAAGGTTTTTTTTTTCCCATCACATATAGTGATGGTATATATTACTAAAATAAGCCATCGATTGCTAATCTGTGGGGGTACAAGTGCTGAACCCCCACAAATCCTTAGAATGAACATGCTACATCGCTCATTTAAAGGATAGGTAAACATTTAAAAGTGATTTTTTTTTTTTGTATTTAAAATGTCAGTCAGTTAGTTTGGTGCAACTTTATAATTAGTTTTTATTAAAAATTATTTTTATTTTTTTAGATACAACTGCTCTGTATCCTGTATACAAAGCAGCTGTATCGTTCACTGAATCCTGTATCTGTCAGGTCTGCGGCACTGACAGATTTAGGTCTTAACGAAAGATACAGCTGCTCGGTATGCAGGATACAGAGCAGCTGTATCTCAAGAAGTACTAATCATTTTTAATAAAAACTAATTATAAAGTTGCACCAAACACACTGACTGACATTTTTATTTTAAAAAATCACTGCTCCACCTTCCGTGGGGAAACTCGGACGTGAAAAATGAAGTTTATCACGTACGAGGTGCCCTCGTGCAGATTCAATTTTCACGTATCCCCATAGACTTGAGTCTATGAAGGGATTCGTGAAAACGGAACAAAATAGGACATGTTCTATTTTTCAACGGACCCTTCACACGGTCCATTGAAACAACGGCCGTGTGAACAGCCCCATTGAAATGCATGCGTCCGTGTGACGGCCGTTGTTTTAACAGCTGTCACACGGACGTTCTCTACGTTTTTCTGAATTAAACCTAACCCATACAGATGGTGATGTAAATGCTGAGGTCACAGTATTCAGAACAGTCAGCAGAGGGCAGTGGCTCTGGTCAAGAGTGCTTGAATAGCAGAGGAGACCTGAAGAGAAAGTGGTGTGCACGTTTAGTTCCGGTGAGGAGGTGGAAATACGGTTTGGGTGCTGTAAGAGAGTGTGATGGTAAGGAGAGCAGGTGATTGCTGCAGAGAGATAACAGAGAGAGACACAGCTGAGTGTCTGTTTGTCGGAGGGATGGCAGTGTTAAAGAGCTACCAGCCAGAGGACAATGTAGGAATATAAGGAAGGGAGCCGGGCTGCCTGGATGGTACCAACAGAGAAAATATTCAAAGTGAGTACTGTAATACTGTATGGACAGAAAAGTAAAAGCCCAAAGAGGATTTATAAAGCAAGATCCCCGGTGTGGAAAACGTGAGCAGGGGTTGAATATTACCATATCGGAGTGAAATACTGTGCTGCATTATGTACAGGACTGAAACGGTTTACAAAACCACAGCTCCGGAAGATTTAAAATAAGATATAGACTTTTGGGCTAGTTCTAGAGCAATACTGCATGTTTGTCATTATACTGCTGTTCAAAGTTATTTACAACTTCTGCCCAAGTACAACTAAGAAGAATCGTTTTATTTGCCTCTGCCTCCATTATTTTGTGTATTACATCTGAACAGCAATACTTCCAGCCACCCATTGTGCAGGGAACTGGAATACAGATCTGTTCAAGTCTACAATGGCTCCAGATATGCAAAATATCAATGCCATGTGTCACTAGTGTAAGGTACCTGACTTTTGGTAGACTAAGCACATTGTACCAAAGCACCATTGTACCAATTCCCAAACTTAGACACACAAAAACCATGTACCATGGGACTCAGGGCCACCATGCTTTCTGTACTTCAAGACAAAGAGGTGGTTATTAACATTTTGTCATCACAAATTGCCTATGGAGGTAATAGGGGAATTATATATCTGAATAGAAAAATTAAATGTCTATAGGGACCAACATGAGTGGATTTTCTATACAGTCCAAAATCTCTTATAACCATATAAATAGCTATTAAGAAAACTGTTACAGCCCATGATCTCAGCTGCTATTTCTTGCAGAACTAGTATATGGTTGGTACTTGTAATGTGGAGTATACAGCAAATATGGCCTTATTTTCACATGCAAAAGCCTCCAGTTGTTGTACCCTCAAGCTGTCTGTGCTCTTAGATTCATATTCTGTCCTTTATATAAAATCCTATTTGTAGGACGTATCATTTTTTCTGGCTAAAGTATAAAATTATTTCAGATTGCATTCATGACCAGCAGAACTCCCTGGCAATTGCTCTGAGCCTACAGGTCTGCTCTGAATCTTTTCTATGACAAGTCTACATTATAGCTGGCAGGACAAATTACGGCCAGGCTTTCTATACAGAAAGTCAGTTTAAATTATAATTTATTAACTCCAAGTCATAATGTAACAATGAGCTATTGCTTTCATTTCCTGCTGTTTACTTAAATGAATAGTATTTTAATCACACTCATTTTAATAACTGTAATAAAAAATATATTGTTCATACAATGAATCTGGAACAACAGGGCAATTTGTTACTATTTCAGTAAAAATAAAGACGTATAAGCAAGTAGCATATTAAAAAGAATGTGCGTGAAATGGAGAAATGACAAACAGAGCACTGTAAATGCAAGGAATACACTACTTATGTGCTGGCCACTTATTGACCATACAATTATTACAATTTAAATCGAAATATCCTTGTTGCTCAAGGAGGGAGGAGGGTTGATGGTAAAGGTTGGAAAATATATTATTTTTTCTTTGTTGTAAACTTATATGAGAAAAATAAAACAAAGATTTCTAAAAAAAAAAAAAATCTAAAATTCAAGAGAAGATAAAAGCATAAAAAAACGCAGTGTTGTATCATAAAGCAATCTCTCTTTGAGTTTAAGATTTCTTGCAACACAAGCTTAGACATGTCGCAGTGCTGAGTTTAGCAATGCAGCAGAACTAAGATTGTCATTTGGCAAAACCTGTATATCACAAAATGTTATTTGTGGTCTTACAAGGAACTACAGGTAAGATACAATGGTAAACAAAAGAAACAGGTGCAGAGATGTAATTTAGATTATACAGCACCAGCACAAATACAGCTCAGAACAAAAATCATTTGGAAAGTTAGGTTAGCCCCTGCCATATACATTTGTACAATGGGAAACTACAGCTATCAGTATGGCCTAAATAATGGTACGTATATGCTGGGAGTTGCTGTTTCAAAAAAAAAGAATGATACCACCCATCATCTTGTTTTAGATCCTACAATGACTACTGTACTGATCAGTCAGGGGCAGAATAAATATTTATATTCAGTGACTCACAGGTGACATCTTCCCAGATTGGAGTCATTCTCTTTACTTTTCTTCTCCATCCGTTCCAGACCACCATGACGACTTTTTCTGTCCACGACTCGTCTCCACAGAGTTTGCGGCTCAGATGTCTTTAGATCCTCAGTTTTCCCACATATTTTACCTATATACTAACACAAAATCCTCATAGTGCCACACACTGTACCTCTGATTATAATAGCACCATACACTTTGCTTCTGAATATACTGCCACACACTGTTCTCCTGAAGATACTGATACACACTATGCCCCTAAATATACTACCACACACTGTTCCTCTGAATTGAAATTCTGCCCCAGAATACAAATGTATCAGACACTGTGCCCATGAAAATAAAGCACCCCACACAGTGCCCCCTCTAGATACTGTCACACACAGTGTCCCCCCTAGATAGTTTCACAAACAGTGCCCCTCCCCGTAGATAGTGCCACACACTGTGCCCCCTGTAGATAGTGTCACACACTGTGCCCCCTGTAGATAGTGTCACTTAGTGCCCCCTGTAGATATAGTGTCTCACACAGTGCCCCCTGTAGATATAGTGTCACACACAGTGTCCCCTGTAGATAGTGTCACACACAGTGTCCCCTGTAGATAGTGTCACACACTGTGCCCCCTGTAGATAGTGTCACATACACACATACAGTGCCCACTGTAGAGAGCATCACACACTGTGTCCCCTGTAGAAACCATCACACACTGTGACCGCTGAAGATAGTGCCACACACACAGTGTCCCTGTATATAGTACCACACACACTGCTCCCTGTAGATGGTGCCACACACGCAGTTCCCTCTGTAGAGAGCGTTAACTGTGCCCCCTGTAGAGAGCATCACACACTGTGCCACCTGTAGATAGTGGCACACACAGGACCCCCTGTAGAGAGTGTCACTAACAGCGTCTCTCTGTAGAGCGTGCCACACACAGTGCCTGATGTAGTTTCACATACAGTTTCACTTGTAGAGGAGACAGGAGACAGAAGACAGAAGTTTTTTTATTTTTCATATTACTGACTTTATTTTTTTGTTTTGCAGGTTCCGCTGGACTGTTTGGACTACGTCGTAGATTCACTGAACTACTTCGACGATTTACGTTTTTAAAAAAAAAACAAAAAAACGGTCAAATGGAGTTGTGTGGGGAGTTTTTATTTCAATAAAAAAAAATATTTTCTTATGTGTCTGTGGTTTTTTTTTCAAATACTTTATTAGTGCCTTAGTAATGGCAGTTCTCTAATTGACTAGATTCACAGGCTCTTTGTTTTAACCAATGTAGGAAAACCCTTCTCTATTACAGCATATAACAAGGTTTTTTTCCCAACCAGACAACCCTCTCAACGTCTTCTCCAATTTGATGTTTCTCTGCCCTCGCTCCTATCCGCGCTGTCCAGCTCTACTTAAAATTCTGCCCATGGTATCTGTCTTTGCATGTAGATGTCAACTATCAGATTAGTTATAGAATAATGTCACAAGTTTGATACATTTAGAATACTTTTCACAAAACTGATCACATTTTTACGTAATGACAGGCTAAATTCACATATTTCCAGAAATGAAATACTGAAATGTCAAGACATATCAGTGAGCTGACTTTATATCTTCTAAGCACATTTTTATTCCATTTTATATCTAGTTCTCATTCCCGGCTTTATTGTCTTACCGCAGAGAATTGGTTGTATTCAATAATTACATAGCGATATTCTAACATTTATTTATGCTTGTAGCGAGGGGAGGAGGGGTGTTATGGGATCTACAGATAATGAGTCTCATTCAAGACATAACTGGGTTCACATGTGAATGTGTTAGTTTCGTGTAACTTTCGCAATAGCAAATGCACTTGCACTCAGGGGTGAACTGAGTATTTGGGCATTTGTGAAATGCCCTTGGACCCATGTCCAGAGGACACCTATAACCTTTCAGGCAAATGCATCACAGGCCCACACAGGTTTAGCGCAGTCATTGTGCACCATTTTAAGTACACAAGTTTCAATAAGCCGTTGTAAGGGGCCCTAAAGCGTGACATATTCTTTATACATTGTGAAGCACTTTAATGCATATGTCCCATAGATGAGACAGAAAACAAAAAACATTGCAAAAGATATGATTTAAACATGATCCCTAATAAGTGATATATTATATCATATATAATTTATAGTTAAATAACACCCTATACTACAATACCTTTTAATGTTATGTTTAAAACAGTGGTTCCCAAACGTCTTCAGGCCAGGGAACTCCAATCCTGCTAGAAACCCCATTGTGGAACGCTTATACAGACAAGACGTTACTAGAGTGTAGTGGTTGTGTCATCCATAGGGACATAAATGCTGCGTGATGTGATTGACAACCACTGCCATGTGACATGTATGTAGTATGCATAACACATCATCATGTAAGGTGAGGATAGTTCGGGAATGTTGGTGCTGGAACACAGTGGGGAACATTATATAATAATGACATGCCGCCAAGTGGTACATCATTATGTAATTACAGTGTAACTACACTTCTGCCACTTACCAGCTACTACCAAGATGTTCTTGTCCACCCGGACTGCACAGAGCAAAATATAGATATGCTCCTAGAATCACATGCTTTCTTCACAAACTTGCTCTTTTCCCACATTCTCCAGCACCTTTTACGTCTGAAAAGACAGACTGTTTTCAGGAGAAAACAGCTGCGTCGTTTCAGACGTAAAAGCTCCTCCTCGCATTATGCGAGGCGTCTTTGACGCTCGTAAATCTTGAGCTGCTCTTCATTGACTTCAATGAAGAACGGCTCAAATTACGTTGCAAAGAAGTGTCCTGCACTTCTTTGCCGAGGCAGTCAATTTACGCGTCGTCGTTTGACAGCTGTCAAACGACGACGCGTAAATGACAGGTCGTCTGCACAGTACGTCGGCAAACCCATTCAAATGAATGGGCAGATGTTTGCCGACTAATTGTAGCTCTATTTTCATAATATGCCTCGTTTACGTCTGAAAATAGGTCGTGTGAACCCAGCCTTAGTTGGTGCATGCTTGTTTATTTCACTAATGGTGGATGCAAATGATTAATATTCATATTTCACTGCAAGGCTCCACTTTTGGCAATTTCTCAACCTCGATACAGAGGTGTTAACAAAAGGTGGGCCCAGCAATAAATAGATCAATGTTAGGGTATGTTCACACACAGTGGTTTCGGATGTAATTTGGGAGTTTTACGCCTCGAATTACACCTGAAAAAACAGCTCCATTACGCCTACAAACATCTGCCCATTGCTTTCAATGGGTTTTACGGTGTTCTGTTTCCACGATGTGTAATTTTACGCGTCACTGTCAAAATACGGCACGTAAAAAGAAGCCCACGAAAAAGAAGTGCTTGTCACTTCTTGGGATGTTTTTGGAGGCATTTTTCATTGACTCCATCTAAAAACAGCTCCAATAACGGCCGTAAAATACACAGCGAAAAACACGAGTTGCTACAAAAACATCTGAAAATCAGGAGCTGTTTTCGCCTGAAAACAGCTCCGTATTTTCAGACATTTTTGGTCACTACGTGTGACCATACCCTAACGGTATGGTCACACGGGTATGTAAATGCCCGAAAAATGGCTGAAAAATCGGAAGCAGAACGCCTCCAAACATCTGCCCGTTGATTTCAATGGCCGTTTTTTTACGCAGCTGTTTGAAAAACGGCCGCGAAAAAGAAGTACAGGTCACTTCTTGGGAAGTTTTTGGAGCTGTTTTTCATAGACTCTATTGAAAACAGCTCCAAAAATGGCCGTAAAAGAACGCTGCAAAAAACGACACAAAAATCGCGAGTGGCTTAAAAAACTTTTGAAAATCAGGAGCTGTTTTCCCTTGAAAACAGCTCTGTATTTTCAGACGTTTTTGACTCAGAGTGTGAACATAGCCTTAGGGTATGTTCACACGCTTAACAAGAAACATCTGAAAATACGGAGCGGTTTTTAGAGAAAACAGCCTCTGATTTTCAGGCGTTTTTGAAGCTGAAAATGAAGCTTCTTTTCATTTGGAGCTTCTTTTGAGGCTTCTTTTCAGGCTTCTTTTGAGGCGTTTTTCATAGTGCTCAATGGAAAACCAGCTCCAAAAAACGCCTCAAGAAGTGACATGCACTTCTTTTTACAGACGTCTTTTTGAGCTCCATGTTTTAAAACAGCGGCGTAAAGAGACGCCCCGTATGAACTAAATGCTGTTTTTCCCATTGATTTCAATGGGCATATGTTTGTAGGCGTTTAGCTTCCGTTTTTTCATGCGTTTTTCGAGGTGTAAACGCCCCGTAATATGCCTGTAAGCACTGCATCTGAACAGACTACATTACTGAATCCTGGGGTTCCACAGAATCCCGTTTGAAAACCATTGGTTTGGATGCATAAAGGAACATGTTATGGGATGCTAAGATCTTCACCAAATTTTTAAAGCATTTGTACCTCATATAGATTTATAGTGTTCACTACCATTATCCATTTTTTAGCATTATATTTCTTGTATAATGAGTTTTCCAGATCTTTTTACTGCCTAATGGAGACACAATTTCCAGCTCTGTCTCTTTAATCATAATTATCTGTTGGATGCAGGACCGACCTTCTATTAGAGATCAATCTTTCCACAAGACTACAAATAAAGCATCATCTATTATAATCATCATACCTTTTCCTAACATTAGTACTTAGCTTCTGCATAACAAATAACCCGATCTAGCATCAAAAGACAATGTAACCAGTTCATTTGAAACATATTTAATAGGATAATTTAGAGCACTTTGAGATTTATTAAGCAATTCAGATCCACTGGAAAGTAATGATTTTCCAGGCGAAGGGCGGATGGCCTTTGACAGTCATCGCAAGAACGTATTGATTGTTTTTGTGGTCTGGCCCGAAAATTATCTGCTTGTGCTTTACCCACTGACATGTTCAATAAGATTAAAAGGCCAACAGGTTTCCTGCTTTGTTAAAGTCCGAAATAATTGCATTGCAGAATAGTCATCCAGACAAAAACAGAATACAGCATCTGTATAAGGCAGTCAAGGTCATTTCCAAAATGAAAATGAGCATTAGGTGTCATGACAGAGGTTAATAAGGAGCAAGCAGAGGAGGTTAATAGAGATGTGGAGATCGGGAGGGTAAAGTGGAGTTTACAGTGTATCTACTGTTTAATAAAACAAATAAAACTAATATAAGCTGGGACTTATAATAGAGTAAAACTCTTTGAAAAATGTTCTTCTAGGGTGGTGTCCTCTCAAAGAAGATGGGCAGTACGCATAGGATAGAAGTGGTTATAAAGTCCATTAAAGAAAAATCTATTCCAGGGGTGGTCTACACAAAGAGGTGGTCTTTTCGAGAGCTTTTACAGTATACGTTATTTTGTCAATATAAGTGATCCTAACTTTTCTTCTATTATAACAACATTGCAGTCAGACCATTTGTGGTCCATGCTAAATGCTCAAGTATTCTCTCTACAAACATTCAAGGAAGTTTGTCTGTATGGCATATATAAAATCAGTTAGTTTTTCAGTGAATCCAGGGGTAGACTTTTAAGTAACAAGAAAAACTTATTTTTGGTTAATCGCATGCCCTGCTGATTTAGTAATTGAATCAGGCAGAAGAGTGGTTAGAAAGAGGGATAAAATTAGGGGTAAAATAGCAATGTTTAATAAGTGGATTGGGGATAGGCAGTGATAAGCAAAACGGGGGACCAAAAGTCCCCCCAAGTTCTCCATGACTAACCTCGGACTTCCGGAGTCTGCGCAGTTCAATAAAAATGAAAGGTGCGCTCGTCACGCATGCGCACAAGCGCGACCAGTGCACAATTCATTTCTATGGAGCTGCAGACAGACCCGGAAGTCCGAGGTTTGTCATGGAGAACTTCGGGGGACTTTCGGTCCCCCGTTTTTCTTATCGCTGCCTATCCCCAATCCACTTATTAAACATTGCTATTTTACCCCTAATTTACCCCCGTTCTCCTTATCGCTGGGCGTCCCAGTGATCACACATGTATCCCCTATCCTGTGGATAGGGGATGCTTGTCTTTTGTAGGAATAACCCCTTCAGTGGCATCGCACTGTAGCAGCCATAGTGGCTGCTAGCGGAGCCTCCGTCCATGGGGGGGCCCATGCCCCCTCAAGCTGCGGACCCCGTAGCAGCCGCTACGGCTGCTATAGCGGTAGTTACGCCACTGACCACCATCATCCCTGTATATAGCAACCATCATCTCTGTATATTCCAGCCATCATCCCTGTATATAACCCCCATCATTCCTTTATATAACCCCCATCATCCCTGTATATACCAGCCATCATCCCTGTATATAACCCTCATCATCCCTGTATATACCAACCATCATCCCTGTATATAACCCCTATCATCCCTGTATATACCAGCCTGGCTAGTATATACAGGTAAGATGGGGGGTTATAAACAGGGATGATGGTTGATATATACAGGGATTATGGGGGTTATATACAAGGATGATGGCTGGTATATACAGGGATGATGGGGTTATATGCAGGGATGATGGCTGGTATATACAGGGATGATGGGGGTTAATGTAGGGATGATGGCTGGACTACCCATCATCCCTGTATATAACAACCATCATCCCTGTATATACCAGGCATCTACCCTGTATATAACCTCCATTATCCCTGTATATAACCTCCATCATACCTGTATATACCAGCCAGGCTAAGAGCAAAGCATTGGACTATACTGAAGCGGCCTTCTATGAGCCCTGGTCTAAATCCTATTGAACATCTTTGGGAGAAGCTGAAACCTGCAGTCTGGAGAAGGCACCTTCATACCTGAGACAGCTGGAGCAGTGTCCTCATGAGGATTGGGCCAAAATACCTGTGGGCAGGGGCAGAAGTCTTATTGAGAGTTACAGAAATCGATTGTTTGCAGTGATTGCCTCAAAAGGTTGTGCAACAAAATATAAAGTGAAGGGGTCCATAATTTTTGTCCAGGCCAGTTTTATTAGTTTTTTTTTTCTTTTTCTGTTGAACCACAATTCAAAAGCAATGTCTGATTTACATTAGTTGATTTTCAGTAAATTAAAATGTATTATTACTTTAGTCAGTTTCAAGTTATTTCAGTGACCATTGTGTGCTTTACTTTCTTTAACGGAAGGGTACCAACAATTGTGTCCACGAATGTATGTGGTTTTCAGTAGGAAGCAGTTCTATAGACATTTCCTAGAACATATTCTTTAAAAAAAAAAAAAAATATATATATATATATATATATATATATATATATATTTAAAGCGTGAAGTAACAAGCGTCACAAACAACATTCTTTATGTGTAAGTACTTACAGTTTGACAATGACAATATTCTGGTTAAAAAGAAAATCACATCTAGAAGCGTGACATGTTACATTCTAAGAAGGCCAAGGTCTGGTACCTTTCGTTTCCATTGCAAAGACTCCTGTCGTATCAAGACATAAAACAATTATTTCTGCCATTGAAATGTTTCAAAAAGAGAAAAAAAATTCTCAATGCCAGTTAGTGTGTGCTATGCAGAAAAGGACATTGTATGCAGAGGCAACTGAATCAATTATTTATCGGTCGCTCTTTACACGTTGTAAGAAGTCTCTTTATGACTATATACACATAAACAGAGCGAAGGGTAAAATAACAGCTCCTCTACTTTTCAGTCCTTCCCAACATGCTGAGGTTTTCCCTTTTTAGATACTGAGACATAAGTCTAGAGAATGATTTACGATGTTCCTTTCCTAATAAACACATCAGCAATATTTGTCATACAGAGTGATTTATGCATCTCAGTCCAGTGAATTTACAAAACGATCCAAATCCTGGTAAATATAAGAGCAAATTATTGTAAACATTACTAAAGAAAAATTTAAATATATAAAAACGACACAAGATGATATACCGGCCATACGATGGCTCCGTGCATGTTACATGCTGTAGAGAACCATTATACGGCAACATTGTGTATGAAAAAAAAACAATTGCCTTACATCGGATGTCACATTATCTATATTTTCTCTCCTTGAAGCATTGTTTTTAGGGGAGAATTTCACCTTCCTATTGTTGCCTATGGTGTTTATGCAAATTTTCACAAAAAATTGTGTGCATTTTTGTCATTTTGGGGTGTTCCTAGGTGGAACAAGGGCAGTGGAAATGTCTTGTGATTTTTTTTGACATTCAAATGTTGGTTAGTATGTCTTCGTAATATGGTGATGTATAAAGGCAACATACAGGCACACAGGCTCAGTAATAGAGAACCAGGGGGAATCCGTGTGCCGCCATACAAGCTTCATGCAAACAGCTTTGCTTCAATCGCAAAGAAGAAAACATTAGATAAAATAAGTAGCTGGTAAGTCGCACAATATTTAGTGATTTATATATCACTACTAAAGATCCACTTTAATATAAGAAAACGTAATGTACATAAATGATATACATAATATTTTGTGCATTTAAAATGCTACAACAAACAGCAATAAAGGTCTCAATGATAAAAATTCAATAATGAAACTATTTCTTCCAATACTGCTTCTTCTAATATTGTTATAACTTGTAGGCCTGGACTCGGTCATGTCCTCTACATATCACCTGCCTTTCCTTTGATATTCTCAGATTTTGACAGGTCACTGACACCCTGGCCTGTTTCTGACTCTGGTTGATCTCTGCTTATCTGTTACTCTATCTATTTACCGATGTGACCAAGCTTTGCCAGCTCCAACCTCGGCCTGTTCACCTCTGCCTCGTTCCCAATCATTCCACTGTGCAAACAGGGCAATGAGATGTGCTGCCAACATGATGGAAATGTATAGGGACGAATAATGGTAGTAACTAGCTGTCTCGTTGATCGGATCTCCTTTTCACTGCCCATATCGGGTTGTGGAATAGGACACTTACAGTCTATAACATTGTTGTCACCTTTGCGGGCTATTCTGGGTTCTGGTCAAATAATTGGGGAAGTACTTACCCCCATTCAAGGGGTTAAGGGCCGGTAACCAGAACAGGGGCAGTCTGACAGTGTTCTTGACTCCAAAAATTAAACTACAAGGACACCATATTAACCACTATAGCCATGATACACTTGATTTGGGTAAATAAAATGCATTTGAGGAGAACTAATCACCTGCTTTTTTTTTTTGTGGTAGGCCTATGGCAGGGTCGTCATAATGTTACATGATGTTCTGTGCACTACCTATTATTGTTACTCCCCATATTGCAACACATACTGTAGTGCCCAAATAATACTACCCCATCAATAAACAAGGGCATGCAACTACATAACTGCATGTGGGATCGTACTGTGGGTGCAAGCTCAGGGTACCCAGGCCATCAGTGCCACCGGCACCCCTTCAGTAATGAAAAGTGATGCGTTCTGTGCAGCCAACATATCACACAACCCTAAGGCTGGCCCTTTGTTGTTATCATTGTAAATACTGGACAGATAAACAATAAGATCTAATAGTTTAATAGTGAATTATCCCATAAGAAACAGACCCTAGTGACAAGTGATTTACTCCAAAGTCAAGTCCAAATGGGGTTGCCTTCTGATGAACTTATGTAGGCAATTATTGTTTAAGAATTGCGGCCAACCAGAGGATCCTCTAGTACTCTCTGGAGGGTGAGTCTGACTCTGGGTAATTCCCTAATGGTCAGTCTGTCCTTGAAACACAGTACACCCTAATCTCTGTGTCCCAATTAATGCAGAATAAAACATGAATTGAGCCACAACCTGACAAACAGAAATAATAACAGCCATAGATACATAAAAACAATACATTACCTTTACAGTAATATATGCAAACACAAATAAAACATATTACTTAAAAAATAGTATAAAAGTAACAAAGTCAAAGCTAAACTGCAATATACACAAACAGTAGTTTAAACAGTAGTTTAAAATGTTTTCAAGTTAAAATGTATTGATGCAAAAGTGGTATTAAATGCAGCACAATAACTGGATATGTAGGGAGGTCAAAATGAGGGTCAAGAACAAGGGATCTGATTCTATTATAAAAATGGAAAGCTGATGTCATATATTGCAATTCATAGCAGAGAAAACAGCATGTTTTAGGGGCATTTTATATTTCTCAGATAGTACAAAGTGCTGCAAATTATCCAGATGATAATGGCTATGGGATAGAATTATTGTACAGCACAGTCTATATCATTGAGAGGGTTATATGTCTCTGGTGCCTGTGGATAATGCAAAATAGCTTTCTTTTAGAAGGAAGAAAACTGTCTTTCTAGTGCCACCTATGGGTGACTACCCTGTAAGTCAATGTCCGACACTTTATAGAGCCTTGAAACATGACTTGGGTTCCTGTGCAAACAAGAGACACCCATCTGTATTTCTGAGTTGTTGCTCCTCATTAGTACAGAGAAAGGATTTGGTTGGCTGAGTGGGATGCCTTTAACCCTTTCCTGTCGCTAACATGCCTATTTACGTGAGGAAATAGGTTTTGTAAAAATGGCACCCACTCAGAAGCAGAGCGGGCGCCATAGCCGCCGGGTCTCTGCAGTGTTGCACAGCAGGGACCCAGCGGCAATGCTTGCGATCAGAAAAATTTGAGGGATACTTACTGCCCCTTTCACTTCCGAGCCGGTCACCGGCTCCAGTGCGGCGAGACACTGGGAGCCGTGTACTCCTATAGTAGCTTGGAGCCTCATGAATGCTCCCAACCCTGCTATAGGAAGATTGCTATTGACACCTGTGGCAGGTCTCAGTAGCAATGCACTAATTTTGATATAGACTGCAATATTGTGATATTGCAGTCTGTGGCATAAGCGATCAAATTTTCCAAGGTTCAAGCCCCCTGGTGGGGGGCTAAATAAAAGTTAAAAAAAATGTAAAAACTTTTTGAAAGACATATAAAAATGTAAATCACCCCCCTTTCCCTAGATCATGTATAAAAATAAATAAACAAAAATAAACATAAACACATTAGGCATCCCTGCGCCTAAAAATGCCCGAACTATAAAAATATAAAAATATGTATCCAATACGGTGAACGACGTAGCGGGAAAAAGGTCAACATGGCCGAATCACAGTTTTATTGCCGCTTCAACCCTCACAAAAAATTGACTAAAAAGTGATGCCAGACATTCCCCAAATGGTATTAATAAAAACCACATCTTTCCACATACAAAAAGACGCCTTACACAGCGATGTACACAGAAATATAAAAAAGTTACGGGGGTCACAATATGGGGATGCAAAACATTTTTTGTTTCTTTCAAACATTTAAATTCTTTTAAAGGTACTAAAACATAACAAAAACGATATAAATTTGGTATCACTGTGATCGTACTGACCCGCAGAATAAAGGTAATGTGTCATTTTCATGGAACCGTCACTTCTGGTTTTCTCTTGTTCTGATCCTCTAATGGAGCAGAACTATGGAAACCTACGACGCAGATGCATACCCTTAACTGTACAGAGATAGTGAAAATGAATGAAAAATGTTAATTGATACTTTCACGTTTTCCAAACTATTGAAAATATGGGGGATACATTTTAATTGTAACCCCAGCATTAAGCTGCAGGTAGACACGTAACAGCAAACAAGGTAAATTGTCTGACAATCTTTTTCTCCCCGTCACACTCATGTATATTCTGAAGCCATTTTTTTGCAAAATCTCCCTACAATCTAATATTTTTGAGGGCTATCAGACACTCTTAGGGATCTATTCCTGAGGAAAAAATATAAAAAAAAGGCTTAAGATAAACACAGGCAGTGTTTTCTACTCAACCTATGAGCATCTGCATGGAATGAAGGGCTTCTATACTACTTAATTTCTCAGTGAGAATTATTTAATAGGGAATCAATTCTGCTTCCAGTGGCGTAACTAGAGTCCTATGGGCCGCAGGGCAAATTTTGATCAGATTGTTTGAGCCCACCTATATAAATAATCAGTGTATATTTTTTAAAGCACCAACTCTATAGGGTTAAGAAAATGAAGTGCAGCAATAATGAATGACTATAGACCAATGTTTTATACCCTTTGACAAATTTCTCAGTCCAGGATGAATTTAAGTTATTACTTTGGGGAATTCTGGATCCTCAGAAGGTAGTTAATGTCACGGCTTCCAAGACAGAAGACTCAGTGTTATTCTCCCAGCCAATGATTTTTAGTTCAGGGTAAGTTCAAGTCCTTCATATGGGGAATTCTGGATCCTCAGAGATTAGTCAATACCATGAATTCCAGAATGGAAGCCTCAGTTTAGGGTATGTTCACACGGCTTACCTTCGGCCGTTTTTGTGAGCCGTAAACGGCCGAAAAACGTCTAAAAAATCTGTTCCGACGGGGCGTTTTTTTATGCGTCTGTTTTGAAAAAACAGCCACGTAAAAAAACACCAGCGAAAAAGAAGTGCATGTCACTTCTTGTGCCATTTTTGGAGCCATTTTTCATTGACTCTACAGAAAAACAGCTCCAAAACGGCCGTAAAAAACGCGAGTTTGAATAAAAAACGTCAGAAAATCAGGAGCTGTTTTCCCTTGAAAACAGCTCCGTATTTTGAGACGTTTTTGATTTTGCGTGTGAACATACTCTTACTCTCACAGCTATGGACACATATATGGTGCATCCCTTTCACTTTCTACTTAGCGGAGCACCCGCCCCAAAAGTGGCGATCCCTGTAAAAGCTGTCCCTTCCCAAACCATGTTAAGTGTGAAGGGCACGTAAAGAAATATGACATGCCCTATTTTCGTCCGTTTTCACAGATCCCTCAATTGACTCAAGTCCATGAGGGATCCATGAAAACGAGTGCTACTTGGACATTCAGAAATAGACATGTGGTGTGTTTTTTTTAAATCCGCAGCATGACAATTGTATTTGCATAATCGCTGTTATTTTGTTGCAGGTTTTCCCCATTGAATTCAATGGGGAGGTAAAACTCGCAACAGATAGCAGATGTTGCGATTTTTATGGAGGAAAAGCTGCAATTCGGTCACAAAAAACGCAACTCAGAAAAAAAAATCTCTTATACTTACCCAGAATTCTGTGGTTTTTCGTCCAGGTTGGCCTCCTGGGATGAAGATTTTGCCCATGTGACCGCTTCCGTCAATCACAGGCTGCAGCGGTCACATGGAATGAATCATCATCTCAAAAGGCCGGGCTGCAGGCGGCAGAGGGACGCGTCACTATGGTTACGGCCTGGGTATGTATGAATGTTTTTTTTGTTTTTTTCTAGCACTGCTTTCCGCAGCGGAAATTCCACCCGAAAAATGTGGTGCAGTTTTTCGGGCGGAATGTGCTCCGGATTCTAGGTCGGATACGCAGCGTATCAGACACGTGTGAACCCGGCCTTACAGTCATTATAACATCCAAAAAAACACATCCAGGAAAATGTTAGGAAACGAGCACGTAAATACACCCTAAGGCCCCATGCACATGATAGTAATTTTGATCCGCAATTACGGACCGTAATTGCGGATTAAAATAATGATCCAATCATTTCTATGGCCAATGGACACCTTCCCGTATATTTAAGGGAAGGTGTCCGGGCCGTAGAAAGCATTGTATTTTGGCAACCCTTGTCCCAGAGCTCAGACCCACACGTAACATAATGTTATGTCATATCCTAGCTACAGTGAAGGAAATAAGTATTTGATCCCTTGCTGATTTTGTAAGTTTGCCCACTGTCAAAGTCATGAACAGTCTAGAATTTGTATGCTAGGTTAATTTTACCAGTGAGAGATAGATTATATTTAAAAAAACGACAGAAAATCACATAGTCAAAATTATATATATTTATTTGCATTGTGCACAGAGAAATAAGTATTTGATCCCCTACCAACCATTAACAGTTCAGCCTCCTCCAGACCAGTTACACGCTCCAAATCAACTTGGTGCCTGCATTAAAGACAGCTGTCTTAAATGGTCACCTGTATAAAAGACTCCTGTCCACAGACTCAATTAATCAGTCTGACTCTAACCTCTACAACATGGGCAAGACCAAAGAGCTTTCTAAGGATGTCAGGGACAAGATCATAGACCTGCACAAGGCTGGAATGGGCTACAAAACCATAAGTAAGACGCTGGGTGAGAAGGAGACAACTGTTGGTGCAATAGTAAGAAAATGGAAGACATACAAAATGACTGTCAATCGACATCGATCTGGGGCTCCATGCAAAATCTCACCTCGTGGGGTATCCTTGATCCTGAGGAAGGTGAGAGCTCAGCCGAAAACTACACGGGGGAAACTTGTTAATGATCTCAAGGCAGCTGGGACCACAGTCACCAAGAAAACCATTGGTAACACATTACGCCGTAATGGATTAAAATCCTGCAGTGCCCGCAAGGTCCCCCTGCTCAAGAAGGCACATGTACAGGCCCGTCTGAAGTTTGCAAATGAACATCTGGATGATTCTGAGAGTGATTGGGAGAAGGTGCTGTGGTCAGATGAGACTAAAATTGAGCTCTTTGGCATTAACTCAACTCGCCGTGTTTGGAGGAAGAGAAATGCTGCCTATGATCCAAAGAACACCGTCCCCACTGTCAAGCATGGAGGTGGAAACATTATGTTTTGGGGGTGTTTCTCTGCTAAGGGCACAGGACTACTTCACCGCATCAATGGGAGAATGGATGGAGCCATGTACCGTCAAATCCTGAGTGACAACCTCCTTCCCTCCACCAGGACATTAAAAATGGCTCGTGGCTGGGTCTTCCAGCACGACAATGACCCGAAACATACAGCCAAGGCAACAAAGGAGTGGCTCAAAAAGAAGCACATTAAGGTCATGGAGTGGCCTAGCCAGTCTCCAGACCTTAATCCCATCGAAAACTTATGGAGGGAGCTGAAGATCCGAGTTGCCAAGCGACAGCCTCGAAATCTTAATGATTTACAGATGATCTGCAAAGAGGAGTGGGCCAAAATTCCATCTAACATGTGTGCAAACCTCATCATCAACTACAAAAAACGTCTGACTGCTGTGCTTGCCAACAAGGGTTTTGCCACCAAGTATTAAGTCTTGTTTGCCAAAGGGATCAAATACTTATTTCTCTGTGCACAATGCAAATAAATATATATAAATTTTGACTATGTGATTTTCTGTTTTTCATATATATAATCTATCTCTCACTGGTAAAATTAAACTAGCCTAAAAATTCTAGACTGTTCATGTCTTTGACAGTGGGCAAACTTACAAAATCAGCAAGGGATCAAATACTTATTGCCTTCACTGTATATCCCATAACATTATAAATTGGGAAAACTTCTTTTAACCCCTTCCCGCTCCTTGACGTACTATTACGTCATGGCAGCTGTATCGTTCGCGCTCCATGCCGTAATAGTACGTCTCGGGAGTAACGGCCGTTTCGGCCGTCCTCCCGACACATACAGGAGCTGTGACGCTGCTGTCTTGTTCAGCAGCTGTCACAGCTCCTACAGCGGGGACCGATCGCTGTGTCCCCACTGATTAACCCCTTAAAAGCCGCGTTCTATAGAGATCGCGGCTTTTTAAAGGTTAAGCTGCCATCGCCGGCCTGCTACGCGATAGCGGCCGGCGATGGTGACTATGGCAACCGGACACCAAACAATGGCGTCCGGCTATGCCATAGACGGAAGCCTAGTGGGTCCTGACAACGTCAGGACCCACTATGCTTGCTGTCAGTGAGTAGCTGACAGTTCTAATACACTGCACTACGCATGTAGTGCAGTGTATTAGAATAGCGATCAGGGCCTCCTGCCCTCATGTCCCCTAGTGGGACAAAGTAATAAAGTTAAAAAAAAGTTAAAAAAAGATGTGTAAAAATAAGAAAATAAAATATTTAAAAGTATTAAAAGTAAAAAGCCCCCTTTTTCCCTTATCAGTCCTTTATTATTAATAAAAATATATAAACAAACAAATAAACTATACATAATTGGTATCGCCGCGTCCGTACCGGCCTGAACTACAAAATTATTGCATTATTTATCCCGCACGGTGAACGCCGTAAAATAAAATAATAATAAACCGAACCACAATCACAATTCTTTGGTCACTTCACCTCCCAAAAAATGGAATAAAAAGAGATCAAAAAGTCGCATGTACCTAAAAATGGTACTGATCGAAACTACAGTTCGTTACGCAAAAAATAAGACCTCGCACGGCTTTATTGATTGAAAAATAAAAAAGTTCTGGCTCTTAGAATAAGGTAACACAGAAAGTGAATGATTGTTTACAAAACGTATTTTATTGTGCAAACGCCATAAGACATAAAAAAAAACTTTAAACATCTGGTATCGCCATAATCATATCGCCCCGCAGAATAAAGTTAATATGTCATTTATAGCGCACGGTGAACGCTGTAAAAAAAAAACGAAAAAAAAAACAATCGTAGAATTGCTGTTTTTTAGTCACCACGCCACCTAAAAATAGAATAAAAACTGATCAAAAAGCCGCATGCACCCCAAGAAAACTACAATGGATTCCTCAAGGGGTCTAGTTTCCAAATTGGGGTCACTTTTGGGGGGTTCCCAATGTTTTGGCACCACAAGACCTCTTCAAACCGGACATGGTGCCTAATAAAAAGGAGGGCTCAAAATCCACTAGGTGCTCCTTTGCTTCGGAGGTCGGTGCTTCAGTCCATTACTGCACTAGGGCCACATGTGAGATATTTCTCAAAACTGCAGAATCTGGGTAATAAGTAATGAGTTGCGTTTCTCTGATAAATCCTTTTGTGTTATAAAAAAAATGGTATAAAGAGGATTTTCTGACAAAAAAAAAATGTAAATTTCACCTCTACTTTGCTCTAAATTTTTGTGAAACACCTAAAGGGTTCATAAACTTTCTAAATGCTGTTGTGAATACTTTGAGGGGTCTAGTTTCTAAAATGGGGTATTTGATAGGGGTTTCTAATATATGGGCCCCTCAAAGCAACTTCAGAACTGAACTGGAACCTAAAAAAATAAATAAATGAGGCAATACTTTGCTTCTTACATTATACTGATAATGAGCCGTGCCCACCCCGAGATGACCCCAGTTTTGACCATTTGTATAAACGGAGACCCCTATTAGACCGTTCCAGTGCCCGGTTTTCCCAAGCATACACCCCCGAGAAGTGTATTTCTATTGATGAGTCCCTGGTACATTTTAAAGGGAGGGTTCAATTCCGCGAGTACCTGCCGGGTAAGAGGGCAAGGTATGGCGTGAAGATGTATAAGCTGTGCGAGAGGGCATCAGGGTATACCTACAGGTTTAGGATATATGAAGGAAAGGCCACCCCCAAACCAGACTGCATCCTGGACTACAATAGGTAAATGGGAGGGATGGACTTGTAAGATCAAGAATTGTACAATGCGTACATGCTACGTCGATGTGCAGGCCAGACGGGAACTTTCCTGGAATTTCAAGAGGTGATTATCAAGAACCTAATCTTTAGGGACCAAGAAGGGGGGGCACCCAGTACTTCTGGAAGCGAGCCCACACGCATCGTACCAGGGCAACACTTTCCAGGAGAAGTTCCCCAAACTGGCAAGAAGGGAAAAAGTCAAAAGAAGTGCAAAGTCTGCTATAAGAGGGCGATAATGGATGACCCAATATATCAATGTGACACGTGTCCCGAATAACCAGAGCTCTGTATGAAAGTGTTTTAAAATTTATCATACATCCCTTGGTTTATAATTTACCCCAATTTTACTTACCCTGATGCACTCCACACAGCTTATCCCCCCTCGTCTTTCCCCTCTGGGCCCTGCTGTGTGTCCAGGCAGCTGATAACAGCCATATGTAGGGTATTGCCATACCCGGGAGAACCCACATTACAGTTTATGGGGTGTAGGTCTCCGGTCAAAAAGCTCACTACACCTCTAGATGAATGCCTTAAGGGTGTAGTTTTTAAAACGGGGTCACTTCTTGCGGGTTTCAACTGTACTGGTACCTCAGGGGCTTCTGCATACATGACTTCGCACTAGAAAATCCCCAGTAGGCCAAATGGTGGTCCTTTCCTTCTGAGCCCTCCCATGGGCCCAAACGGCAGTTTATCACAACAAATGGGGTACTGCCGCACTCAGAACAAATTGTGCAACAGAATGGGGTATTTTGTTTCTTGTGAAAATAAGAAATTTTCAGCCAAAACTACATATTATTTGAAAAAAATAATTTTGTTTTCATTCCCAGCCCAATTCAAATAAGTTCTGTGAAAAAACTATGGGGTCAAAATGGTCACAACACCCATAAATGAATTCCTTGAGGGGTGTAGTTTCCAAAATGGGGTCATTTGTGGTGGGTTTCTATTGCTTTGATACCTCTGGGGCTCTGCAAATGCGACATGGCACCCGAAAACCAATCCAGCAAAATCTGTACTCCAAAGAACACACAGCGCTCCTTTCCTTCTGAGCCCTCCCATGGGCCCAAACGGCAGTTTATCACCACAAATGGGGTATTGCCGCACTCAGGACAAATTGGGCAACAAAATGGAGTATTTTATTTCTTGTGAAAATAAGAATTTTTGAGCTAAAATGACATATTATTGGAAAAAAAATATATTTTTTTAATTCCCAGCCCAATTCAAATAAGTTCTGTGAAGAAACTATAGAGTCTAAATGGTCACATTACCCATAAATGAATTCCTTGAGGGGTGTAGTTTCCAAAATGGGGTCACTTCTGGTGGGTTTCCATTGCTTTGATACCTCTGGGGCTCTGCAAATGCGACATGGCACCCGAAAACCAAACCAGCAAAATCTGTACTCCAAAGAACACACAGCGCTCCTTCCCTTCTGAGGCCTCCCATGGGCCCAAACGGCAGTTTATTGCCACAAATTGGGTATTGATGCACTCAGGAGAAATTGGGCAACAAAATTGAGTATTTTGTTCCCTGTGAAAATAAGAAATTTTGGTAAACAATTACATCTTATTGGAAAATATTTCATTTTTTTAATGTCACAGCCCAATTGAAATAGGTGCTGTGAAAAAACTGTGTGGTCAAAATGCTAACAACAACCATAAATGAATTCCTTGAGGGGTGTAGTTTCCAAAATGGGGTCACTTTTGGTGGGTTTCCATTGCTTTGATACCTCTGAGGCTCTGCAAATGCGACATGGCACCCGAAAACCAATCCAACAAAATCTGGACTCCAACAAACATATAGCGCTCCTTTCCTTCTGAGCCCTCCCATGGGCCCAAACGGCAGTTTATCACCACAAATGGGGTATTGCCACACTAAGGACAAATTGGGCAACAAAATGGGGTATTTTGTTCCCTGTGAAAATAAGAAATTTTGATCACAAATGACATTTTATTGGAAAAAATGTCATTTTTTTCATTTCAGAGCCCAATTCAAATACGTGCTGTGAAAAAAACTGTACGGTCAAAATGGTAACAACAACCCTAAATGAATTCCTTGAGGGGTGTAGTTTCCAAAATGGGGTCACTATTGGGGGATTCCTACTGTTTTGACACCTCAACACCTCTTCAAACCTGGCATGCTGCCTAAAATATATTCTAATAAAAAAAGAGGACTCAAAATGCACTAGGTGCTTTTTTGCTTCTAGGGCTTGTGTTTTAGTCCACGAGCGCAGTAGGGCCACATGTGGGACATTTCTAAAAACTGCAGAATCTGGACAATACATATTTAGTAGTGTTTCTCTGGTAAAACCTTCTGTGTTACAGAAAAAAAAATGAATAAAATTGAAATTCAGCAAGAAAAATGAAATTTGCAAATTTCACCTCCACTTTGCTTTAATTCCTGTGAAATGCCTGAAGGGTTAAAAAACGTTCTAACTGCTGTTTTGAATACTTTTAGGGGTCTAGTTTTTAAAATGGGGTGTTTTATCAGGGTTTCTAATATATAGGCCCCACAAAGCCACTTCAGAACTCAAGAGGTACCTTAAAAAAAAGGCTTTTGAAATTTTCTTAAAAATATGAGAAATTGCTGTTTATGTTCTAAGCCTTGTAACGTCCAAGAAAAATAAAAGAATGTTCAAAAAACGATGCCAATCTAAAGTAGACATATGGGAAATGTGAACTAGTAACTATTTTGGGTGGTATAACCGTCTGTTTTACAAGCAGATGCATTTAAATTCTGAAAAATGCAATTTTTTCAAAATTTTCTCTACATTTTGCAATTTTTCACCAATAAACACTGAATATATCGACCAAATTTTACCACGAACATGAAGCCCAATGTGTCACGAGAAAACAATCTCAGAATCGCTTGGGTAGGTTTAAGCATTCCGACGTTATTACCACATAAAGTGAAATATGTCAGATTTGAAAAATGGGCTCTGAGCCTTAAGGCCAAAACTAGGCTGCGTCCTTAAGGGGTTAAGCAAATATGGGTTCAAAATCCATCAGAATTCTTGGCTATACCACTACTAGATCCAAGAACAATTTTCTTAATTCCTAATCTATTGAATACACTTGCCAAGGCAGAGATAATCCTTGAGCCGGCGTATAACAATCTAATCACAACGAGGTATTGCGTATAGATTAAGGGAACTCTTTTACCTTTTAATCCCTCTGTGCCCTTTTCATCCAGATGATTTTGCAAGGCAATGTTTCACTTTTAACACAGTAATTTATGTCAATATGTGCAAATTCCCACAAACGGCAAATGTCTTACTGACATAGGGGATTATTTCCTTACCTCTATTTTACAGTACCTTATTAACTCATGATAAATATGATAATTCTTTGCGCCGCTGATAGATGAGATGAATGCGGTAGGTTTTATATGGAATTTAAATTTCCAATTAGGGATTTTACAGCAAACCAGGCCTCAGTCTCTCGTATATTTTTGACCCTCTGCTGTAAGTAATTTTGCATATCCAATGTGACAATCATAAACTTAACTTTGACATTCTTCATAAATTCTACATCTCTTACTTTACTCTATGCAGTCATCAAATCCTCTCCCAGAATAGCTTCTATCAACATTTATATGTCAAAGTACTTCAATAATCCTAGCTCTAAACCATGGTAACCTTTTTAGCAGCAAAAAGATTTATCTGTGGCACTAAATTATCCACTACTTTCAACTATGCACATTATATCTTACTTTAAATTAAGGAGATATTTTTTCTCCAGGAAATACACTTCAACTCCCTACTCTCTTATCTCCAGAGTATTCGTAAGTTATTAAAACAATAGAGACATTTTGATTATTTCAATTGTTTTGAGCTTTGCTGAGTTTCATATTGCTCTTTAAAAAAAATGTTTCTATAAAAATACATTTATGGAGCATTTATTAAAACTAATATTGCACCTGCAGGAAAAAAATACACATATTCTGTCAGCACTGATTGGACAGTGTCAGAGATTTAAGGATGACAAGGAGAATGGTAACCCACAGTTAATTTATTCATACATTTCCAGGAGGAATAGCAGAGGAACGCACCTATGCAGAGTTTAAAAAAAAGTATTTTCTAAAATAGACATGTCAGGAGTGCTGGTAAAATGTACCAAAATGTATGTAAGGAGTTGCCTCACAATATCAAGGAATCCTAAATGTCAAAAATGCCTAATTATCAGCTTCCGTATCACTATATAAGGCCCCATGCACACAACCGTAAAAAATCTCTGTAATTGTGGAGAACGGGCCGTAAATGTGGGCTGCGGCCGTCGGCGGCCGGCCATGCCTGCAACCACGTGCCGTGATTACGGGCAAAGCCGTGAGCATGAGGCCTAACTAAGCAGATTTCTCATTCAAAAATATTAAAAGCCATTTTTTTGTTGACATACCTTTATGAGATTTTTTCGAGATGGGTTGTACATTTTTGAACCATACTTTTAGGGTACATATAAGTCAGGTTTTAATGTAATGTTTTAATATTTTTTATTGAAGTATTTTACGTGAAACACATATTGACATTACATTGAAAACGAGAATAGCAAAATCTGCAGAGTCAATATATCCACACAGTGTGAAGCCAGGTGAAAAACATCTTCATAATGGGGTCATATCAACGTAAGAACCAAAAAGACCTGCAGGTGTTCTCCAAAACCATATACAGAAAGCTTTATAAAGAATCAGAGGAAAGGAAGATAGAAAAAGAAGAGAAAGAAGAACAAAAAAAGGGGGGGGAAGAAGGAGCATCTCCGATCTCTCCGCAAGTCCCAAATCAGGCAGGGCACAAGAAGTGTCAGCGTCCGTTAAACAATCAAGGCAGAGCAGATATTACTCTCATATCGGCAGAGTAAATCATCCAGGGGGACCAAATCTTCTTAAATAATTTAACTTTATACTGAAGATATTTATCTAGGCTTAATGAAGGAGTCTTTCATGCCCCCACAATAGGGATTCTAGTGGCCAGAAACAGAGTATGCTTAGGTATTGGTTTATATAATAAAGCTTCCGAGGGGGATTTACTTAGGGAGAGGTGAGTCACTGATTGCTTAATATTATAGAAGTGTATCCAAAAATGGCATTCCCTTGGATAATTCCAGCAGACATGCAGTAAAGAGCCCTCACCTCCGCAGCCCCTAAAACAACCGCAGGAGGACCCATGGAAAATCCGTGCCATCTCTGGAGGAGTTTATTACCACTTCTGTGAGGACCATATTGATAGAGATTGGTAATAAATTCGGCCATATCTTGACAGTCTCTGAAAGAAAGTGAGTCCCCTAAATCGTCCTCCCATCGTCGCATGTAGGAGAGTTTGTCTTTCGGAAAAATAAATTATTTATATAAGGTATAAATATTATATAGCCCACCAGGTTTATTATAACAAAGATTTTTTTTTAAAAAACGTTTTAGAATTAAGGTTATGAAGAGTGATCAGATGAATTGCAATTAATTGAGAAGTCATTCCTTGTCATGAAAATTAACTTAATCACAAAAAAAACATTTCCACTGAATTTCAGCCCTGCCACAAAATGACCTGCTAACATAATTTCAGTGATCTTCTCATTAGCTCAGGAGAAAGTGTTAGTGAGGACAAGGCAGCTGATATCACTCCGTCATGCTGATTGAATTATAAGAGCAGATTGGTTGCTTTAAAAGGGGGATGGTGGTTGAAATCATTGTCTTCTTCTGTTAACCATGGTTACCTCCACGTGCAGTCATCATTGCTTTGCAGCAAAGGGTCTTTACAGGCAAGGACATTGCTGCTTGTAAGATTGCCTCTAAATCAACCATTTATGGGATCATCAAAAACTTCAAGGAGAGAGGTTCAATTGCTAGGTGCAAGGACCGTCTCCTAAAGAGGATTCAGCTACGGAATCAATTCAACACCAGTGCAGAGCTTGCTCAGGAATGGCAGCAGGCAAAGGCTTTTGGATGCTGGCCTGGTGTGAAGAAGGGCAGCAAAGAAGCCACTTCTCTCCAAGAAAAACATCAAGGACAGCTGACATTGTGCAGGGAGTACAGGAATTGGACTGCCGAGGACTGGGGTAAAGTTATTTTCTTTGATGAAGCCCCCTTCAGACTGTTTGAGACATCTGGAAGAATGATTATCCGGAGTAGAAAAGGTGGGCGCTACCATGAGTCCTGTGTCATGCCAACAGTAAAGCATCCTGAGACCATTCATGTGTGGGGTTGCTTTTCATCCAAGGGAGTGGTCTCACTTACAATTTTGCCTAAGAACATTTCCATGAATAAAGAATGGGATCTAAACATCCTTCAAGAACAACTTCTCCCAACGATCTAGGAGCAATTTTGTGATGAACAATGCTTTTTCCAGCATTATGGAGCACCATGTCACAAGGCAAATGTTACTCGTGGCTGGGTAAACAAAACATTGAAATTTTGGGTCCATGGCCAGGAAACTCCCCAGATCTCAATCCCATTGAGGACATGTGGTCACTCCTCAAATAGCGGGTGGACAAACAAAAATACAATACTTGTGATAGACTCCAAGCATTGATTAGGCAAGAATGGGTTGCCATCAGTCAGGATTTGACCCAGGAGCTGATTTCCAGCATGCCAGGGTGAATTTCAGAAGTCTTGAATAAGAAGGGTCAACACTGTAAATATTGAGCCTTTGCATAAACTTGATGTATTTGTCAAGAAAAGTTTAAAAACTTATGAAATGCTTACAATTGTACTTCATTACACCATAGAAAAATCTGACTAAAAGAGCTAAAAACATTGAAGCAGCAAACTTTGTGAAAACCAAAATTTGTGTCAGTCCCAAAACTTTTGGCCAGGATTGTAGTCTATCAGAAGTATAGAAATAGGAAGGTCTGCAAGGTCACCAGTTTAATACCTCTCTATCTCCTATCTAATCTAATAAACGCTTTGTTGTAGATAACTACTGTTTTTTTAATTTTTTTTAAAAACGTTTATTTAGTGACAAAGTTAGGATAACTTTTACATTTGTGCAAATTTTTTGTAAAAGCCCAACTGGGCGTTTTTTTTCTTTGTTTCACCAAGTGGGCGTTGTAAAGAAAAGTGTATGACGCTGACCAATCAGCATCATACAGTTCTTTTCATTCATGCCTAGCTTTATTCACAGCACAGCGTGATCTCACCAGATCACGCTGTGATATCACTTACCCCCGCAGTTCCTTCACCGGAGTGACAGGAGAATGACCAGACATCGGCTCCAGTCGTGCCAGGACGATTATCCTCCTCAGCAGGAGTGCTGGCACGGCTAGATGCGATGTCGGGTCATTCTCCCGCTGCTCCGGTGAAGGAACTGTGGGAGTAATAGGGAAGGAACTGCGGGAGGTCATAAGAATCTGCCCCGGTTTAGGTAAGTAAACCTAAGAGGTCTTTCAGACAAAAGATTTTCATGTCTGGTTGCTATCCGAGTGTAGAAGAATTGTTAGAAGAATTTTCCATACTTATCAATAATGATACAAGTTTTCACCTCAATAAGAGCTTGATTTTATTCTTGCGACAAGGAGACAAGTGGCAGATCAGCAGTTGTCTGCCTTCTTTACATAAACTCTGCCTTATATTGGCTTTAACCACAACCTGGTGACATTTTGCACATGACAGTGAATATCTAACAAAAAATACTAGTCTAATGCAGTTTTTCTTCATATAGCATATTTGACACTTACAACTGAAACTGGGATAAAGTTGAACTTCCCTAAATTCCATCTGACATAATTGAGAAATTTCAACTGTCCCAAATTTGAAAGCAAAACATATTTAACCCTTTATCAGCGAAAACATTTCCTGAGAAGTTCTGCATAGCTCAGTGTATCTATTACATGAAGTAAGAATACATTTATAATAAAACTTTCCTAACAATCCCCCCTGTTGTAAATTTATCAAGAAATGTTTTGTGAGATATCCAGGACAGGTACTCTTCTTTTGAATCTCTTGGCACATTGTCTTTGTCACTGAGGGCTCAATTAACCTTTGGATCAATCCTCTTATGCAGGGTATCGCACAACATCCACAAACAGTCAATATACTGGCAACAATGGCAATGGTCATGAGTACAGAGGTAACCAGGCCAGTCCATTTTCCAAACTACCCCTCAATCCATGAGGTGAAGATGTCATTTATTCTGGCGTTTTCCGCAAGCTCTTCGGACAGGGAATTGAGTCCTTCCAATGCCTTGGTAATACTACCATCAGGAGCTGTATTATTTGGAATAAAAGTACAACAGAAGATACAAACATTTTGCAAACACCCCATTTTCCTGCTAGTAACATATCGAGGGCCATTCTATTTCACCATGTCATTAAAAATATAATTCCCAACTGACTGCAATGCCCTTTATTGCATCTCTGGTATAATTAACAAATCTTTGTTGCTTGTGATAAATATAATTAATCCAGTCGACATTATTTATCGTAGACCACCAGCAAAATACAGACTCGAAGCCTTATGCAATGTGATTTCGGGCCTTAAACTCATTTGGCCCCCCTCGGGGTACTCCTATTCCATCTATCTATATTCTATAGTCAAAGGAACCTCCAGGGATAGACCGCTTATAGCGATTCAGATAGTCTCCAGGGCTTTTTCTCATTCTCTGAAACTCAGGGACTGAAAACAAGTGGAATGGCATCAGAAGCTGAACCAGAGTACAGCCTCCCTGCCACTTGGCCTTCCTGTCTCCACTTAGCCACCAGAGATCAGTCCTTGCCCTTGTCTGCTTGGTAAACCAATTAGAAGTGTAATTACCATTATCGGTCACAAAACTCTTCAGTGGGATTCCCTACTTTCTTACATTGCCCATTCCTCAGAAAGCAGGTGTAGTTGCCTGGCTAAGCAACTACTAAGGGAGGGATTTCATCTCTCCCCACAGGTGGGTACAATAAAGAGAATGTCTTACATAATTTATCACCTGGATTATATGATGCATTATATAAAGATAACACGCATTGCAGACCTTGTGAGTTCTCCCTATCTCAGCTCCTATAGCATATAGTCCCTTATCCTTTTTATTAGGGTATTTACATAGATAGTACAAATGTACTTATCTGAATATACTAATTTATAAGCTATGTTTCTATCCTTGCATTGATCTTAAACCACAGCGCAGAAATGTATTTCATATGTTGCAGCCTCACCTTCAGTGAAATTAAAATATTTAACTCTCCAAGCTAAGTCTTTAGGGAATCATACTCTGATGCTGTTTCCCAGGGACACCATACCTTAGGTTGACACACCTTGGACCCCCATAGGATACCTATAACATTTTGCCCTGTCTCCTCCCAGGCTCTGGATGTTTTCTTCGTTGAAGTTTGAGACCAGTCACTTCTAACAAATGACCACCCTTTGTAATCAGTCTTTTGTAGCCTAGGAGGATAGTGGCAATTCCCTAACTACATTACAGTCTGATAAGTGTATCCAAGAGGTACGTTCGGCTATCTTTAAGGCCGTAGGTGTGGTAAGCAGAACCTGATATGATCTTTTTCAACAAAAATAATATCCAATTTCCTGGCTTCACAGGTTCAGGTTCAGGTTCAGGTTCAGGTACAGAGTCACCTGGAATACAATTACAGATAGAAAATTCCCTGTTGGTTAGCATTTTTGCCATATATTCAGCAAGTGTAAAATCAGACTCTTCATCCATCCTAGAGAATGGATTTAACTGTGGTACTACAAATGATCTACCCATTTGGTAAGTACATCAATAATCACTAAGCAATATTTCTTCCTTTTAAGTTTCGCATGAGAACAAAGGTCAAAAATAACAAATTTTAATAACATATACGGAATCAGGATTAATATACTTTTCTTAACGAAACAATGTCTTTCTTATTCACTATATAAGAACAAGATGGGGTCTCCAGACAAGAATTAATTTAAACATTATTTTAATCACTTTAATTTTTCCCACCTTTTGTTTATTTGAGGACATTTTGTACCCAAGCCAGGTACTTAACCCCTTAATGACCGGGCCTGAAAAGACCTTAATGACCAGCTCAATTTTTCTGTTTTTGCCTCCCTGCGTTTCAGCAGTCATAACTTTTTTATTTTTTCCTTGACGTGGCTGTATGAGGCCTTGTTTTATGCGAGAGAAATAGTATTTTTTTTCCCCCCAGTTTTTACGGAGTGAATATAGGAAAAAGAGATTCTCGGAATAGTTTTTTTTTGTTTATTTTTTATCCCGTTCACGTTTCACGCTAAATAACCATTAGATTAATTCTTCAGGTTATACCTAAAATGTGTAGGTTTTTTGTTTTTATTTAGTGTAGGGGCAATAAAATTAATTTTATGCAAAATAAAGACTCTTTTTGGGACTTTTTTTATTTATTTATTTATTTGTTTTGTTACTTTTTTTTTTTAACCCCATCAAGGGATAACTTTATTTGTAACTTTATTTTTTTTACCTGTAATGTATTAGCATACTCCTGTCACTATGACACAGGCTGCTGATCAGGCAGCACATAGTGTGCCCGAAAAGCAGGCAAACGGAACAGACAGCCCTGGGGTCCTTTGTAGGTCCCCAGGGCTGACTGCAGAGCGATTCCCCGGTGTTTCATCGCATCACCGGAATCCCGGTGATGCAATCAAAGAGGGAAATTCCCTTTGATCATGCCGCGGCCACGGACCGCGGTAATCAAAGGGTTAAACAGCTGGGGTCCGAATGTTTGCCTACCCCAGCTGTATTCAGCAGGCTGCTCTAAGATCAGGAGCTGTAACTTACAGCTCCTGCTTAGAGGATGAGCGCTCACACGAGCGCTCATCAGCCTCTCCTACAGCGACGCCAAAAGACGTCCCTGTAGACTAAGCACCTGCACCGCCTGACGTCAAAAGAGAGTGGGCGGTCGGGAAAGTGTTAAAAGAGGGCTTATCCCCCTTATGGACTTTATTTTCTTAGCTTGCTCTACAGTCATGCTTGTCCTGAATAATGCCAAAAAGGTCTATACAGTGGCAACAGGTTGGGCCAACTACTTGGCAAATGCCCCCTTGGGCAGCATTCAAAACATCTAACACATAATCTGTAACAGTGTCCAATCTGTCGGCCACTTTCTCTATATTATAAGCATTCCTTACTGCTAAAACCTACTAATATTGGCAATAATCCAAAGTTCTCCTACCACTGTAAATATTGGTCATAATTGTGTCGCACTGTCACTTACTGTCCTAATGGGACTTTTATCCCTGCAGATATAACAGGTCGTGGGCAGCATCTTTCTCAAACCTAAAGACACCCAGGTAACATGACCTCCGGCTCTCCTTGCTGCCATGTACTTCTTACTTATGAGTGACAACAACCAGTGACCTTCACCTCATAACTCCAGATAAAACAGCTCAAGTTCTTATTCACAATACTATGGCATGTTTACATACATTATAATTATAAACCTCAGACAATAGGGTCTCAACTAATAAAATAATACTATCACCAATCTCATGCTATCACCCCTCATGTTTGGGTTCCATCAGTTTATTGACAAGTTCTGTACATCAAATAAAACAAACAAACAGAACACCTTTATATAAGAAAAACTTTTCTGTCTCTCTGGACAGGGCACATAGAAATATGTAGTTACTGGGTACAATTTATGTCACACTTGTTATTACCCTTTTCAGCAGGATTTGTACCTTGATCTGAGCTAATTACCTGTAACATCTCCTACTCACAGAAATATTCACAGATACTATATTTTTTATATGACAAGTGTCTCTTACCTACTCTGAGATTCCAATTAACACCCTTATACATATACCTAATATCTTAGGAAGCTAAAAACAACTTCAATGAAATCTATACAAATGTGTTGGAATGGATATTGTGGACTTGGGAACTGTCCTCTCTTTGGTCTTACATTCCCCTGTGGATTATTTTTGGCGCACGTTAAACATGTTAAACAAAATTTTTAGAGTAGTTAGTAAAGCCATATGCCGTGAACACTTTAGATATGATTTGATTTCATCCCCCCTGTTGAGACATCTCTTGCCCCATGGCTCAATATAGCTGCATATCTTAATAAGTTGCTGGGTAGGATGTATTTGTTCTTACAAGATCCATCTACAAACAGTATAAGATTACTATTTAGTAGTGGATTATCTTTAAGATCTGATCTTAGTAACACTCTTTCTGCTATGGAGGATAGGCAATCATGTGCTTCACCATCCTCCACAGTAGACATCAAGGTAGAAAATTTTAAAATGGTACATCTTTCTATCATAAATAACACTAATGTGATGGAAGCTCTTATAGCTTCTGCGGCGGCGACAACTGATTGAACACAGGGAGGTAAGGCTCTAGCTACTGGGCTGAGTAGTAAGCTAGAGGTCTATCCTTTTCCCCATACTCCTGTGTCAGCACTGAAGTCATGTATCCATTTTTACAATCTACAGTTTGAATAAAGGTTTTATTTTTATTTTTAATAATCAGGTAGTCCAATCACTGAAGATCCTACAAGAACCTGTTTTATCTGAAAAAAAAAAAAGCCTCTTCATAAATCAAAGACATCAATGGTCCCATAATAGCAGCCTAATTGGAGATCCAACTTCTGTAGAAGTTAGTCATACCCAAAAAGGACATAATTTGTCTTTTTGTCAGAGGTTTCGGTGCTTGGAGTATTGCTGACCTTCTTTGTTCATTTAGATGTTTACCTTCTTGAGTGATATGGTGTATGGAATGCCTGTGTGTTGCCAAGGCTAGTAAATATATGCCCTAATTCTTCTCCTGTGAAGTGGGTTCCTCTGTCACTCTCAATTACTTCAGGGACTCCATATCAACATATTACTTCACTGAGTATTTTCCTAGCAGTGTTTTTAGCTATGTTTTTGGTTACTGGCCATGCCTCAGGACAATTTGAAAACACGTTAGTACATACAAGGACATTTTCATATACACCTACCTTGGGTAGCTGTATGTAGTCCACCTGCAGTCGCTGGAAGGGTTAATCAGGGCGAGGCGTGTGCTTACTGGGTGTTTTCATCGTTTTACCGTGGTTGTGTATGACGCATGTCAGGCAACCCTCTACATGTCGAGCAGCTGCGTTCTGAAATTCAGGGACAAACCAGTTTTGTATTGGTTTGCCTGCTGAAGTCAGAAAGCCTCTTGCGTTCCATATTGTGTCATAATCATGTGCGACTCCAAAGGTGTACCTTGAGTCTGTATAGATGTTCACCCTTTTACCTATGCCCAACTTACATGCTTCTGCGAGTGCCATGAATTCTGCCTCTTGGGCAGAGCTGCTGGAGGACAGTGACTTTTGAAGCACAGCCTTACCTTCCTGGACTACTGCATACCCGGTGGTGAAATGTCCTGTCTGCTTATTCCACTATCTGGATCCGTCTACAAAATACTGAACATCATAGTTAGTCAAAGGTACATCAGTGACACCTGTTAACCCTTGGGCTTCAAGTTGCATTAAACTGTGACAATCAGACTCATGCTCCATATCAAACAAGTCATTGTCATTTGCAAATTCGTACATTAATTGTCTGGTATCCCCCCCCCCCCTTCTCTACAACCATAGGCATAGTGATGGTTGTGTGGGACTGGGTGGTCTTAGATAGCAGTACACCTATATAGAAAAATGAAAATAATAATGAGACTTTTTCCTAAGCACATACTGTATATCAACATTTTGCTATAGATAAGTGGTGGAGTGTTTGGGGGACCACTTATCCAACAGTTCTTTCATTGCACGGATGACAATATCAAAGGAATTTGCTGCACCCTGGGGAAGCACCATCCAGGCATATTGTTTGCCTCTATGTGTGAAAGCAAAATATTGGTAACAATCTGGAGACACAGGGATAGAGAAAAAAATACACAATTATCAGTTTCCTTTCTAATAAATTAGCAGTCATTCATGCAGACCATGCTTGTAATATTTCACTTGAGGGAGAGAGAGAGCAGCAATTTACTTTCTAACACACTGTCGTCGTCGTCCTTGTCTTTTACCACTTCCCTTTTCTTATAGAAACTTCAGCAAGCCAAAATGCTGAAAGGAAACTGCTGTATTTATAACTTTTAAACCTGATTTTACACAGCTAACATTAATTACTTAAAAAGTCAGTCTATTTACACAATTTTGTACTTTAGTTCAATGTTCTAGGACTGTTTACACACTAATTTTACATATAATAACAATAATTTGAAATTCAATTAATTCAGTATCAACATATATTGACACATTCTTCTATAGTTCTGCTTTTCCGATCATTTTAACATTCTGTCAGAACCTTCTACCTTGTTCCCTTTTCTGAAATTCTTCCAACCGTCGTCTTACACAACCAAAACCACACTTACGTCTCTTATTCTCATCACACTTTTCAATTTCCTTCACTAAATTCTAACATTTAATTACACTCAAATTCCCTTTAAATCCAAATTTGCCACACCCTTATCATCATCATCATCGTCATCATTTTACATTCACCACATCTAATTTGTGCATATACTTAACATCCCCTTCTAAAGGAATATACTGTATAGATTTTTTTTTATAACAACACAAATAACCACATCCTGAAGCTGTTCCTCATACGTTACAAGCAGTGTCCTTTTGAAAGGAAGTCTAATTTAGCAATTTCAGTATATATCTCGGGTTCCTCTCTATTTAATGGACACCTAAATTGGGTGTCTTCTAGGGATATATAGTTTGCCTCCTTCTAGGTCCGTTAATAATGTGCCAATAGTTTTTTTCTAGAGTAGGAGTCTTATGTATATTTAATCTAAACACTTTAAATGTAGAAAGATTTTTTGTTAAGGAACCAAATCCTGTTTGATTAACTTCGTATCCTTCATCAATTATTTTGACTATTCTCCAACCTTCAGTGGAAATAGCCAACATTAATCCAAACATACACTCAGGATAAGACGTTCAAAACAATCTGGTAGACCTTTGTCCTTTTCTAATATTTTTAAATATCTTAGTCATCACAAATATAGTAAATAATAAAGGACCAACCAAACTTAATGAGAAGCCTTTGGTACAATAGACGTTAATCCACTTTTTTTTTTCTCTACGGGACAATTTGGCTTACTAATGTTCATTTATCCCTTTATTCTATTATTTGATCTTGGTTCTATGATCTGATTCTAATTTGATCTCATTCAAAGAGTCTTGTAGAATTTCTATGGTCAGTTGGGAATATTGAATAACAGTATTCGCTGCACCTTATAAATAAGGCCACTTACCAAAACTTTATACTCCCTGGACTGTAGTACTCGCTGCACTTTTGACGCCTAGAGCCGCTTACCAAAACACATCATATTCTATATTTCTGTATACCTCGTATATCTTGACCACAAGGTATTTTCACCAAAGTCACAGTACACACACAAAACTTACAGCAACATGCACAAGTATTATGCTGATCAGTCATATACTTAATGTTCCTGGGTGTTTTAACAGTATTTTTCCTACTGATTTGTCCTTGTAACAATTTTACAAAGGACCATTCCTAATTGGACTCCCTTATACACACAAAGTTTTATTTATTTAACCCTCATACATTCAATCTTCACAGTCAAGGAGTCTCATATATGTTTAATCTATAACAACCATTTCTTTCAACTTCACCAAAGAAATACTTGATTACCTTAATACTTCTGGTGTCAGGGGCGTCCAGAGACAATAAGGGGCTGGTCAAACCAGCAGCAGATGTTCTGGATGTGTCTTTATACAACAGTTTGAAAGTCTTTATCTTTCTTTAATTTTGGATTTAGTTTATCTCAATCATTCAATAATTTGAATCACAATCTTAAACTTTACAAAACAAATAATCCTAATACTCTAAAACAAATAATCCTAATACTCTATAAGAGCTCCTCCAAATCTCCAAGTACTTTATCTTTTACGTGCTGCATGGAGTTATTTATTACCTGTAGCCTTCTCACACAGGCTATGGACTACTAACCTCGAGAACCGCTATTAACAGGTTTTTATATTAAGACCTGTGCTTAATATAACTAAGACCCAGTCTTAGTACCTAAGATCCAACTTAGGTTTTTATAACATTAACCTTATAACATCTAAATATGAAAAATAATAAAAACACATATAAACAAAATTATATTACCGTTATTCAGATGAAAACTCGAATCTTCAATTCTCCTGTCTATGTTCTTTTAGAATCCATCACTCCACCCCGCCCGTTCCATCAGACTGGCCTCTGTTTGACAGCAATCATCCAGAGGTCTTTAGATTTAGTGAGTTCATTGAATAACTCACCCCGTGCACGGTATGCAGTCTTTGAGAGGACGAGGGTGTGGAGATATTGGTTTCCGCCTTTAAGAACCAAAATGCTAGAAGAATTTTCCATACTTATCAATAATGATTCAAGTTTTCACCTCAATAAGAACTTGATTTTATTCTTGCGGCAAGGAGACAAGTGGCAGATCAGCAGTTGTCTGCCTTCTTTACATAAACTCTGGCTTACATAGGCTTTAACCACAACCAGGTGACATTTTGCACATGACAGTGAATAGCTTACACAAAACACTACTCTAATGCAGAAATTTCAACTGTCCCAAATTTGAAAGCAAAACATATTTAACCCTTTATCAGCTAAAACATTTCCTGAGAAGTTCTGCATAGCTCAGTGTATCTATTACATGAAGTAAGAATACATTTATAATAAAACTTTCCTAACAACCTGGACTGAACATTGACACATTATACTCACACATTAGGCCGTTTTTTTTCCCAGAGCAAACCGTCCTTGATAAAAAAAAATTACAGTATGCCCTATCTTTGTCTGTTCTTCACGCAGTAATGGCCCAAAGAAGTCAATGGGTCTGCATGAAAAACTGATGGCACATGGATGCCATCCCTTAACATTTCGTTTTTCACTGCTGGTTACCTGGAGACACTTGAGAAGTGAAACCAGGAAGTAGAGCCAGAGCAGTGTAGTCCTGAATATAAGACATGGTCAGAAGCCAAAAGTCTGCATGAGAAGAACCTCACAAATAGCGTTTCTGCGGTCATGTGACCATCCTGGTTTTTTTTTCAGAGGGTTGGGACAATTGAGGACATTATTCCGTTTTTTTTCATAGACGTGAAAAACAAATGGCACACTGATGAGTCATCAAGTCAATTGCAGAAAAAACTGATGCAAACTCGTCAGTTTTGCATGGACTGACCTTGAATGAGTTTTAACAAGCCTGAATAAGCCCTAAGACTCTACAGATCTCAGTAAACAACTAGGCCAGGCTCACACACACAGTTTGGATGCAGTTTTTGGCTCAGTTTTTTAAACCAAAGCGAGAAGAGGATCCTAAAACGCAAGAAAGGCATAAAGAAAAGAGTGATGTATTGCCTTTATTTTCTGTCAACTCATTTGTTTGTCTAAAACAAAACTAAGCCAAAATCTGCATTAGCACTCTGTGTGTGTGACCCTGGCCTTAGGATGTTCAGGCGACAGTGGTGGTAAGTTGAGTGCCGCACCTCAGGAGGTAGCTATTTATTACCTCCTACACTTTCAGACAAAATAGAACAAGAACAGATTTTTGGGAGAAAAAAAAAAGAACAATGTAAAAAGAGTCCACTGTTAAAAAATTATAATAGTCTGCTGTAAAACTTGTGGGCTATTATAGGCAGGGCCCCTCTATATACTATATATGCTTGTTTGATTGTTCTATGCGTACCTTCATACAGTATGCTATGTATTAATTCCCCTCTATTTCACATGTACAGCACCCTGGAAATTTAAGAAAATATATAAATAATTAGTATGTAAGATTAAAAATATATATAAAATTATATAGTTATTCAAAAATAAAATCATTTTATATATAGGTTTTTTAATTTTCTGTGTGAAGTAGCCCCATGTTGATCTATGATATTCTTCAGCTTGCCTATAATGCAATGTGTGATGAGCTCAAACGAAACAAAACAACCGATTTCCTGTTTTATCACCAAACTGTCCCCACTAAACATTATTCATCATTCATTATTCATCATTTATAAAATCACTCCTATCTTGAGGGCCTCTAACATGTCCTCCCACTGTTTTCTCTACTTCTGTTCACATGCTGAGATTTCTCCTAGGTGTTTTCACATACACCTTACTTTACTTGCTATTCTCCTTATATGAGTAAAAACTTGACTTCTACTATATTTGGATTTAGACACTGTTTTCTATATCCTGACTTCTCCTGTCTTCGGTCCAGACTAGGGCAACTATGAACTATCTTGTGCTGATCCTGAGTTACAGCCTGTATTATAAACCAGAGCTGCATTCAACATTCTGCTGGTTTGTATTGGAAGCAGTCAAAAAGCTTGACCAAAAACATACTCAACACAGCTGCTTTGCTCAGCTCTTCTAATGTAGGGGGGACAGTTTTCATTCACTAGATTACTATACAGCACATGTTTAAAAATGACATATTCCAAAATCAGCACAGATATTGAACCAGCAAAAAAATAAAGTGAATCCCTGGCTAAAACTTGCAGAATTGTGATGCAGCTCAGTACTGTAATACAAGCTGTAATCCAGGATCAGTACAAAATAAATAATATAATGTATTTACCAAATTACTCAACGTTTCAAGAAGATGAATTCTATATGTAAACTAAAATTATGTTTATCCTCCTCACGCATTTGGACATACTATTATGTCTTATTTGTAGTCTGCTAATCGCAATGGACTTAACAGTATGTCCTAACGATTGTGCAGGCACAAAAGCTATTACCGCGGGTCATGATGTGATTAAAAAACGAACGGCCGCTGCAACAGCCAGGATCCCAAGAAACCTCCTATCCCATCAGTTTAACCCCATAGATGCTGTGGACAATAGCGACAGCTCTCTGTCAGACCATCAGAGTCCCCTATTATGTCATAGCTAGATTGCCAGTCAGTGAATAATGCTTTGGGATACTTAATATTTAAAGCATTATAAATGTGATTAAGAGATTGCAACTTTAAGTTCCCTAGCAGGACAAATAAAAATAAAAAGTGAAAGAAACTTCAATATAAAAACAAGTCCCTCCCCCCAAAAAAACACACCTTTTTATTCAATAAAAATAATTTAAATGTTTATAAATAGTACACCATAAAATATTGATATGTATACATATTCATAATGAACCATGAAATAAAGTTAACATATTACTAATACTGCATAGCAAATAGCGTAAAAAAGCAAAACAAGAAAATACGATGGCGGATTTGCTGTTTTTTCCCTGAGTGTTTTTCTTACCTGTAACACGAACACAATGGCTATTCTGCACTAGATTTGGAACAAGAGCCTTGGTTTGTTGTATAAAATAACCAAATATGATACCATAACTTTGTTTTGCAATCAGAGGAATTTGCTTAATGCTGATCTGCTCAGTCATTCTAGATTATATTGCAGTGTAGAATTTCTGCATTATCAAATGCTGGATTAAAGGAATTGTGCTATATTTTGCTTTGGCATCTGAGAAATTTCTTTTTAGAGTTTAGATTTACTTTGGCCATCTAATGTCTGTTTATTATACTGACAACATTAATTACACACAAGGAGCAGATGTAAAAAAAATATAACGTAATAAAAATACTCTACATGACTCAGCGTTCATACAGAGTACTTTTATTACATTTGCTCACTTAAGTGTTGCCTTTAATGGTTCTGCTAGAGTTCACATTAACATGCTATTAATAACTCTAAAACTTGCTTACTTTACATAAAAAAGTTTGTTTTTGTTGGTTCATTTTGACAAGAGAATTACAATTTATCTATTATCTGCGTGTCCTCCCAGAAGTTTAAAAAGTGGTCCTATTATAAAGCGACAATCTATGTCAGCAGCATTTAAAGTGCAGCGTCATTTATGAAGCATGTTAAGTCTCCTGCGGGAGGAGCTCCAGGGGAAGCAGGGTGGGCCCGTTGCTAAAACAGCTGATAGACACCAAAGTCTTACCTGCGTAGGTGCTTTACAGGTGAGGTTTCGACATCCAATGTTCACAGGGGCGAATTATGATGAGGACAATCTGGGTAACTGCTTGGGGCCCGAGACTGAAAGGGAGCCTATTTCGCCCCGGTTCTCCCAAACCGGTTGTTAAAATTACAGCCAGTTCAGAGAACAGGGGTGAAGCGGGACCTCTCAGTCAATTGTATCCGCGTCCTTAGGACACAGATACAATTGATTACTATTGTACTGGCGAGACGGGAACCATCAGTCCCCGCTTCGCCATTCGGTGCTTTAACAATGATGCGGTCATCACGCGCGGTTACCCCCGGATGACACTGCCTGGTAACAGACCAGTGCTATGTTGCTGGAGGACAGCGCGGGAACAGGGACAGGTGAGAATGGGTTATTTTTTTTCTTTTCTGTGGGCAGCTTTGGGGGTGCTATCAACATTGGGCAATATCTACACTGGGCAATATCTACAGGGGGCATTGTGACTGGCATTATCTACAGAGGGCATTGTGTCTGGCACAATCTACAGAGGGCATTGTGACAGGCGCTATCTACAGAGGGCATTGTGACTGGCATTATCTACAGGGGGCATTGTGACTGACGCTACCTACAGAGTGTATTGTGATTGGCGCTATCTACAGAGGGCATTGTGACTGGCACTATATACTGTACAGAGTGCATTATGACTGGCATTATCTAGAGGGGGCATTTTGACTGGCGCTATCTACAGAGGGTATTCTGACTGGTGCTATCTTCAGGGGGCATTGTGACTGGCGCTATCTACACGGGGCATTGTGTCTCGCGCTATCTACAGGTGGCATTGTGAGTGTGTGTGGTGTTTTACTTTACAGTGTTTTACACAATTTAATTCAAGGGCACAGAGTATAGTGCTATTATATTCAGGGGCACAGTGTTTAGTACTATTATATTCAGGGGTGCAGTGTGTGATACTATTATATTCAGGGGCACAGTGTATAGTACTATTATATTGAGGAGTGCAGTGTTTAGTACTATTATATTCAGGGGCGCAGTGTGTGATACTATTATATTCAGGAGCACAGTATATAGTACTATTATATTCAGGGGCACAGTGTGTGATACTATTATATTCAGGAGCACAGTGTATAGTACTATTATATTAAGGGGTGCAGTGTGTGATACTATTATATTCAGGGGCACAGTGTTTAGTACTATTATATTGAGGAGTGCAGTGTTTAGTACTATTATATTCAGGGGCGCAGTGAGTGATACTATTATGTTCAGGAGCACAGTGTATAGTACTATTATAGTCAGGGGCACAGTGTGTGATACTATTATATTCAGGGGCACAGTGTATAGTACTATTATATTCAGGGGCACAGTGTGTGATACTATTATATTCAGGGGCGCAGTGAGTGATACTATTATGTTCAGGAGCACAGTGTATAGTACTATTATATTCAGGGGCACAGTGTGTGATACTATTATATTCAGTGGCACAGTGTATAGTACTATTATATTGAGGAGTGCAGTGTTTAGTACTATTATATTCAGGGGCCCAGTGTATAGTACTATTATATTCAGGGGCACAGTGTATAGTACTATTATAATCGGGCACAGTGTATGGTACTATTATATTCAGGGGCACAGTGTATAGTACTATTATATTCAGGGGTACAGTGTATGATACTATTATATTCAGCTGCATAGAGAGTGGCACCATGAGAATTTTATCTTCGTTAATGGGTGCAAGCCTTACAGGAACCTAATCCAAGGTCCCATGAATGGAGACCGCTAAATTCAAAAGACAAGGCAGCACCTACAAAACAACAGGAATTTATTTACCCACAAATGCGACGTTTCAGTCCAACAGGACCTTTCTCAAGCATGTGAACATACAAAAAGACCACAGTATATAAGGACTCAAAGAGTCAGAAATACCAATAATACATTCAACACAAATAGTATAAAAAACATAGAATACATTGTAATATATATGAAAACATACATGATATAATGCATATCAGCAGTAATAAATGGTAAATGTGACAAATGTGCACACCATGCGTTTAAGGCTATCACGTAATAGGGAAAGAAAGCTAAAGTGCCTTAATTATACAGGTGTGAGTGAATTAAAAATAGCAATGTATAACTACATACATTGCAGTGTGTGAACTTCCTGTACCTCCATCTCATAGTCTCCAACTCTCTACTGCGCAGGTCCATTCAAAAACCTATTGCTGTTTCACGACTAGAGAGCAGAGCGAGATCAAAGAGCACATCCGTGTTAGGAGAACAGACCAAACGTCTGTATCGTATCTATGTTAGTCAATCAGTCTACAATAGCGCTGTCACGAAGCAGGGTGTGGTCCCACTGGCCCGTACCGCGTAGCGGGATGACAGCTGGCCAAACAGGTAAGTACAGAGTTCAATAGTTCAGCGAGGATACCTGAGGCAACGTAGACAGTAGCGAGGCATGCACGTCCTGGACCAGGCGGCGGAAAGACGTCAGGTGAGGCGTAGCAAATCAAGCGAGACTGAAGTGCAGCACGGCAACAACACAGCACTCCACTAGAACTGGGTAACACGGGAACAGGATACGGGATACAGGAACAATGTACACTGGGAAACTGGAAGACACTAGGAGACCATTAGCACGACAAACTATGGGTAACAAACAACGCTCTGGCAAAGAGCAAGAGGGCAGAGCCCTTTTTATAGCCCAGGGCATCCTGGACTAGATTGCAGACTTCCTGCAAAATGCGCGCAATGGCCCCTTAAGACCGTGCACGCGCGGGCGTGCGCTCCGGAGGCAGACCCGATGTCCAGAAGTGAGTGCCGGCGCCTCACAGGAGGACGATGCTGCATGCAGGTAAGATTTCCATGGCCACGGTCGTCAAGGTTTAAGTCAGAACGACGGACCGTGGCCATAGACGTTACAATATCCCCCCTCTTACGCCCCCTCTTCTTGGGACCAGAGCAGGAGAGAAACTTACTCACGAGGACAGGAGCATCGATGTTCTCCTCTGGCTCCCAAGACCTCTCTTCTGGGCTGAACCCCCTCAAGTCCACTAAATAAAATGTCCTTCCTCCCACCTTCTTGGTAGCCAGAATCTCCTTTACTGCGAAAGTTCCCGATGAGCCGCCAGGGACCGCTGCGGAACTAGGAGTCCTGGAGTAGCGGTTCAGGACCACAGGTTTCAGCAGGGAGATGTGGAAGGAGTTAGGAATCCTGAGGGTAGGGGGGAGCCGCAGCTTGTAAGATACCGGGTTGATCTGTAACAGGATTTCGAAGGGTCCGAGGAACCTAGGGGCAAATATGCACGATGACATCTTCAGCCGGATATTCCTAGAAGACAACCAGACTTTAGTCCCTGGAAGGAACTGCGGAGACACCCGTCTTCTTGTATCTGCCTTTCTCTTCATGCGGTCCACCGCCAACAGGATAGAAGATCGGGTCTGTTGCCAAATCTGTAGAAAGTCTCTGAAAGTCTAGTCGGCTGCAGGAACCTGGGACATAGTAGAAACAGGAAGAGGTATACGAGGATGCTGACCGTAGACGATGAAGAATGGACTGGAAGTGGTCGACTCACTGGTGTGGTTGTTATAAGAGAACTCTGCCCACGGGAGCAACTGCACCCAATCATCATGGCGCCTGGAAACAAAGTGACGTAGATAGTTGTAATGATGGGGGTAGGGAAACAGACAAGTGAGCCCTAATCTACCCGCCACTCAGTCCTTGCCTACTTGCAACGACCCGCCCTAGGCGACGGGGTACAACTGGGCGACGGTCCCTATGCTCAATAAGTGCACGACAGACAAACAGACAAGGGTACACAGAAGCAAAGGGAAATGGGGCAGTTGCCCACGGCAACACCGTGAACAACAAGAGTGGTGAACGAGCCGAGTCAAACCAGGAGTGTACGAGGTACCAAACGCAGAGCAGGAGAGTAGCGAACAAGCCGAGTCAAACCAGGAGTGTATGAGGTACCAAACGCAGAGCAGGAGAGTAGTCAGTAAGCCAGGGTCATATGAAGCAGGGTCAAATAGTTCAGAAGCTGCAGCAGGGCTAGGAATCCAAACGAGAAGAATCACAAGCAAGGAGGAACAGGAAAGGCAGGTATAAATAGGCGGGAGCTAGCTCCGTCTGGCCAGGCTGTGATATGCTCTCCCACTCCTAAGCCTGCCATCCTGAGTGGTGGAAGATGGAGTCAGTCTCACAGACATAGAAGCAGGTGCAGACTGATTACCTATGGGCGTTGACACAGAAGCTGTGCCTGGCAGATCCTTTACAGTACCCCCCTTTTATGAGGGGCCACCGGACCCTTTCTAGGTGGACCTGGTTTATTGGGGAAACGAAGGTGGAACCTCCTGACCAATACCCCAGCGTGAACATCCCGGGCGGGTACCCAAGTCCTCTCCTCAGGCCCGTATCCTCTCCAATGGACCAGGTACTGGAGGGAGCCTTGGACCATCTTGCTGTCCACAATCTTGGCCACCTCGAATTCCACCCCCTCAGGGGTGAGAACGGGGACAGGAGGTTTCCTCGAGGGAGCCAAGGACGGGGAGCAGCGTTTAAGGAGGGAGGCATGAAATATGTCGTGTACTCGAAAAGATGGGGGCAACTCCAGTCGGAAGGAGACAGGATTGAGGACTTCAATGACCTTGTACGGCCCTATAAACCGGGGAGCAAACTTCTTGGACGGGACTTTAAGGCGCAAGTTCTGTGACGATAGCCACACCAGATCCCTGACCATAAACAAGGGGTTAGCAGGACGTCTTCTATCTGCCTGAGTTTTTTGTATGCTCTGGGACGCCTCTAGGTTCTTCTGAACCTGGGCCCAGACTGTGCACAGTTCCCGATGAACGACCTCTACCTCGGGATTGTTGGAACTACCAGGTGAAATGGAGGAGAACCGTGGATTAAACCCAAAATCACAGAAAAAGGGGGAGACCCCTGACGAGTTACTGACCCGGTTATTAAGGGAAAATTCGGTGAGGGGAATGAATGAGACCCAACCATATTGACAGTCAGAGATAAAACACCTTAAATATTGTTCTAGAGACTGATTAGTCCTCTCAGTTTGGCCATTAGTTTCAGGATGGAAGGCAGAGGAGAAGGACAGATCAATCTCCAACTTTTTACAGAAGGCTCTCCAAAACAATGAAACAAATTGTACCCCTCTGTCAGAAACAATATTGACAGGAACCCCATGGAGACGCAGGATGTGTCTGACAAACAAGGTAGCTAACGTCTTAGCATTGGGTAGTTTCTTGAGGGGCACAAAGTGGCACATCTTACTGAAGCGGTCTACTACAACCCACACCACCGACTTGCCTTGAGATGGAGGCAAATCGGTGATAAAATCCATGGAGATATGGGTCCAAGTTCTCCGGGGAATGGGCAAAGAACGTAGTAAGCCCGCTGGTCGGGACCTGGGAGTCTTGGACCTAGCACAAACCTCACAAGCGGCGACGTAGGCCCTAACTTCCTTAGGCAACCCAGGCCACCAATAGTTTCTGGCAATGAGGTGCTTGGTACCCAGGATGCCTGGATGACCAGATAGTGCGGAGTCATGATTTTCCCTAAGTACCCTTAGCCGGAATTGCAGGGGAACAAACAGCTTGTTCTCAGGAAGGTTCCCGGGAGCTGAACCTTGATCAGCCGCAATTTCAGAGACTAAATCCGAATCAATAGAGGAAATTATTATACCTGGAGGCAAAATACAAGCAGGATCTTCCTCCGAAGGAGGGCTGGCCATGAAGCTACGCGACAGTGCATCAGCTTTAATATTTTTAGACCCAGCCCTGTAGGTAACCAAAAAGTTGAATCTGGTAAAAAATAATGCCCATCGAGCTTGTCTCGCGTTTAGCCTCCGGGCAGATTCTAGGAAAACCAGATTCTTGTGGTCGGTAAGGACCGTTACCTGGTGCCTAGCCCCCTCCAGGAAGTGGCGCCACTCTTCAAATGCCAATTTAATGGCTAAGAGTTCGCGGTTGCCAATATCATAGTTACTCTCAGTGGGCGAAAACTTCCTGGAGAAGTAGGCACAGGGACGGAGATGGGTGAGGGACCTGGTACCCTGGGACAAGACAGCCCAGACTCCCACCTCGGATGCGTCAACCTCCACGATAAATGGCTCCATTTGGTTGGGCTGAACCAGCACCGGGGCCGAGATAAAGCACTTCTTAAGGACCTCAAAAGCCTGGACAGCCTCAGGAGGCCAGTGGAGGAGATCAGCACCTTTGCGAGTGATGTCCGTAAGAGGCTTAGCGATGACCGAGAAGTTAGCAATAAATCTCCTGTAATAATTAGCGAACCCCAAGAAGCACTGTAACGCCTTCAGGGAGGCAGGTTGGACCCATTCCGCCACAGCCTGGACCTTGGCGGGGTCCATGCGGAATTCATGCGGAGTGAGGATTTGACCCAAAAATTGTATCTCCTGCACCCCAAACACACATTATTCGGTCTTCGCAGTTTGTTTTCCCGAAGGACCTGGAGCACCTTCCTGACATGCTCAATGTGGGAAGACCAGCCCTTGGAAAACACAAGTATGTCATCAAGGTACACTACAAGAAATACCCCCAGGTAATCTCTTAAAATCTCATTTATGAAATTCTGGAAGACCGCGGGAGCATTACACAACCCAAAGGGCATGAAGAGGTATTCGAAATGACCTTCGGGCGTGTTAAACGCAGTCTTCCACTCATCCCCCTCTTTGATGCGGATAAGGTTATACGCCCCCCGTAGATCAAACTTAGAGAACCATTGGGCCCCCTGAATCTGATTAAAGAGATCAGGAATCAAAGGAAGGGGATACTGGTTCCTTACAGTGACCTTATTCAAGTTACGGTAGTCAATGCATGGCCTAAGACCACCATCCTTCTTCCCTACGAAGAAGAAGACAGCACCTACCGGAGAAGTAGAGGGGCGAATGTAACCCTTGGCCAGGCATTCCTGGATATACTCTCTCATGGCTTCACGTTCGAGACAAGAGAGATTAAATATCCTACCCTTAGGGAGCTTAGCTCCTGGTACCAAATCGATAGCGCAATCGTATTCTCTATGAGGAGGTAACACTCAGGAGGCCTCCTTAGAGAAAACATCAGCGAAGTCCTGAACAAACTCAGGTAGCGTGTTCACCTCCTCAGGGGGAGAAATAGAATTAATAGAAAAACATGACGTCAAGCATTCATTACCCCATTTGGTAAGCTCCCCAGTATTCCAGTCAAACGTGGGATTATGCAACTGCAACCAGGGAAGGCCTAAAACCAAATCGGACGATAATCCCTGCATCAACAGTACAGAGCACTGCTCCAAATGCATGGAGCCGACAAGGAGTTCAAAAACAGGGGTATGCTGTGTAAAATAACCATTAGCAAGAGGAGTGGAGTCGATACCCACTACCGGGACAGGTTTAGGCAAATCAATCAAAGTCATAGCTAGAGACATAGCAAATTCCACAGACATGATATTAGCAGATGACCCTGAATCCACGAAGGCACTGCCGGTAGCAGACCTACCACCAAAAGAGACCTGAAAGGGAAGCAAGATTTTATTACGTTTCATATTTACGGGAACTACCTGTGCGCCCAAGTGACCTCCCCGATGATCACTTAGGCACGGAAGTTTTCCGGCTGCTTATTCTTACGCCTAGGACAGGTGTTCACTTGATGCTTGTCATCCCCACAATAGAAGCAGAGACCATTCTTCCTGCGGAACTCTCTACGTTGTCGGGGGGACACGGAGGCCCCGAGTTGCATAGGTACCTCCGAGTCTTCCGTTGGAGAGCGAAGCAACGGAACCTCGGGAGGCATCATGGGGGAGTCAGAGGGGAAAACACAAAAACTTTCAAGTTGTCGTTCCCTGAGACGTCGGTCAAGTCGTACCGCTAAAGCCATAACCTGGTCTAGGGAGTCAGAAGAGGGATAGCTAACTAGCAGGTCTTTCAGGGCATTCGACAGACCCAACCTAAACTGGCACCTTAAGGCAGGGTCATTCCACCGAGAAGCTACGCACCACTTCCTAAAGTCAGAACAATACTCCTCCACAGGTCTCTTACCCTGACATAAGGTCACCAGCTGACTCTCAGCAAAGGCAGTCCTGTCAGTCTCGTCATTAAAGAGTCCGAGAGCAGAAAAGAAAAGATCAACGGAGGAAAGTTCAGGGGCGTCAGGAGCCAAGGAGAAGGCCCATTCTTCGGGCCCTTCCGGGAGCCGGGACATAATTATACCCACTCACTGGCTCTCAGAACCTGAGGAGTGGGGCTTTGTCACCACATTATAAGTGACCTATCTCCTACATAAGGAGATGGGCGCTGTAATGTAGGTGACAGTAATGCTTTTTATTTAAAAAAAACTATCTTTTTTCACAACGTTAGGAGCGACTTTAGTTTATGCTAATGAGCTTTCTTAATGCCCAAGTGGGCGTACTTTTACTTTCGACCAAGTGGGCGTTGTACAGAGGAGTGCATGACGCTGACCATTCGGCATCATGCACTCCTCTCTATTCATTTACACTGCACTAGCGATATAGTTATATCACTATGTGCAGCTACATACACAAGCCCTAACATTAGTACAGTGTCCTGATAATGAATACACATGACCATCCAGCCTGGACATCATGTGTACTCAGAATCCTGACACTTCTGAATCTTTTCTGTGAGATTCCAGCAACGGATACGAAATCTCGCGAGATTACGAGGTAAACGAGATTTCGTATCCGTTGCTGTAAATCTCACAGAAAAGATTCAGAAGTGTCAGGATTCTGAGTAAACATGACGTCCAGGCTGGATGGTCATGTGTATTCATTATCAGGACACTGTAATAATGTTAGGGCTTGTGTATGTAGCTGCACATAGTGATATAACTATATCGCTAGTGCAGTGTAAATGAATGGAGAGGAGTGCATGATGCCGATTGGTCAGCGTCATGCACTCCTCTGTACAACGCCCACTTGGTCGAAAGTAAAAGTACGCCCACTTGGGCATTAAGAAAGCTCATTAGCATAAACCAAAATCGCTCCTAACGTTGTGAAAAAAGATCGTTTTTTTAAATAAAAAGCATTACTGTCACCTACATTACAGCGCCGATCTCCTTATATAGGAGATAGGGCACTTATAATGTGGTGACAGAGTCTCTTTAAGCGTCAAAAGTAGAAATTTTGCTGATACCCTCACTTATTTATTATATACAAAGTGAGTTTTAGGGAACCACAAAGGTGTATACCACCAGTATATGCTATTTTATATTTTTGGAAATAGGAAGAAAGGAAAAGAGTTGTGGTTCCTATAGAGAACGAAAATAATAAACTTTATTAATATATTTTGGTTAAAATAATTCTAAAATAATTTTATATATTTTATCAATGTAGGTCAAAATTTATATAGCAGTGCAGGAAACCCCTTATCCTGCACTTGAAGAGCAGAATTTGTCTTTTGTATACTCTGTTATCAATTGCTACTATTTTACAACAAGGTTGGACTCTATTGCTTGCTGAGGTAAGTGAAAATCTGATCACACTGGTATATTGTATGTACTGTGTGAATTAGTATTGCTGTCAATCATTAAACATTGTATCAGTTTCTTGTATGCATTGACAGTTGCAGTATTTTCTATTTGTAAATAGATATTGTATCAATTTTGATTCTGTGCCGTGCACTGAATGTGTCACTATAAACTTGCTAATCCAAAGGTTGTCAATTCTTAAAGTTCTCTTTGGTTCACTGAATTTATTATACAATTTTAGATTCTTGCAATTGTCCACATTGTTTTATTTTAACACGCTGGCTACTTCTGTCTGAAATAGCAATGGTGCGTTAATCTGTGTGAATGGGCAACACAGGGAGTGCTCTAATTGTCATGTGCTCATTGTTATTTCCCACCGTGGGTTTGTGAGAGACTGTGAACAGCAGTACTATATAGTATATATGCTAGATAGCTTGTGTGCCATCGATCTTTTGCAGATAGAATTGCACTGTTTTTGGGCTGCTTGCTGTTTGTTATCGCTGCTTTCAATAAGGGCAGCGAACAGCAGCAGATTGTAATGTTCTGACAAAGCTGCCTGTATGTGTCAGCGAGCCCTGTGAACACTACAAATTCAATTAAGGATACACTTTATATTGTGCTCTATTTGTGAGCTGCTTGCTGTTCACTATCTCTGCTATCACAGAAAGGGTAGTGAATAGCAGTACGATTTGGTAATCTGATCAACCAGCTTTTGTATATCAGCTTGCTTAGTGAGCTGGTTCAGTGAGCGCTGCCAGGGATTTTACCCTGCAGCGTCTGTCAAGATACACGCACCGCTCTCCTTCAGGGAGCAGCGCTTCCACATGTAAGTCGTTGCCGACTTTTAGTTAATGATTCAGGTAGCGTTTGATAAGGCTAGGACCTTAAACATTGATTTCATAAATATGACTGGACACCCATTTCATAAATATGACTGGACACCCGACGCGCGTTTCGCCGGCATTCCGGCTTCCTCAAGAGGAGGCTGCAGAGGTTAGCCAATCGCGTAGCAGACGGCAGGCCAGTCAAGGGAATGAAATGAGCCATCTTGGAAAATCAATCCACCACCACCCAGATCACACTGCAACTCGCAGAAGAAGGAAGATCCGTGACAAAATCCATAGCGACATGTTGCCAGGGGGGAACGGGCACAGGCAGTGATTGGAGCAGGCCAGCAGGTCTGGAGTGAGCAACTTTATTTGCTGCGCAAACCGTGCATGAGGAGACAAAGTCCATAACGTCTTTGGGTAGCGTGGGCCACCAGAACTGATGGTTGATTAGATCTTGGGTCTTACGAGCACCTACGTGACCTGCCAGCTTAGAACTGTGACCCGAGCAAAGAATTCTTCCTCGGTCAGCCAGACGCACAAAAGTCCTTCCCGGAAGAATGTCTCTAACTAGGCAGGGGATTCACAGAGAAGATGCAGGAAGGGTCAATAATATTCTGTGGAGATTCCATGGTGTCCTCAGTTTCAAAATATCTAGACAAGGCGTCGTCCCTCACATTTTTGTCGGCAGATCGGTAGTGGAGTTCGAACCGGAACCGAGCAAAGAACAACGACCACCTGGCTTGACGAGGATTCAACCGCTGGGCCATCTGTAGGTAGGTCAAATTCTTGTGATCCGTGAAGATCGGGATAGGATGAACATCAGGATGGTACAGAATGGAGGAAGACGTGAAGGCTTTTTTTAAGGATTCAAAGGCGGCTTCAGCCCCCGGAGTCCACATTTTGTCATTCATAACCTTCTTAGTGAGGGTGGATATAGGAGCAGTCAAAGATGAGAAGTTGGGGATGAACAGCGAAGTTGGCGAATCCTAGGAAGCGTTGTATGGCCCTTAAGCCTTGGGGGCGTGGACACTCCAGGACAGCCTTTACCTTCTGGGGGTCCATCTTGAGGACCTGATCGGAGATAATATAGCCCAGGAAAGATAGAGACTTCTTCTCAAATACACACTTCTCCAGCTTGGCATAAAGGCGATGCTCCCTTAGACGGAGCAACACCTAGCGGACATGAATTTGATGAGTTACTGGATCTGGGGAAAAAATCTAAAGGCCATCGAGATACACCATAACACAAACATAAAAAGATCATGAAAAATGTAATTGACAAATTCTTGAAATACTGTGGGGGACACAGGCCGAAGGGCATAACTAAGTATTAGTAGTGCCCGTCCCGAGTATTAAAGGCAGTCTTCCATTCGTCACCTCGACGAATCCGGATCAGATTGTAGGCCCCCCCCCGCAGCTCCAGTTTAGAATTTTTTTTCGCCCCCCCCCCCCCCCCCGTATGCGATCAAACAGTTCAGAAATCAAAGGCAGAGGCTGAAGAGGGGCAGGCTGTGGCGACTGGATAGGGCCCAGACAGCGGTCAAGAAACTTTGGACCCCACTGGATGACCTCTCCAGAGTTCCAATCCAGGATGGGAGCATGCAGACGGAGCCAAGGCAATCCCAGCAGCATAGGGTTGACGGCCTTGGACAGGACGAACAGGGAGATGAGTTCAGCATGAAGGGCTCCCACTTGGAGTCTCAACAGCTTGGTTACGGACACAACTGGGTCAGGCAATGGCAGTCCATCCACCGAGGCAACGATCAACGGCCTATCAAGCGGGATAGTAGGCAACTGAAGCAGATCCAGAAGGTCCTGGCAGATGAAGTTGGCTGCAGAGCCGGAGTCCAGATAGGCAGAGACGGATGAGACCTCTCACCAGCAATGATGGTTACGGGAATGAATAGTTTGGAGGAGAGTTCTTGATTCAATGTGTTGACGCCGAGGGTTGTCTCTCCAACCAAACCTTGGCACTGGGGTTTTTTGGCTTGTGAGGGCACAGACGCACAACATGGCCAGCGAGGCCGCAATATAAGCAAAGTCCAGAGGTGCGCCTGCGCTTTTTCTCCTGGACCAATAATTTTAGTCAGTCTACTTGCATCGGGACCTCGGGCAAAGCAATAAAAGCAGGCAAGAGGGGTTGCTGGAAGTTGGGCGCCAGTCTAGGGTGCCGACGCTCCTGACGAACCTCATGAGATCTCTCCCTCAGCCTTATGTCTACCCGAGTGGCAAGCAGAGTCAAGTCGTCCAAGGCAGGAGGCAGGTCTCGAGCGGCCAGTTCGTCCTTGATCTCGGACGACAGGCCATGCCAATAGGATGCCACCTCATTGTTCCAGGATAGCTCTGCCGCCAGAGTCCGGAACTGGATCGTATACTCGCCCACGGAGGTGTCCTCTTGGTGAAGATTGAAGATGGCAGTGGCTGCCAATGAGACTCGCTCTGGCTCCTCAAAAACAGTTTGGAATATTCGCACGAACCCCTGGAAATCTTGGGTCTCGGGTCCCTGATGATCCCAGATAGGATTAGCCCATGCCAGGGCCTTGCCAGTCAGGAGGGATATGTTAAATGCGATCTTGGCTCCGTCCGACGGAAATGCTCGGGAGTGCAGGGTAAAATGAATGTGGCATTGGTTCAGAAACCCTCGACATGCACTGGCGTCTCCATCGAAGCGAGAGGGCAATGGCAGCGAGAACCGAGGATCCAGACAGGAACTGCCAGGAGGAGTAACAGGAAGATCAGCTTGAAGGACTTGCATAGAGGCAACAAGAGAAGCAACTAGCATCCCTAGCTGCTGCACCATAGAGTCCACTGCAACAAGGAGCTGATCCTGCCTAGCTCGGAGATCCAGCAGGTCCGCCTGCATGGCTTGGGAGGGTGCCAAGCCTTTGAATTAACGAGCGGAGTGCATGGCCAGAGCGTATTATCACGAAGCGGGGTGTGGACCCACTGGACCGTACCGCGTAGCGGGATGGCAGCTGGCCAAACAGTTAAGTACAGAGTTCAATAGTTCAGCGAGGATACCTGCGGCAATGTAGACAGTAGCGAGGCAGGCACGTCCTGGACCAGGCGGTGGAAAGACGTCAGGTGAGGCATAGCAAATCAAGTGACACTGAAGCACAGCACGGCAACAGCACAGTACGGCACTAGAACTGGGTAACACGGAAACAGGATATGGGATACAGGAACAAGGTACACTGGGAAACTGGAAGACACTGGGAGACCATTAGCACGACAAACTATGGGTAACAAACAACGCTCTGGCAAAGAGCAAGAGGGCAGAGCCCTTTTTATAGCCCAGGGCATCCTGGGCTAGATTGCAGACTTCCTGCAAAATGCGCGCACTGGCCCCTTAAGACCGTGCACGCGCGGGCGCCCGCGCCCGCCAGAGACAGTCTCGATGTCCGGAAGTGAGTGTCGGCACCTCACAGGAGGATGACGCTGCATGCAGGTAAGATGTCCATGGCCACGGTCGTCGAGGTTTAAGTCAGAACGACGGACCGTGGCAATAGACGTTACAAGCGCCTGCGCACCGCGATAGATTCTCTTAAAATTTGCATGGGCATTGTAAGGCGTATATAACAAATGTAGAGGAACATGTTAAGAAATGTCTGATCTGAAATATTCTACCACTAACATTTGTTATATACGCCTTACAATGCCCATGCAAATTGATTTACATAAGGGAAACAAAACAGGAGTGTAAAGTAAGAATCAACAAACACAAATCGACTAATCGCACGAAGAGACTTGATCTACCGGTCTCTAGTCATTTTGTTAAAGCTGGACACAGTATTGGTGATCTCAAATTTTGGATCATAGATCATATACCGTCACATAGGAAAGGGGGCGATAGAACAGAGAAACTCAAACGTAAAGAACTGGAATGGATTTTCCGGCTCAATACATTATCACCTAATGGGCTTAACCTTGACTTTAAAGTTGGCATTGGCATCACATGAAGGGTATATTTGGTTATGTCGGTTGCTATGGGAGATGCCTGCATATCCTGGATGTGTCTTGAATATGATAGGATAAATTGAACATATATATATATATTTTTTATCTTATATTATATGACCTTATATGTAAGTTGTATGATTATATATTAATTGTTCTCTGTGTATATTCTTTTATATATTTTTCCCTAGATGAAAAATGATGTGTGGACTTCCTCCTCTGAAACTCAATTGTTCCATTCTCCTTATGCGTGGATTTTCATATCGTGTGAGGTCTTTTTGACTTGTATAAATTATATCTCATGCATAAATAGTATACGTACCTGTTTACGTCCTCTTCAGAAGTACATGTTAGGGATAACCTATATTTCTATTCATTATACATCAGTGCGATATTACGCACTTAAGGAGTAATTTAACATCTGGGCATTAATCTCCAGTTATAGGGCATTACACTATATAAAAATTCTTTATTGTCACTTTATTAGTTTATTTAATTCCAATATATGACCTTATATTCAGCTATTTTTTTGACCACATTTATACACACTATTATTTTTTTTGCTTTCATGTGACAATACTTCAAATGAATTATCTAATATTGATTACTCCCTATGTATTCTATGTTTTTTATACTATTTGTGTTGATTGTATTATTGGTATTTCTGACTCTTTGAGTCCTTATATACTGTGGTATTTTTGTATGTTCACATGCTTGAGAAAGGTCCTGTTGGACTGAAACGTCATATTTTTGGGTAAATAAATTCCTGTTATTTTGGATGTGCTGCCTTGTCTTTTGAAGTTTGTGATCGGTACTGTAGTCACCGTATGATCTGCAGCGAGATGATGGGTGTATAATTTTTTTTTAAACAACAACTGCCAGCATATCCTTACCATTGTTCTGGCTATACTGGGAGCTGTCGTTTTATGTCATACAAACTTATATGGCAGGGGTTCAACTGAATTTGCAAATTATCTCTGTACGGAGCTGTATTTGTGCTGATGCTGTATATATGTACAGAGCTTGGTTCTGGTGTTATATTTATATACTGAGCTTGGTTCTGGGGCTGTATATATGTACTGAGCTTGGTTCTGGGTTTGTATATATGTACTGAGCTTGGTTCTGGAGCTGTATAAATGTACTGAGCTTGGTTCTGGGGCTGTATATATTTACCTTATCTTAAGGTAAAAATTGATGTTAAATATATACTGTAAAAACTAAAGCCAAAAAACCATGGAGAAATCTCAGTTTTTTCCAATTCAACCATTATGTGGTACTTTAAATGGTGCCAATAAAAACTACAACTCCTCACGCAAAAAATAATCCTTCACACACCACTCCATTGACGTAAAAATAAAAACGTTATGGCTCTAGGAAGGCGGCGAGTGAAATTGAAAAAACAAAAAAATGGTTTCGGCTTTAAAGAGGCTCTGTCACCAGATTTTGCAACCCCTATCTGCTATTGCAGCAGATAGGCGCTGCAATGTAGATTACAGTAACGTTTTTATTTTTAAAAAACGAGCATTTTTGGCCAAGTTATGACCATTTTTGTAGTTATGCAAATGAGGCTTGCAAAAGTCCAAGTGGGTGTGTTTAAAAGTAAAAGTCCAAGTGGGCGTGTATTATGGGGCATTTTTAATACTTTTACTAGCTGGGCGTTCTGATGTAGCTACTTACCTGCAAACGCTGATGCTGCTGCAGAATCAACTGTAGCCTCTGGTGCCGATGTGTCCTCGCTCGTCTGATACGATGCAGGACCTGTGAGTGACGTCACAGCGTGATCTGGCAGAAGCTGGGCGTTCTGAAGAGAAGTGGATGATACTTCTCATCAGAACGCCCAGCTAGTAAAAGTATTAAAAACGCCCCGATGTACGCACATAATACACGCCCAGTTGGACTTTTACTTTTAAACACACCCACTTGGACTTTTGCAAGCCTCATTTGCATAAATACAAAAATGGTCATAACTTGGCCAAAAATGCTCGTTTTTTAAAAATAAAAACGTTACTGTAATCTACATTGCAGCGCCTATCTGCTGCAATAGCAGATAGGGGTTGCAAAATCTGGTGACAGAGCCTCTTTAAGGGGTTAAACAACAAAGACTGGTTCTTTATATTTACACACAACAGATTTATTTTTCTCTCAAACAATTTAAAACTCCTGGTCTCTTTAGGGTCTCAAAGTATTCTGCTTTCTCTCTTCTGTATGGCTAATTCTGCTTTTACAGCGAATTCAAAACCGTGCCAGATTTGTGGCCGCCTAAACTGAAATCTACAAATATATACGGTACAGCGTCTTCAGAGTTCTGTCTTCAGAGTTCGGGGGGGGGGCCAGACTTGAAAAAGTGTCCGGGGCCGTTGGTGCCCTTAACAATGGACCCACCCTGCGTCTCCTGTAGTGTTTCCTGCCATCAGTTTTTAACTTTGGATCGAGTCCTCCAGAACATGAACTGCTCTAGATAGCAGCTCTCTGCTCTGGCTAATAGAAGACCAAAGCAGAGGAACCTCTCCATAATGCCCTCTATGATGTCCCCAGGTTGGTCAATCACTTCCAATTCTTTACTTTTGATAAATCTTTCCATTATATAATGGCACAACTCCATAAATTATCATTACTGAAAAACTAGACATATTTGCCAAAATTGTCTGGCAACCCTATGCAAAGTATAAGGGCAATCCCATTGGTTATCACCCACAGACAGATGTAACTAAGGCTGGTCATACACATTAGATCGCTGTCAGACGAACGCTCAGAAGGCTCCTATACACATTAGATGGTCACCAACCTTAAACTAATGCGTATGGCCACCTTAAGACACGCATAAAATAGAAGAGGAAGACTCAAACACTTTACAGATAATTTTTTCCTGTTATAGGAGGAAATAGACTTGAAAGGCATCATTTGCTGGAATTGGTCCTTTCCTTCAATTAAGGCCAGGATCACACACACAGTTTTGATGCAGTTTTTATCTAATTTTTTTTCACCAAACACAGGAGTGGACACAAAAGAAAGGCGATACATCAGTCTTTTCTTTATAGCTTTCTTCCTTACGGATCCTTTTCCGGCTTTGGCTGAAAAAACGGAGCCAAAAACTGCATCAGAACTCTGTGTGTGTGTGATCCTGGCCTTACCCTGATTGGGGATGTGAATTTCTGACAATACCTAATAGCGGAGTACTGAGAACTAACCCTTTGTTGTTACACCTAAGTGATAGATAATTATTGTAGAATTGTACCCCATTTTTCAGAACCAGACCAGTTTTGAGGCCACTAAATGGTGATCGCAATAACGGTCTTAGTATATATCACTGGGAATCACAGATCCATATAACTTTGTGGCAAAAATAGTCAGAATGTGAGACAATTATTTAGTACTAGGTAACATTGTCACTGACTAATTTACTAATCCAATGCATTCGGAAAGTCTTCAGACCCTTTAAATTTATTCACATTTTGTTATGTTGAGGCCTTGTGATAAAATAAAATAAAAATGTTTTTCCCCATCATTCTACACTCAATATCCCATAATGACAAAGTGAAAACAGAATGTTAGTAATATTTGCTCATTTATTGAAAAGGAAAAACTAAACTATTGCACCGACATAAGTATTCAGACCCTTTACTCAGCACTTAGTTGAAGCACCTTTGGCAGTGATAACAGCCTCCAGTCTTCTGGGGTATGATGCCAGAAGGGTTGCACACCTGGATTTGGGGATTTTCTGCCATTCTTTTCTGCAGATCATCTCAAGCTCTGTCAGGTTGGATGGGAAGCGTCGGTGAACAGCCATTTTCAGGTTTCTCCAGAGATGTACGATTGGGTTCAAATCAGGGCTCTGGCTGGGCCATCCAAGGTCATTCACAGAGTTGTCCCTAATCCACTCCTGTGTTGTCTTGGCTGTGTGCTTAGGGTCGTCGTCTTGTTGGAGGGTGAACCTTCAGCCCAGTCTGAGGTCTAGAGCACTCTGGATCAGGTTTTCATTAAGAATATCTCTGTATTTTGCTCCATTCATCTTTCCCTGAACCCTGACCAGTTTCCCTGTTTCAGCCACTGCAAAACACCCCCACAGCATGATGCCCTCACCACCATGCTTCACTGTAGGGATGGTATTGGGCAGGTAATGAGCAGTACCTGGTTTCCTCCAGATATGATGCTTAGAATTGAGGCCAAAAAGGTAAATCTTGGTTTCATGAGACTACAGAATTCTGTTTCTCACAGTCTGAGACACCTTTAGGTGCTTTTTCCAAAGTTCAGGCAGCTTTCGTTTGCCTTTTAGTGAGGAGAGGCTTCTTTCTAGCTACTCTGCTATAAAGACCAGATTGGTGGAGTGCTGCAGTGATGGTTGACCTTCTAGAAGTTTCTACCATCTGCACACAGGATCTTTTGGTCTCAGCCAGAGTGACTATTGGGTTCTTGGTCACCTCTCTTACCAAGGCCTTTCTCCCCCGATTACTTAGTTTGGTGAGGCATCCAGCTCTAGGGAGAGTCCTGGTTGTTTCAAACGTCTCCTATTAGAAATTATGGAGGTCACTGTGCTCTTGGGAACTTTCAGTGCAGCAGAACTTTTTTTGTACCCTTCTCCAGATCTTTGTCTCCACACAATCCTGTCTCCGAGCTCTACAGGCAGTTCTTTCCTCCTCATGGCTTGGTTTTTGCTCTGATATGCCTTGTCAGCTGTAAAACCTTATATAGACAGGGGTGTGTCTTTACAAATCATGCCCAATCAAATTAATTTACCACAGGTGGACTCCAATCAGGGTGTAGAAACATTTCAAAGATGATCTAGAGAAATGAAAGGCCCTCAGAGCTAAATTTAAAGTGTCATAGCAAAGGGTCTGAATACTTATGTCCATGCAAAATTTGAGTTTTTAATTGTTAATAAATTTGCAATCATTTCTAAAATTCTGTTTTCACTTTGTCATTATGGGGTATTGAGTGCTGAATGATGGGGAAAACGTGAATTTTTTTAATCTTAGCACAAGGCCTCAACTTAACAAAACGTGAAAAATGTGTAAGGGTCTGAAGACGTTCCGAATGCACTGAAATGAATTGCAGATCTTTGTGGAGGAGACCATGGGAGAAATCCATTCTATTATATATTTCTAAACTTTGGCTGATGAATAACATATTTTCTTCTCTAACAGAACTCCTCATACGGCTTATGAAGTATTCATGCAATCTCCTTCTTTCATCTCAGTCTCCTTATTTTAGCACAGGCGAGACTGCTTGGGTTTAGTTTTAGTAAGAATGCCTTTGAACCTTGAAATGCTAAACAGACATTAAGAGATAAAGATGTGGATGTTTTACATACAACCTGTGTGTGGGATAAGTAAGCAGTCAGTGGGTGGACAGAAAAATGATCATTTAGACAAGTCTTACATCAACAATAAATAAGCACCAGTGTAGTTCTCTCCATCTATTCAATGCTTAGAAAATGAAGACGTAGAACGTGGCAATTTCTACCTGGAAAGGAAGACCGAACTACGTAAATAAATTGTTCTGTGGTTTCAGTGAGGCCATTTTCATGATGTTTTTTGCAGTGTCCCTCAGAGGTATATGTCCAAAGAATACCACTGTACTGTATAGGCATATAGTGACATCCGACACCCACAAGTTTCTATGTTTTACCGGCTGCCTCTGTATGGGGTAGTGTAGTTTGCCAACGTAGACTAACCCGACGGAGGCCAAAAAGGACACACTTTTGGCCTCTGTCTGGTAAAGGGAGGCCTATGAATACGTTAAACGTGTACATCGGGAGCTTTCCCGACGCATACGGTAAACGTACATTGCAGACAGGGTTCAAAGTGACAAACTCCCATAGAACTAGTAGGGTCCGAGCGTATTGATTTGACACATAAAGAGTTTGTTTATGATTAGAGAAACCTAGCAACTATCTTCCAAAAACAGCGCCACACCTATGCATGGGTTATATCTGGTAATGCAGTTCCACTAAAGTAAAAAATGGGGTTAAGCTGCAATACCATAAACAACCTGTGAATCAGGTGTCTAGGAAAAAGTGAGTCCAGATTGTAAAAATAAGCTCTTATGCAACAAGATTACGATGGCTCATTTTAAAGGGTTGTGCTAGGATAGGTACAACACTCTTGCAGAGTATATAGGTTTGGAAGGATGCTTCCGGTGTAGTTTCCCTAGGGTGTCAGGTGCCAGCCTTGCCAGGGATCAGTAGAGGAATGAGAAAAAGGAAACCAGAATTGGAATCCACCAATTTTCTTTATTGAAAATAAAAAAAAGTCTCCAAATACAACTCATTTCGATATTGAGTCCAACTTTTTCAAGAACATGAGACAGTACTGTGGCGCTGTTTTTGAAAGAAAGCAGCCATGTTTTTCTAATCATGCACATCCCATTTAAAACAGATCTGTCACCCTAAAATTCTCCCCTAATTAAGGGTAACATAGCCCATGGCCGCCCGAACCGCACATAATTTTAAAAAAAAAACACATTGCAGCGCGCTAGCGCCACTAATGTGGAGGAGGGGCGGGCTGAGAGGGAATAGGGCCGCACCGTCCGCCCTGCTGCCTCTCTGAGGGGGCGGCGGCGCAACTGGAACCAGCCGCCGCCCCTCCCTCCTGCACTAATTGTACCTGCATGTATCTGCATAAGCGCTGAATGGCCGGGTACGTTCTGTGCAACGACCATTCAGCGCCTTACAATAACGCTGATTGGCAGGGCAGAATGAGTTGTCCCGCCAATCAGCGCCTTTCAACTTGTTGGCGATGGCGTCGCTCAGCCCCAGCAGACCTGCTCAGAAGAGAGCAGGCCTGCATTGACACAGGATGGCGCGGGAACGGGATCACGGTATGTAAATTTTGTTGTTTTCAACTAAAAAGTGTGGGCGGCATTATCTACAGGAGGGGGAGCTACATGTGGGACAGAATCGACAGGGGAGGCTTTATGTGGGACACAGTCTACAGGGGGACTATATGTAGGGTGCTATATGTAGAGCGCCATCTACAGGGGGCTACATGTGGGGCACAATCTACAGGGGAGGCTTTATGTGGGACACAATCTACAGGGGGGCTATATGTAGGGCACTATATACAGGAGGAGCTATATGTAGAGCGCTATCTTCAGGGGGCTATATATAGAGCGCTATCAACAGGGGGGCTATATGTAGGGCACTATCTACAGGGGCCTCTATGGGGGCACTATCTATGGGAGCACTATCTACAGGGGGCTCTATGGGGGCGCTATCAACAGGGGGATCTATGGGGGCACTATCTAAGGGGGGCACTATGTGTGTGTGTGGGACACAGTGTATGGTGCTATTATGATCAGGGACACAGCGTATGGCGTTATTATAATTAGAGGTGCAGTGTATGGTACTATTATATATAGGGATGTATTGTGCGGCACCATGATAACTTTATCTTTGTTTATAGATGCAGAAATGTTTGAAAAGTGAGAACCCCAAGACATCTGAGCGGAAAACTGCAGAAATGGGTCGTGGCCGGGAGAATAAAAGAGAAAAAGAACAACTAGAATCTGAAATTAGGTCACCGGTGAGTCACTTAATGTAAATGTTTATCCTGCGTCGAATCAGTACTGTAGTCACTGCATGATGTGCAGCGAGATGATGGGTGGTATGATATTTTTTGGGGGAAACAGCAACTCCCAGCATATCCTTACCACTGTTCGGGCCATGCTGGGAGCTGTAGTTTTATCCATACAAACCTATATAGCAGGGGTTGCACTAAATTGAGCCGTATTTGTGCTGGTGCTGTATATATGTAGTGAGCTTGGTTCTGGGGCTGTATTTATGTACTGAGCTTGGTTCTGGTACTGTCTTTATGTACTGAGCTCGGTTCTGGTGTTGTATATATGTAGTGAGCTTTGTTCTAGTACTGTATATATGTACTGAGGTTAGTTCTGGTGATGTATTTATGTGCTGAGTTTGGTTCTGGTACACTGTTTCCGTAAGTCCCATAGAACTGAATGGTAGTTACGGAAACAGCGTAGCTCGCATGCTACGCTGCTTCCGTAACTGCCATTCACTACTATAAGTTACGGAAAGTTCATGGTCAGCAAGTGGCAGAGAGGCAGCGATAGCAGAAAGAGGTAGAACAGGGTTTAGGGGGCCCGGTTCTAGAGATAGGTGCAGTTCCCAGAGGTGGGACTAGCATCTATCTGACAGGATCCACAGGATATGTCATAAATTTTCCTCACGGGAAAAACCCTTTAAAGTATAACTAAACTACTAAAAGACTTCTGACTTGTCATAGTGAAATGTCAGAAGTTTTGATCGGTAGGGGTCCGAGCACTGAGACCCCAATGAAGTGGCAAACGCGCTCAGGTGACCGCTGTGCCACTTAGTTTCTGATCTGCTTTTCTCAGAAGCCGAGCAAGCGGTGTACAGACGTATACACCACTCCGAGGAATGACGATCAGAAGCGAAGCGGTGCAGCATTCAATCGTGCGCTTCTGCTGCTTCACTTTAGCGATTGGTGGAGGTCTCAGTGCTCGAACCCCCGACCGATTAAAAGTTCTGACTTATCACTATGACATGTTAAAAGTTTAGTTACACTTTAAAGAGAGGTGTTATAATTTATTTTTTTATTATTATTTTTTTTTTTTTCTTTAATAAAACAGTGTATCAGTGTGTTTGGTGCAGCTTTCTAAATACTTTTTATTAAAAATGATTTTTACTTTTTGAGAAACAGCTGCTTTATATCCTGAATACAGAGCAGCTGTATCTAGTGCTAAAACCTGTATCCGTCAAGTCAGTGGCACTGACGGGTACAGTGTCAGCGGGTTGGTGGGGTTGAATTGCGTGTGAGGGGGAAGGAGGGGGCCCAAGTTGTGTCAACAGCCCAGGGCCCATGGTACACTTAATCCGCCACTGAATACAAGTACAAGTCCACTGTGTTTCTGGGCCAAATCAAAAGTACACTGGACTCTATCTTATGATTCCGGTGTGGATCCTACTTCCACCCCTCTCCTAGGGCTGAATGGTAGAGGCATGTGTATAAGCGTTTATAGAGAGGCTGAGGTCATTCGGTACTGCCAAAAGCTAGCCATACACATTACTAGATGTCTGCCAATTGAGCTCTCGTTCTCCTTAGACAGAAAAAAATAATATGCCTCCAAGTCCATACATGCTATGGGTGTAATAGTCCAGCTCCATAAATTACATAGAGCTGTAAAGGCATGTTTACATGTCATATGTTCAGGCTGAAAAATACTAGGCTGATTTCAAGAGAAAACAGCCTCTGAAATCTAGGCATTTTATTAAGTTTTTTTTTTAAAGTGTCCATGGAAAAATTCACTTGTAAAACGTTTCATGAAGCGACATGTCACTTCCCTGTTATGAAGCGTATGTTTACATGCATTTTTTAATTCAGCAGCATAAAAATGGCAAATACTATTTCCTATTTAAATTAATGGGAAGCGGTTTGCAGGCGTATTTCAAGTGTATTTCGGAGCATAAGATGAGCATTTTACTCTCCAAAATATGCCTGAAAATATTCTGTGTGAACTTGGCCTAATACTGCCGTGTGCATGAGCCCTTAATCAGGATGGAGCAATGCTAGACTTCTGTCTTAGGCCGGATTCACATGAGCATGTTCAGTCCGTGATATACGGTCCGCAGGTCGGCTGCATTTCCCGGACTGAGCACACTGCAGGGAGCTGGGCTCCTAGCATCATCGTTATCTATGACGCTAGGAGTCGCTGCCTCGCTCTGGAAAATTGTCCCGTACTGAAAACATGTTTTGAGTACAGGACAGTAGTTCCGTGGAGAGGCAGGGACTCCTATCTTCATAGATAGCGATGATGCTAGGAGCCCAGCTCCCTGCAGTGTGCTCAGTCCTGGAAATGCGGCCGACCTGCGGACCGTATATCACGGACTGAACACGCTCGTGTGAATCCGGCCTTAGTCTTCAATTGATCGAAGCGAGTTGCAACAAGCAACCACCTTTACGGGGATCCAATTATCTATAGCGCCCTGATGAAATAGGGATAATTGGAAGGCATATTCGATTACATCATAACATAGAAGATATGCGGCAGCTCATAATATGATTAATATGCAGGAGAATAGAGGAGGATACTTCATATTAAACCGTTTGTGAGAAGTATGTGCTAAGATGCACAGGAGACAAAACTTGGATGATACATTGTTTATTTTCAACTCATCTATCCAAACACCAAGAATCTTATATCCGAATGTTGCAGGCGACACTTGACTGTGGGCCAATATCTTGCCGGTGCTCTTCTTCTGTAATTGACATTTGATGATAATCTCTTACACAGTTACATCATTCCTCAAAGCTGACTGTTCTTTCAGATCTTGTTTCAATTATTCATGTTACATTTGAGTGAAAGAAAAAGAGAAAAAGGAAAGAAAATGACATTGACATAGCATTTGAAGTCCGTATCATTTAATGGGAGCAATATTATCGCTTTCCAGGGAGGTAGTGTCATCACACAGCAATGTTTTAAAGCGTCGTCTCAAGACTAGATAGAACATCAAGTGAATTCTTCAAGGTAATTACATATACACCGCTTTCCAAATTATTATGCAAATGTTATTTTTCGCTGATTTTCCTAAATTGTCGATGCAAATGACAGTCAGTATAATCTTCAAGCCATCAACCGTTGGAGTATAATGCAAATTTTATTGAACAAATCTCCTAATGATAACAGATTTTTTTTTTAGAAGTAAAAAACTCAAAATGCCCTGTTTCAAATTATTATGCACAACAGAGATCAAAACATTTTAAAGGTTGTAAAGAGAACTAAAATGTTAATTTGTTGAATTTGCAGCATCAGGAGGTCATATTTACAGAAATCAAAAGCTCTTTCAATCAAAAAAAATTTAGCAGGCCAAGTTACATGTTAACATAGGACCCCTTCTTTGATATCACCTTCACAATTCTTGCATCCAATCAATTTGTGAGTATTTGGACAGTTTCTGCTTGAATATCTTTGCAGGATGTCAGAATAGCCTCCCAGAGCTTCTGTTTTGATGTGAGCTACCTCCCACCCTCATAGACATTTTGCTTGAGGATGCTCCAAAGGTTCTCAATAGGGTTGAGGTCAGGGGAACATGGGGGCCACACCATGAGTTTCTCTCCTTTTATGCCGATAGCAGCCAATGACACAGAGGTATTCTTTGCAGCATGAGATGGTGCATTGTCATGCATGGAGATAATTTTGCTACGGAAGGCACGGTTCTTCTTTTTGTACCACGGAAGAAAGTGGTCAGTCATAAACTCTACGTACTTTGCAGAGGTCATTTTCACACCGTCAGGGACCCTAAAGGGGCCTACCAGCTCTCTCCCCAATATTCCAGCCCAAAACATGACTCCGCCACCTCCTTGCTGATGTCGCAGCCTTGTTGGGACATGGTGGCCATTCACCAACCATCCACTACTCCATCCATCTGGACCATCCAGGGTTGCACAGCACTCATCAGTAAACAACACGGTTTGAAAATTAGTCTTCATGTATTTATGAGCCCACTGCAACCGTTTCTGCTTGTGAGCATTGTTTAGGGGTGGCCGAATAATAGCTTTATGCACACTTGCAAACCTCTGGAGGATCCTACACCTTGAGGTTCGCGGGACTCCAGAGGCACCAGCGGCTTCAAATACCTGTTTGCTGCTTTGCAATGGCATTTTAGCAGCTGCTCTCCTAATCCTATTAATTTGTCTGGCAGAAACCTTCCTCATTATGCCTTTATCTGAACGAACCCGTCTGTGCTCTGAATGAGCCACAAATCTTTTCACAGTATGATGATCACGCTTAAGTTTTCTTGAAATATCCAATGTTTTCATACCTTGTCCAAGGTATTGCACTATTTCATGCTTTTCGGCAGCAGAGAGATCCTTTTTCTTTCCCATATTGCTTGAAACCTGTGGCCTGCTTAACAATGTGGAACATCCGTCTTAAGTAGTTTTCCTTTGATTGGGCACACCTGGCAAACTAATTATCACAGGTGTCTGAGATTGATTACAATGATCCAAAGAGCCCTAAGACACAATACCATCCATGAGTTTAATTGATGAGTGCACGTGGAAAAAATTGGGATCTATGTTGGCGCTGCTGCGTGGTGAGGACAGGATGAAATCCAGAGGCCGGGTGAACGTAAAAGTTTTATTGCTATGCAACGCGTTTGACGAAAACGCCAGTTCGGCGTTGAAACGCGTTGCATAGCAATAAAACTTTTACGTTCACCCGGCCTCTGGATTTCATCCTGTCCTCACCACGCAGCAGCGCCAACATAGATCCCAATTTTTTCCACGTGCACTCATCATACCCAAGCGGTCACCTCGGTAACCGGCCCGGATCTGGCAGCAGCTATTTCGTGGACTCCTCCATTCAACCTTCATAACCTCACGGTGACCATATATTATCTTTATTCCTCACCTCCACCTTCTTTGATCCACACCAAGTGGCGCCGTGGTTTCTTGCCCTTTCTCTGAGTTTAATTGAAAAACTAATAATTAAATGTTTATGACACTTAAATCCAATGTGCATAATAATTTGGAACACGGTGTAAACAACGAGTAAAATGCTAATTAACCCCTATCCGCACGAGGATGTAACTTTCCGTCGTTGCGGGAGGTTACTTCCCGCACGAGGACGTATAGTTACTGAGTTTTTCCCGGTGCACACTGTCGGCGACAGTGTGCACCAGGAACCAGGATGTCAGCTGTCACCGACAGCTGACACTCCCCTCTTGCCGGCCAGCGGTCCTTTGCCACTGATTTTGGCGAATTAACCCCTTAAATTCGGCGATCGGTTGCAATCGCCGAATTTTAGGGGTTTCTAGCATACCGACAGACCCCGGTAAGAAATCACGGGGTCTGCCGATAGTTAGTATGGCAAACGGAACCCAAACAATGGCTTCCGGGTCTGCCATGGACGGAAGCCCATCAGGACCAACCTTCGGCTGGTCCTGATAGGCCTCCTGTCAGAGTGACAGGAAGTCACTGTGTCGTTCCCGATGCACACTGTCGGCGACAAGGTGTGCATCGGGAACTTGGAGATCAGCTGTCCTCGACAGCGGACACTCCAGTGTTGCCGATCAGCGGCTCATCGCCGCTGATTTTGGCAATTAACCCGTTACATGCGGGGCTCGATTGCGATCTCCGCATGTACAGGGTTTATACCACATCAGCAGCCTGCATGCAATCGTGGGGGCTGCTGATGCTTGTAATGGCATCCGGAGGCCAGGCAATGCCATGTATGGAAGCCTATGAGGATCAGCCTTTGCTAATCCTCGTAGACCAACTGTCAGAGTGACTGTGACGTCACACTGACAGTTGGAATACGTTACACTACCTAGGTAGCGTAATGTATTCTAGCAGCGATCAGACCTGCAGGTCAAAAATATAAAGTGTAAAAAGTAAAAAAAAGTTAATAAAAATGTTTTATAAAAGTGTAAAAATAACAGGTTTTGTTTTCCTATAATAAGTAATTTATTACAGGGAAAAAATGAAAACGTTAAAAAAAGTACACATATTTGGTATCACCATGTTCGTAACGACCCAACCTATGAAACTATAATGTTCATTTTTCCGCACGGTGAACGCCGCAAACAAAATAAACGGAAAACTGTCAGAATCGCTATTTTTTGGTCACCACCCCTCCCAAGATATAGAATAAAAAGTGATCAAAAAGTCGCATTTACCCCAAAATGGTACCAATAAAAACTGCAACCCGTCCCGCAATAAACAAGACCTCCCACAGCTATTTTGACGAAAAAATTTAAAAGTTACGGCTCAGAATAGCGTGTCTCAGAGAATAAATTATTTTATAGAAACTTAAATGTTATTGTGCAAACGCTGCAAAACATAAAAAAAACTATACACATATGGTATCGGCGTAATCGTACCGACCGGCAGAATAAATTAAAATGGAATTTATAGCGCACGGTGAACGCTGTAATAAATAAAGAATTTAAAGCTGTTTTTTGGTCTCCTTAGCGCTAAAAAAGATCCTGAGGGGCCAAAATGCTCACTATACCCCTAGAAAAATTCCTTGAGGGGTGTAGATTCCAAAAAAGGGTCACTTTTGGGGGGTTTCCACTGTTTTGGTCCCTCCGGGGCGTTGCAAACCCGACATGGCACTGAAAACCAATCCAGCAAAATCTGCGCTCCAAAATCCAAAAGGCGCTCCTTCCCTTCTGAACCCTGCTGTGGGTCCAAACATCAGTTTACGACCACATATGGGGTATTGCCGTAATTGGGAGAAATTGCTTTACAAATATTGGGCGGCTTTTTCTCCTTTATTCGTGGTAAAAATGAAAAAATTCTATGTTTCCACAGAAAATAGGTGATTTTCATCTTCACAGACTAATTCCACTAAATTCTGCAAAAAAAACTGTGGGGTCAAAATGCTAACTATACCCCTAGAAAAATGCCTTGAGGGGTGTAGTTTCCAAAATGGGGTCACTTTTTGGGGGTTTCGACTGTTTAGGTACCACAAGACCTCCTCAAACCTGACATAGTGCCTAAAATATATTCCTAAAAAAAGGAGGCCCCAAAATCCACTAGGTGCTCCTTTGCTTCTGCGGCCTGTGTTTCAGTCCATTAGGACACTAGGGCCACATGTTGGATATTTCTAAAATCTGCAGAATCTGGGCAATAAATATTGAGTTGTGTTTCTCTGGTAAAACCTTCTGTGTTACAGATTTTTTTTTTATTACAAATGAATTTCGGCAAAAAAAATGAAATTTGTAAATTTCACCTCTACTTTGCCTTAATTCCTGTGAAACGCCTAAAGTGTTAAAATACTTTCTGAATGTGGTTTTCAATACCTTGAGGGGTGCAGTTTTCAAAATGGGGTGATTTATGGGGACTTTCTAATATATAAGTCCCTCAAAGCCACTTCAGAACTGAACTGGTCCGTGAAAAAATGGCCTATTGAAATTTTATTGAAAATATGAGAAATTGCTGCTAAAGTTCTAAGCCTCGTAACATCCTAGAAAAATAAAAGTACGTGAAAAAAAATGATGAAAACATAAAGTAGATATATGGGGGATGTTAACTAGTAACTATTTTGTGTGGTATTACTATCTGTTTTACAAGTAAATACATTTAAATTTAGAAAAATGCTCATTTTTGCTAAAATTTGAAGTTTTTCACAAATAAATATTGAATTTATCGACCAAATTTTTTCACTAACATAAAGTACAATATGTCACGAGAAAACAATCTCAGAATCGCTTGGATAGGTAAAAGCATTCCGGAGTTATTACCACATAAAGTGACACATGTCAGATTTGAAAAAATCATCTGTGTCCACAAGGCCAAAACAGGCTGTGTCCTAAAGGGGTTAATCATTAACATCCAGCTAAATACAATAAATGACAACAATTATATGTGTACAAGACTTAGGGTATGTTCACACGCATAGCAAAAAAGTTCTGAAAATACGGAGCTGTTTTCAAGGGAAAACAGCTACTGATTTTCAGCCGTTTTTTCAACAACCCGCCTTTTTAGCTGAGTTTTTTTACGGCCGTTTTTGGAGCTGTTTTTCTATAGAGTCAATAAAAAACGGCTCCAAAAATGGCTCAAGAGGTAACATGCACTTTTTTTCCCAGGCGTTTTTTAACGCGGCCGTTTTTCAAAACGGCCGCGTAAAAAAACGTCCCGTCAGAACAGGATGCCGTTTTTCCCATCAAAATCTATGAGCAGATATTTGGAGGTGTTCTGTTTCAGTTTTTCGGCTGTTTTTTCGGCCGTTTACGACCCGAAAAATGTCTGAAAATAAGCAATATGAACATACCCTTACACTTTACATAGGACTACTCAGTGCCTACCAAGAAAACATTACAACCTCTCCTCTAAGATGCAAATAGTAAAATGAAATGGGTTTTGCTATCTTAGGCATTTCTGGCTTATCTACAGGATGCGCCACAAATGTCTGACAGATGTGAGCCACAGGAGATGGGAGAATAGGGGTGTCCTGCGAGCTGAATTTGAAGACACCAAAATAAATACTTGGCTATTGCATATATTAACAATAAGCCCATCCAGTGAGCATTAAGGAAACATGTTCCTGCATTTTTTTTGTAGGCACAGAGCTAGAGTGACTACCAGGGACTGTGTTTATGATTGTCAATTGACTACATATCCTCTATTTTAACAATGCCCATAACAAAGTCTATGATGACACAGCATGCAATGAAGCACATACTGCAATCAATGCCAGAATATAGGGAGGGCACAAGGGGAATATACCCTGGAGGCCTCAAACACCCACATGGGCACATAGTGATCCTATCTAGCTAGGAGTGGCGGCCACCCGTTTCTGGCTCTCTTTAGAAGTTTAAGGCTCAATGCACACGATGCGTATTACGTGCGGTTTTGCCGTGCATATTTGCGTGCGGAAAAACCACAGTGTAATACAGTACCAGCAAAGTGAATGAGATTTCAAGAAATCTCATGTACATGCTGCAGTTTTTTTCTGCATGGAAATTGACCTGTGGTGCGTATTTTAAAATCCGCAGCATGTCCATTTAGGGTATGTGCACACACACACTAATTACGTCCGTAATTGACGGACGTATTTCGGCCGCAAGTACCGGACCGAACACAGTGCAGGGAGCCGGGCTCCTAGCATCATAGTTATGTACGATGCTAGGAGTCCCTGCCTCTCCGTGGAACTACTGTCCCGTACTGAAAACATGATTACAGTACGGGACAGTTGTCCTGCAGCGAGGCAGGGACTCCTAGCATCGTACATAACTATGATGCTAGGAGCCCGGCTCCCTGCACTGTGTTCGGTCCGGGACTTGCGGCCGAAATACGTCCGTCAATTACGGACGTAATTAGTGTGTGTGCACATACCCTTATCTTGCGTTTCCGCTTACGGATTGGATCTGCCTAGTGCTGAGGAAAATCGCACCAAAATTCGTAGCATGAAAACAACGATTTAGGCAGCATAACTTGAAAACCGCATAGAAAAACACACGATCTGCTACGTTTTTTACCTGCGAATTTCCTGCATATTGCTGCGGTTTTGGTGCAAATCTTCAGCAGCAAAATATGCAACGTGTGCATGTAGCCTAAGAGAATCACTGGCTCAGCTGTCTCCATAAATCTCAAGGAGTTCAGAGGTGGTTGCGATTAGGGGTCAGGTGGGGTCCTGGAGGTGGGATGCCTTAGTCCAGCCCTCACTAATACCTTTTTGTTTTAGAAAGCTAACATTTTTAATGTGTCCTATTCATCAACATGTTTGACTAGTGCTAAGAACCTACATTTGCAGAAAACTTGAACTTAACACAGCTAAAGCCATTTTAAAAGCGTCAATTTAAAGTTTGCTGCAACTTGATAAATCTAAGGGTATGTTTACACGCACTGTTTTCAGACGTAATTCGGGCATTTTACGCCTCGAATTACGCCTGAAAAAACTGCTCCATTACGCCTACAAACATCTGCCCATTGCTTTTAATGGGTTTTATGATGTTCTGTTCCCACGAAGTGTAATTTTACGCGTCGCTGTCAAAAGACGGCGCGTAAAAAGACGTCGGCGCAAAGAAGTGCATTTTTCATTGACTCCATTGAAAAACAGCTCCAATAACGTCCGTAAAATATGCAGCAAAAAACGCAAGTAGTTACAAAAACATCTGAAAGTCAGGAGCTGTTTTCAGGCGAAAACAGCTCTGTAATTTCAGACGTATTTTGCTACTGCGTGTGAACACAATGTGCCACACTTTTATTATCCATATAGATTTAATAGAATTGCCGGCCAAAAGAACACTAAGCATACATCTGGCCAATAGACCTCTGTGGGCATGTTAGATGTATACACCAAATGTAGACTGGGTCAGTTATATAGAAAATGGGGTCCTGGGCAACATAGTAGGACCTTCCCGTTTGCCATTTTTGGACAGTAGATCTCATAATTTCAAAATACGAAAATGTAAAGGGTAATGGCAAAGGCCCCTGTGGTCTAGGGCAATAAAGGGGAATGTTTAACCGCTGCTTTCTTTGCGGGTCCTCTGGTCAACCGCCAAGTTTGCAACCCCCTAAAACCAGATTTGAATGTAGAGCAACATGTGAACAGATTTAGTCTGAACATGCTAAAAAAAATATTTATATGCTTGTATTTGAATGTTCAATACAGGATTTACGTATTACTCTGCCAGCTCTAGTTTAAGGTCCCATCCACACTGCGTTTATGGTCTCCGATTTGACGTATAAGTTAAACTGAGGCTTTGCCAGATGTCTAACAGTAGGGTCCATCACCCAGAGTATTATGGCATCTGTTTAATGGATGTCATGAAAATGTATTAAAAAGCCCATGACTTATATGTAAAACGGATGCCATACAGTGGCATCCATTGGCCATAAGCTCCCATGTTAATATATACTGTACTGTATACTTTTTTTTTCCTTGATTCCTGTGGATAGATCATCAAAGTCAACTACGCTATTGTATCCAACAAAAACTATAAACATATACCACAACAAAACTTTTGGCCTCAATCAGTATGATGGGAGCCTATGGACACGATTGACATATGCATCGGGAAAGCTCCCGGCACATATTTCAAACGTACAGGGGAATCGCAGTGTGAAAGCAGCCTAAGATACTGGTTCATAAAGGATTCAGCTTTAGTACTCAAAATATTCCTTTAATATTTGTTTGTGGTATTGTTGCATGTTGCGCTAGCTGAACTACTACCAATGCCAGTACTCTCTAGCAGAGTTTAGTTTTTAGGACAGCTTTTTATAAGCAAACAAACACAGCTGTGTACTAGCGATTCATGTCATTTGCCTGTCACTTTGCACTATTCAAGCAACATTTTTATTGATGTAGTCAAATTAGCATTACACATATATTGCTGAACAAACATTGTTTATGGGCGACATGTCAAGCAAAAACCCAGAAAATATGCGGAGAGGTAAACAGAACATTGAGGACATCAACAAGGGTTTTAGAGTTGGAACAGCAAGTCCCAGTAATCTGCAGTACACTACATTCATTTCTCACTGTCAAATGAGGAGCTTTTAATGTGGAGATTAAAAGTTATGCACAAAAACTACATCCGTAAATATTTAATGGGTATAGCAGTATTTCACTACAGCTAAAAGTTGGCCGTGGTTCTTGAGAAAACCCGTTCCTTGCCAGATTCTATCACAAGAGTACATTCACACTATACAGAGAGGCACAGGTAAATACAAAACTTTGGACAATCCTTGATCCTATGTTGATAGTCTGATCACAGAAAGCTGAAGGCAAAGTGATCAATCGGCTATAATCTTTAGGGAACCCAGCAGCAAGTGTTTCTTTTCCAGGCAGTAGAAATTCATTACGCAGGGCCTATTGAAATCAATAAGCCATGTGTAATGTACGGACATGCTCGGTCCTCCAGAGTGGCCCCTTTAGCGCCCTGCACAAAGGATGGAAATTCTGTAACGTTTCTGTGCAGAAAATTCACAGCAGATTAAAGAACCAGCCATGTGGATTAGATTCGACAGTTCATTCTATTCTGGATGTTCACCCATTTCAATGTAGAATTCCGCAGCAAAATCTTCACGCAACCTGTCGATTTTGCTGCGGGAAAAAATGCAATGCATCTGTCGTGTGTGAATATACTTATACTTGTGCTCTTCTCTGTATAATGGAAGACTAGGGTTCTCTGGTTAAAAATAAAAATTCTAGGAAACCACTTTTACATATTACCATGATGAAGTTTTACATTAAAAAACCACAATATTATAATACTGTGAATCTCCCCATTTTTGAAAAACCCATAGTAAAAAGAATTGCATGCACAGGCCCCCTCTCCACTAGTCCCTGTCTATATAGGTGCAGGTCCCAGAGCTGGATCTATCAGACACTTCTGGAATATCCTCTAAATATGCCTTTAATATCTAAGTTGGGAATACCCCTTTAATAGGGAATCAATAGGGCTCTCTAGCCGTAGCATTTTACACTGGAAAAGTCCCTTGGTGGAGTCTTTGACACAATGTTAGGAACTAATCTGCTTGCTGCTTTGATAAATCTAGCTACATGGGGATGATAAGCTAGTCTGCAATCAAAAAATGAACTAAGAGCAAAATATTTCTAGACCTCTTTGAAGGAAATCTAGTGTTTTTAAATTATTAAGAGGACATATCCAAATTTGGGTTCAACAAACTTTATGAATGTCTGCCAGATGCGAAAAAAATAAATTTATGAACTAACTTTCTGCTGTTTTGAAACATATCAACTACCGGATCTTATACTTTTTAATATCAGCCTTTCACAAGCCAGGTCATCAGAGGCAGATTTAATATTTCTGGATATCTCTGACTCAGGAGGTACTTGTTTCCCAGGAGAACCCAAGGGTCCTAGATAGAGAGCTTTCAGGCCTAAAAACCCTGTTCTAGCTGTGGAGAGCTTGGTTATTAATATTACCTTTGCCTTGTCTTTGATTTTTCTCAGAACCCTTGTTATTAATGCCAAGAGTGTAAATGCATACTAGAGCACAGTGCCATGTATGGGACCAAGCATCCAGCGCTAGAGGAGGATCTGCAGGATTTAGGGAGCAAAGTCGCTTTACTTGGAGATTGTTGTTGCAACCAGGTCTTAGTGTTGTTCTTTACAACCCCATTATCATCTAAAATAAACCGTGTAGATTCCCGCACCATTCTCCCTGAGCTAGACTGATGATTTGGGTATTCTGCCCTGAGGTTATCTTTTCCTCTTAGGCGCACAGCTACTAAGGGGGTTAAATTCTGTTCTGCTAGGGCGAAAATCTAAAAAGTCACTTTCATTCGCGATAGGCCTCCCAGCTACCTGTTTAATTGGGCCACTGATGCAGAGTCATTTCTGAACTCTGGAATCTAGAGGAATTCCCAAGTAGATTCAGACCTGTGAAGGGATCAGAATTCATTGCTCTAGATTTACAATCCATCCCAAATGCGTCGATTTTTCTGCTCTGGGTGATCTCCGACTAGATCAACTATGGTGATTCCCCTACCATTAGAAAGTCATCTAGGTACGGAATAAAAATTCCTTTCTGCACTCTTATGTGGACTGCCAATTCTGCGACCACTTCTGAAAACCTGAGGGGCCATGGAGATACCAAATGGTAGAGCACAGAACCGAAGGTGTTTTATGTGGGATTGATACTGTACAGACATCCAAAGGAATATTTGAAACCCGGGATGTAGGGGAATATGCAGGTAGGAGTCTTAAATTGATAATGCCATGAAACATTTTGAAGAAGATAGATTAAAATCTACGGTCAATGTCCCCATCTTGAACTTTTAATAGACAAGAAATTTGCTTAGTGGTTTGCGATTGGGGACTGTCCCGAGTGTGCCATTTGGCCTTTTTTTTTCCTGGAACAGGGAGAGAAAATCCCTGACCTTCCTTCTCTATCGGAATCAAACACTAGAATGTCTTCCCTTATGAAAGAGAGAATAGGTCAAAAACTTCCTTAAAAATGGCTGAAAGAATTTGAGGCAGATTTTGCCACCGGCAAAAATCTGAACAGGGCCTTAACTAGCTAATTGTACAATTTAGACTTTAGGGAGTGGTAAACAAAAAAAAAAAAAAAAAAAACTCAAATTAAACACAAGGGTAGATTGCTATTTTTTTTTTTTTTAAACCTATAAACCCTAGGAGTGCAAAAGCCACAACAGGCCATATGTAAACTAGAGGAGACTACATTGAAGCTGTATGTAGTTTGTGTTAAAGGCAAGAAGCAGTCTAGAGAAGTTGTAGGAAATAGTTTTATTGAACACTTGACAATGAGCTTTATGACTGTACTTGGCATTTACTTTGAGATCATTTTAGCACAGGTTGATTTTGTGGATGTTAATCACCATATAAAGTGATCCAGGTGATAGCCCAACGTCACTGTGTACAAGTTTGGCTAGCGCAGTTTCCAGCTTCTGAGATTTATTGCAGCTTGCCCACTCCAAGTCAAGTTTACAGGAATGGCTCAGACACTGACCAAGCATATACCACTTCTACAATGGTCCTAGTTACATTAATAAGTTAAAAATTATGCTAAAAGTTTAATAAGTCACTGTATAAAAAAAAAAACCTCCAAAAAGTCATAAGTTAAAAGCCTGACACTTGGCCAGCAGTGTCCATCTAAAAACCAGACCAACTCTGTTGATCTTGAGGTAAGTGCTATGCAAGCCATAGACCGTTCTTCATTCACAGAGGAAGAGTTGCAGGGAGGGTCATGAGGGAAACCTGCATGTACCTGCAAGATAAAGAGTCAAGAATTTTTCCTTAACAGCGGTCAAAGGTTTTAACTATGGCCTAGGGATGTCAATGAATGGGCAAGACCCTCTCCAATGTCCCACAATTTGATGATCAGCAGCACTAGGAGTTAATGCTTTAAAGAGGATCTGTCACCTTTACAGACATGTCTGGACCATCCCTGACAGCTGGGTGTTACTAAGGGGGGGGGGGGAGAGAAACACTGCATAGACATAAGTGACAAAGCCCTGTCCAGACAAATGCTTTGAGTAGCTTGCAAGAGAAAAAATAAAGTCAAGCGATTTGCTAGCAGTTTGATTACTACATACTGGGATTTTAGAGCTATAATTGGCAGCCTAATTAATGCATTCCTTGGCAGTGATAAGTGATAAGTACTCACTAATCTAATGGTTTATTTTGTAGTGAGTGACAAAGTTTAGGTCCAGCCATAGATATTTGCAGCACTCTGATACTTACTTGGGGGTCTTGTATTTCTCCCTGATGGCTTGTTGTGCTTGATGTGGTGCATCGAGGCAGGCTCTGTGCAGGTCAACTAGACAAGGTGCCAAGTCACTTAAGCTGTAGCCAGTAAAGGCTTGGAGAGTTACAGTCTGTTGGAGAGAAGTCAGGGTCAGGCAAGTGATACAAGGCTGACAGGATGAAAACTGCAGAATACAATGTTTGTCAATTCGAACATCTGCTACACTTTGCAAGAGGTAAAGTGCCATTTTGCATAGATTAACGGTGGGCTGAGGTTCTACGAGATACACCTGTTCTGTTCCAGAAATAATTCCACTCTTCCTCGGTACTGCAGCTCAGAGCCCTATGTAAGTGAACAGGATGGAGTTGTAAGAGAGCCCATGATCAAGAATGGCACCATTTCTTGGAGTAATTTCCAATGTCGCAATCCCTTTAAGATATACTCTAAGCAGCCGTTTGTGACCACTACTACATGAGATTTCATGCAAGGAATGGCCTAGAAATCTGGGACAGTCAATTCTGTCAAGAATTAATGGCAGTAGTAGATGTTTGACAGAAGATCAGTGTGGTCCATAAGGAACCACTTTTAGACCATTGAACGAGTGTATTAAAACCAATGATTAGACTCAACCACAATTTTGTGCAGTACAACAAATAAACGTCTCAAGATTTTGAATGTGAATGCAGGAACGCTCGTTACCCAGAATACTTTGTTAATCGTATAGTTGGCAAGACCATAAGCAGCAGCTGCTGTTATTGATGGAAGATACTTCAAGAAAGGCTCCTCCTGAAGAAGCGCAAGCTCTGCCATGTACTAGAAGAAAAAAAGTGCCATATATAAATATAAAATTAAAAGGTTTAAGCATACCAAGCTTGAAATTGACCCAATATTTAGTAAAGTACTTTTTGAAAAATCAAGGATTACAGCTGGATATAAATCTTAACTTCAGGTATTGTATGAAAACGAGCCGAACAGCTGAACTCCCTTTGGTTAGTAGTGTCACATCCCACAATATGTAAGTGGAGTAGATATACATATGTACACCAACCAATCAGAAAATAAATTGCACTCAGTTCTAGCAAGACGTGCCGTTACCATTGCAAGATGCTCCGCCTTTGTGCCGCCATATTGCTTGTAATTATACTGCTGGAGGAACTGGTTGATTGTAGGGACCGTCAGATCAAAAGCTAACACTTTAAGCAGCAGGTGTTCCATCCGCAGCAGCTGTTTCTTAGTGTATGTATCATCAGTTATGTACACAAACTCGTCTACTTCAGGTGGGTAGATCTCCTCATATTTCCTAGAATCAGAGGTCTTGTGTTAACAAAAGCACAGGTGAGGGATTACATAGTATTCTAAAGCCTGCAGATAGCTCAGTGTTAAAGGGTAACTAAACTTTCAACAAACTTCTGAAGTGTCAGAAGTTTTGGTTGGTGGGGGTCTCAGTGCTCTGACCCCCACCAATCACTAAAACGAAGTGGCACAAGTGCTTGTGTGAGCGCTCAGCTTCTGTTCAGCTTTCCAGAAATCAATATAGCAGAGTACAGACTCAATAGAAAGCTTGAGCCCATACTCCAATACATTGGCTTTCTGGAAAAGCCAAGAAAAGCAGCCAAGCGCTCACACGAGCACTTCTGCTGCTTTGTTTTAGTGATTGGTGGGGGGGGGGGGGGGGGGGGGGGTCTCACCAAATCAAAACTTCTGACATGTCAGAGGTTTGTAGAACACTTAGTTACCCCTTTAGGTAGCTTCCAATAAGCATGTGACCACTCCGTACAGATATACAATCTCCTCATATTCTATATGCCACCCATAACACTTGACAAAAAGCACCACAACTGACGATCAGTACTTTAAGTACCAAAGACTTAAGGGATTTCTTTTAAAGTGCCTTTCTAAATCAAACACATCCATCATTACTGGATAATATATGGAGGCTCCAATTCTGGGATCCCCACCTAGCAGGAGACTGGGTTCAGCGAGTCCAGTTTTGAAATCCACAAGTAGATGGGAAGGGGACCTGACCACATTTTGTGATTCCCAGAGATCCGACAAACTGCAATAGAGAGGCCTGAACAGCTCATATCTGTGGCCACTCACCCGCAAAAAAAAAAAAAGAAAAAAAAGTAATGGGGCCCCTGTTCTTCCAAAATGTGGGTGACCTAGAGGGGCATTTATAGCATATCTAGCCTACAGATCTCATCCACAGACAGTGAACAGTAAAACTGAGATGTAGCAATGGCCAACACCAAAGGGTTAAATCAAACAGGTTTACACCACTTTAGTGGTGCAAAGAGGTTGCAAATCTTAACATATGCCTTTTGCAGCTTATACCACTTCAATAAAAACATTAAATGGCTTAGTGGAGGGATGGGGCACCCACGATTTCACAAGTTTACACCAGAAAATAGTGAAAATCTACGCCAGCTCGTAGATTGTGTAGATTTCCGTTTGTGGTGTATGGACAGGCTGAGGTGGGACGAGTTTAAGATGTGTACACCTCTTAAACTTGCTGCATCTTACTCCAGTAAGCTTTGGTAAATCTGGGCCCTTGTTTCCCAGGCAGTTACACAACAAATAGTATGAGGGAAAGAGGAAAAAAACAAAAAAAAAACAAAAACACGAGTTGTAGATAGAATTGAGCACTTACGAAGCCAGGAGAATAGCGGCCGTTCCAACAAGCTGCAGCTTCCCCCTAAGCACAGACATACAAGATAGGAATCTGTCCAGGTAGTTGATAGCAAGAAAGAAGGTTTCATTGCGAAGCTTGTATTCTTCTCGGACTTCTGCAAGCCAATCCACCAAAATGGTCCTCATGGCTGATGTGATGTCAGGCTGCTTTCTCATGTAGTAGGGCTTCGGTCTATGTTTAACCTGGTAGAGGGTGTAGATAAACTTCAGTCTTTAGCTTGGCTTTGAAGCAGGCTTCACTTTATAGCGGAGAAGCCTTTCCCAGAGCACCAAAAATCATAGTATCCAATACCACTAAGCATGTAGACTACAGTAGCATACTTCTCTATGCCAGTTAGTGAAGGCTATTCAGTGCCATAATGTATATAGATCTTTATGCATGTTTGCTCCTCAGAAGCGTATGGAAACTCTATAGTACAGTATATTAGATGCGGCTATACTACTAAAACATTTGTGGCCTTTATTGCATCTTTTTAGATTTATAGCATTTTGATGCTAGGCCTCACGACCTTTATTTAGAAATCGGAGTCAAACGCAATATCTAAGGACCAGTAAAAACTGCAGATCCATTGAAAATAGACCGTAGTCTGCAGAGCTCAGCTTCAGACATGCTTTGTCCAGTAGGCCAATGAGATACAAACCGCATGAGGTTTGCAAACTCATCTACAACCCTGCACTACTCTTGAGGAATGGCGCTCTTACTTCAGCTTCACGCAGATAACTGTGAATCTCATCAATGTATTCTACCACGGCCACAGAGTCTGGGTCAACGTCAGAAACCTCCGCAGGTTGACATTGTAATGAGGTGTCCATCATCATTGGGGAAGCTGTTCAAAAAAAAAAAAAAAAAAAAAAAAGTTTAGAATCCCACATAAAAACTTACGAATACCATAGCCCGAGTGAACAAGAAGCTACAAACCTGCACTGATATCAAGCAGTAAATGGAACTTCTGTTTAACAATATTTGCCTCTGTTACTTCCAAACTTGGACATTCCACGTCGAGTGAGCTGTTCTCGTGTTCATCCTCGCCTTCATCTACATAGATAGTAAAGCATGTCTTGGGGGCCACTGAAGCTGTATTACAGAACATCTTGCCAGCAAGAGGAAGTACATTCTCAGGGCCAGATGTGGATTTTCCAGACACAGCACCCTAAATTTATTTATTAAAAAAAAGTGTTATTGATACAGAAGCTAGGTGTATAGTAAAAACTAAAACTGTATGTCATAGTAAAAATTGGACCTCAAGTGTGCAGTCACATGTAAATGCACATTTGCCACATCGTTTTTGCATTGCTATCAAAATTTTAGAAAGTCAGTTCTAGAATTTAATTTTTCCCCATTGGACACTGCAATGCACCATTAGTCTTCCCAGTACATTTCCTAGACTAGCCTTCCATGCTGGATTACGCAGAGTTTATTTAATAGGGATTCTGTACTCTAGGACAAGCTGTCAGTCTAACCAGTACCGATCACTTGCTAGTGGCATATCCAGTAGTGAACACGCAGAACTATGTTGTATAGCATTAGGAATGAACAGCCTATGAGATCAGGTGATTTCAGACTCACACCCCAGTCAATGGATACAGAGCTTCAGTGACAGATGTTAGCCATGTCCTAATGGAGCTAACATATGAAGCTAGCATTGGTTAAAGGTGTTGTGGGAGATTAGAAAACCACTTGCCTGCCACAGGGAAAAAATATATATTAAATGGGGCAGAGCTGCAATATAAGGGTATGTTCACAGTGTTTTCAGGGAGTTTATGCCTCAAAAAATAGGAGGCAGAACACCTACAAACATCTGCCCATTGATTTCAATGGAAATACAGCATTCTGCTCCGACAGGGCGTTTTACGCCTAATTTTTAAAAAAAAAAAATTACAATTAGGAGCAGTTTTCCCTTACAACCAGCTCCGTATTTTCAGACATTTTTGGTTAAGCGTGTGATCATACCAATAGACTGCCTCTGGTAGAGCTGAGGCATTACACTCCCTACTGGATACTTATTCAGTTGCAAGACCAATGATGGGCAGCTTTGCCATTCATTTAATTAAAATGCCCAAGTAAACTGGCATTGAGCAGTCATTACATTAGTTGGAAACCCCTTGGGCAAGTGAACATTTTAGATATTCTGCAGATTACAGGAGGTTCATCTCTTACCAAGCTAATGGATCTCTGGCACAGATCGTTCTCACTTATTACTCCAAGTATCGTTCTCTGTGGTGGAGGCAGGAGCAGATTGGACTGAACCAAAGTCTCCATCCTTGGTAAAGAAAGATTTTTCTGGTAGCCATCATAGCCACCCATACCAGCATTTCCAACAAAGTGGATATTGGATGTACTATTGCGACGCATTCCCAGTCAAGGCGAGACAGCAACTAGAAAGTGTACAGATAAGGGGTTAAGACTTAAAGCAACATCACGTGACAAGTAATAAGCATTAGATATTCACATTCGGAAGCTTTGTTTTGTACAACAGGGTAGCTCTACATATGGATCAGTAACGTAATTCATAGTTACACAGTACATGTATGCCATCCCTGCCAACCCCAAAGTTAAGTGGGTGGCAGAACATTCCATAGAACACTGAGTGATACATTACCAAAAAGATGTAGGGGAATATGCACAAGGGTGCCGATACAATATATTGGTGTATTAGCACAGACTTCTATAAGGTGAATGTGTAGGTGTAATATCTGAGCCTACAGAAAGCATATTTTGTACCTAGTAGCGGAAGGGCACACAAATGGCAACAGATCCCATTTAGAAGCCATTTCAGGCTAGAGAGAGGAGATCTACAGTGCTCATTAAAAAGAAGACTGACAACCACACCAATCCCTCTCATTGCTCCCCAAGAAGCAGGTCACATTAAAATAAAAATCTAAGGAAGATACAGCAAAGCCAGAACACTCAACTGTTTCTATATCTGCCACAGACTTCAAGGGAGCAATACTCTACTGCAATGGTCAGGGCCACAGAGGGCATGGCGGTGCCATAGAGGCACAGACTGGACACCACTGATCTACTGGAACAGACTGTTGAAAGCCATGACACCTTCCCCAAGTCAAGAAAGCTATTTAAATTCCCATGACTGGCATAGTTTACTACCATTCACAAATAAGACGCTATACACATTAGAGGCTTTATAGCATGTGCAGCTATATCACTAGTATTTACAACTACCTCAGAAAGAAGGTTTCTGTAACCAGAAATAAAGATGGACAAAACTGGGTATAGTTACATCAGAGAGCATTTTTAGACAGTCCCAAGCTTCTCAAACAGGCCATGGCACGGCTTTAGCTCCCCAGACAAACTGTGCCCAGCAGTTAATCATAAACAGAAATGACAGCTAGTAACCCATGGATGTCAACCCACAAAGTTAACTGTCATAATGTGTGGCACCTGCCAGTGGGAGTGACAGACTGGACATGCACAACCACCATGTTTTTTTTGTTTTGTTTTGTTTTTTTTAAGCATTGGCCCTAAAAGGTTAGGAACTTACGACCGTATTTTTCATCCGTATTTAGACCCATTTGTTTCTATTAGCCACATTTCCAGATTTTTATGGATGGGCATCAGTGCGGGAGAAAAAACCCAAAAAAAACGAACCTGTCCTATTCTGGTCCATAATTACAGCATAGACTCTCCCATAGAAGTGAACAGGTACGGATGTGCATCCGTAAACCACCCGCATTTACAGAATCATTGCTACGCAACATGTTGGTGACAATTTGCAGCCACCCTCTTTTTTACAGATCCGCATATACAGATGCATTACAAACAGTATTTGCAAACACCGTTCAGAGTATACACAAATTTCACATTACTACAGATCCAAATTTACAGAAAGACTAAAACAGTCATGTGCATGGGGCCTTAGATGTGATTGAAAACAGGTGGATCCTGCGTGTCAGACACAGGACCCGCTGACAGATCCAGGTGCCGTGTATACAGAATACAAAAGGAGCTCTCAAAGTAAAAAAAAAATATATATTTTTTTTTTTTTTTTTAGAAAGGTGCACAAAACAGACAAACGAAAATCTAGGACCAGATGGGATTTAAGGCCACATCCACCTACAGGAGCAGATCTCTGCACTATATGTATCTAGAGCCAACCAAACAATGAACCCCACTTGGTACGGTAAACACATTCCATCTTCTACGGGCACAGGATGGGACCAATTGCACATCCGGGTATTTCTCAGTACATACCCCAAAAAGAGACACGGGACATGCTGCTATTAGGAATGCTACGATTAGTAAATCCACCCCTTAGACCGTAGGAATATAGCAGCAGGCACCAAAGCCTGTATAGTCCCCTTTAATTGTACTGCAACATTTAGAAACGCTCCAATGTGTACAAGTACCTCTACTACATACATAACACTACATCCTAGACCAGACAACACAAAGAAAAAGATCGCTGATCGGTTACCACTGAGCAAACTCCTCTGATTCCTGTAACTTCACCACGATCAAGTACAAGGCACAACGCTCTCCCTTCCCAGCCCGTGCAGCCTGTATTTATTGGGGGATCATGGAAAGTGAAAATTGCCCGCAGCCGTGCAGGGGACCGGATATTGATGAGCGGGAGCAATTCGGTTCAGGTGTTACCAGGGCTGGGCGCGGGCTCGCGGTGTACATGGCAGGGGAGATGCCGCTGCCTCTGATCATTACTAAACACAAACCGGTGTTTTCAATCCACCCGCTACTACGAGTTCTGACCAATCAGATTCCACCCTAGCGGCATCACGTGGCCCGGTCGTCCTAGAGACTCAGAGCGGCGTGCTCAGAGGGAGCAGGAGGCAACGTCTCCATGGTGACCACTGACAGCGCTGTCACAGCTCAGGCCCTGAGGGATGTCTGTGTACACTGAGTATGTGTCAGATGAGTCTTCTGGGAATTCATTGTGTGGAAAAGGGGACCAATTCTGCAATGTATTCACGAGCACTTCATCTAATATATACAAAACTCCTTCCAATATAAGTGCTACAAATTCCATTCAGCAAAGCTGGGTGACAACCATCATGGTGACCACTACAGCTCCCATCATCAATGGCAAACCTGCCTAGTAAAGTGGCAATATGGGAGGGTGGATCACTGCATAAAAAGGGCAATTTTACGTGCTGTGGCCATTTTGCATGTATTGTTTGGCATTTTAGTGAAGTTTTTTGAGTCATTTTGGATTAAAAAAAAAAAATGGCCATTAAAAACTGTTTAACTGTCAGTTCTTCGTGGCCATTTTGCAACAGTGTGTCCACATTCTCATCCATTTCCTGTCCGTCTGTCCGTTTTTAATGGCATCCGTTTGCCATCTGTTTTTAACGGCCGTTAAAAAAACTGATGGATATAATTTGTCAGAGTTTTTTTTGTCCAAACCCCCTGAAAACACCACGATGCCGATGTAGATAGTGTCAACATAGTGCCAGTGCCCATATCATGCCACAGTGCCCATGTAGATAGTGCCACACCCCTTAAAGATAGCGCCACAAACCCCTGTAGACAGTGCCAAACAACACCCCCCTGTGGATAGCTCCACATGTCCCCCCTTGTAGATAGCATCACACAACACCCCCCTGTAAATAGCACCAGGCACAACCCCCTCCCCACCTGTAAATAGCGCCAGGCACAACCCCCTCCCCACCGGTAGATAGCACCAGACACACCCCCTCCTCCTTGGGGGCTCCCACTAGGAGCGGAATCCCCTGCCAGAACGTTTCCAACGCTCTGGCCGGGGATTCCGCTTTAGGAGGATCCCCTGACGTCACTGAATGCCTGGCAAGAGCGTTGCCAACGCTCTGGCCAGGGATTCCGGCAGTGACATCAAGGGCTTCCCCGGGCTCTGCGCTTAAAGTAGCACTGTGCCTTGGGAGTCCTTTTGGCCAGGATCAGTTTTTAACGCCCATCACAAGGATTGATTCAAGAAAAACGGGCGTTAAAAACAGGTCCATTGAGTTCTATGGGGGTCGTCTGGCTGTGAAAACTGCCAAAAATAGGACATGTCCTAATTTTTGACGGACAGTATTTACGGGCCGTTAAAAAAACAGCCGTGTGAATACAGCCACAGAACTACACTGTTCTGTAAACAACCGTATGACAGCCGTTACAAAAACGTCTATCACACGGACGTTTTTCACTGTCGTGTGAATGTGGCCTAAGACCGAATTCAGATAAACGGGGGGAAACTGGGATGTGAAAAATGACTGAGTTGTCCCCGTGCGGGTCCCGTTTTCACGGATCCTTATAGACTATATACTTTAAAGGTCCATCGAGGGATCCGTGAAAACGGAACAAAATAGGACATGTTCTATCTCTCAATGGACCATTCTCACATTTCGTTGAAACAACGGCCGTGTGAACGGCCACATTAAAATACATATGTCATCGGACATATACTACAGTCGTCTGAATTCGGCTTAAGGTTGTTTTCTGTTATTTTTTTCTATAAGCTTCTCAATAGAACCTCAGAAACGCTTGGAAAAAAACTGTACAATATGATACTAATCAAGAAGTTTCATTTAGAAAAACAAATGTAAAAAATGGCACTGAAGGGTAACTAAATATTTAACCCCTTGCAGTCACAACTATTTTCACGGCGTTCACCATGCAAATTAAATAATGTAATATTGTAATAGTTCATAATTTTACGGACGTGGCGATACCAATTATGTTTCTTTTTATATATTACTTTGGAGAGAAAAAATAGGAAAAAGTTTTTTTTTATTTTGAAGATTTTTTTTCATTACAGAAAACTTTATTCAACTTTTTTTTTACACTTTTTATTAGTCCCCTTAGGTGACTTGAACCAGAGATCGTTAGATCGCTGGTACGATACACAGCAATACTAATATAACTAATGTATTGCAGTGTATTGCCATTTTTACATGCTTCATTAGGCCCCTAGGCTGCCATGACAACCATCGGCACCCTGCGATGGTTGGCAGTGAGCTATCGGAAGGGGCACCTCCCCTTTCTAACGGCTTAGATGCCGTGGTCGCGAATGACCGCAGCATCTAAGTGGTTACACAGCCAGGATAGCAATCGCTGTTCCTGGCCATTAGTGCAGGGTGTCAGCTGTAATACACAGCTGACACACACAGCGTATGGAGCTGGCTCAGGGCGTAAGCCCGCTCCATACTTCTCCCCTTGCACCAGGACGTACTGGCACCTCCTAGTGCATGTAGGGGTTAAAAAACAATTAGATGTCATAGTGACATGTCAGAAGTTTTGATTGGTGGGGGTCGAGTACTGAGACGCCCAACGATCACTAAAACAAAGGGCTTATTCAGACGAACGAAAAATACGTGCGTGCAACGCGCGTGATTTTCACGTGCGTTGCCCGTAGCTATATTAGACAATGGGGCCGTGCAGACATGGCAGCGTTTTTTGCGCAGCGTTGCTCCGTTGCAAAAAACTCACGACATGTCCGTTGATTCAGCGTTTTCAACGCATCACGCACCCATTGAAGTCAATGGGTGCGTGAAAACCACGCATGTCGCACGGAAGCACTTCCGTGCGAACTGCGTGTTTGCGCAACAGCTGTCAAAAGGATGAATGTAAACAGAAAAGCACCACGTGCTTTTCTGTTTCCGAACATCCAAACGGAGTGTCTTTGCGATTAGCGAAACCCGACAACCGAAGCTAACTTCACCGGGTTCGGCCAAACTCGTTTTGGCCGAACTCGGCAAAAAAAATTCCGGTCCGCGACGTCGGGAGACATTCACTGTGCATGGTGCTGAAAGAGTTAAACTGTTTCAGCACCATGGACAGTGACTTGCGATCCTAAAATACATGAACCTGTAAAAAAAAACGAAGTTCTAACTTACCGATTACTCCTGTCTCCTTCCTGCAGTCCGACCTCCCGGGATGACACTTCAGTTCAAGTGACAGCTCCAGCCAATCACAGGCCAAGCACAGGCTGCAGCCAATCACAGGCTGCAGCAGTCACTTGGACTGCCGCGTCATCCAGGGAGGTGGGGCTCGATGTCAAGAGAGGCGCGTCACCAAGGACGCGTCACCAAGGACGCGTCACCAAGGCAACGGCCGGGAAGTTCTCGGTAAGTAGGAACTTTATCTTTTTTTTTTACAGGTTTTTCGCTGTTGTGTTCGGCATTCACTGTCGAGGGTGCTGAAAGATTTAGCTCTTTCAGCACCTTGGACAGTGACGGGCGTCGACAAGCCTCATCTCTATGATGCCGGCTGCGCGAAAATCACGCAGCCGCGCATCAGACACGGATGACACACGCAGCTGTCAAATAGTGTTTGCGCGCGCAAAACGCTGCGTTGTTTGCGCGCGCAAAAACGCAACGCTCGTGTGAATCCGGCCAAAGTGTCAGAAACGCTCGAGTAAGCACTGTGTCGCTTCGTTTTTGATCGGCTTTTCTCGGAAAGCCGAATGAGTGGCTTAATAGAAAGTCTATGGGTCTGCCGATCAGAGACGAACGACACAGCGCTCACCCAAGTGCTTATGCCGTTTTATTTTGGTGATCATTGGGGGTCTCAGTGCTCCGACTCCCACTAATACAAACTTCTGACATGTCGCTATGACATCTCAAACGTTTTTTAAAGTTTAGCTACACTTTAAAAATACTGAGCCAAAGTAGTTTTTTTATACATCAAAAGCCAAAAACTGCGTCAAAACTGCGCGTGTGATTCTGGCCTTACAAATACTGATGCAAAATGTGAATGTGGTCCTAGAGGGAAATACTCTTAAACGGAGTATGTGTAGGTCTTTGAGATATGCTCCATTAAATCAGATTACCTGTATTATAAACAGTTAATGAATGATAATAATAGCTAACAGTTACTTGCTGACGGTTCAGACAGAGCTAAGCACATTCTTTGTTGTGAAAAATTGTTTTTGCCGTGGTTTTTGCAGCAATTTCTCTAATCTAAAAAAAACTGAGTCAAAAACTGCCACAAAAACTGTGTGTGATCATGACCTTAAAAACACTGAAATTTCTATATTACCTTTAGGACTCATTCAGACGAGTGTGATTCTCGTCCGCCTGCTGTGCGTTGAAACAACACACGGCCCCATTGATTTCAATGGGGCTATTCACACACGTGAGTTTTTAGGCAGCGAGAGTCCATTGCATGAAACTCACTGCATGTCCTATATTGGTGCGTTTTCATGCACCTATCCGCCCATTGAAGTCAATGAGTGCGTCAAAACCACGGACAGCACATGGACGCACATCCATGTGCTGTCCGTGTTTCACACATCAATAAGGGTATGTTCACACGCACTGTTTTCAGATGTAATTCGGGCGTTTTACGCCTCGAATTATGCCTGAAAAAACGGCTCCATTACGCCTACAAACATCTGCCCGTTGCTTGCTATGGGTTTTACGATGTTCTGTTCCCACGAGGTGTAATTTTACGTGATGCTGTCAAAAGACGGTATGTAAAAAGATGCCCGCGTCAAAGAAGCGCATGTCACTTCTTGGGAAGTTTTTGGAGCCGTTTTTCATTGACTCCATTGAAAAACAGCTCCAATATCGTCCGTAAAATACACAGCGAAAAACGCGAGTTGTTAAAAAACGTCTAAAAATCAGGAGCTGTTTTCAGGTGAAAACAGGTCCGTAATTTCAGACGTATTTTGCCACTGCGTGTGAACATACCCTTACATTGAAAAAAAAAAAAAAAGTGCTTGCGAGTGCATAAAAAACACATGTCACGCGCAAAGCACACTGTTGCAAAACACAAAGCACATGGACAGATTTACGCACGTTTTTTACGTGTGTAAATCTGTCACACTCGTGTGAATGTAGCCTTAGGGTCAGTTCACACATTGCATAAATACTGCGGATTTTCCGCAACGGAATTAGTTCACACAGAGTTTTTTGCAGGCAGAAAATTCTGCCTCAAAATTCCGTTTGGAATTTTGAGGCAGATTTTCATCTGCCAGCACGCCGTTTACCGCGTGTTTTACGGCGTTTTTCGCTCACGCCCATTGAGTGCCACGGGCAAAAACGCTGTAAAATACGCTTGCTCTGTCTCCCATTAATGTCAATGGGAGGTCAGAGGCGTAAACTCCCGAAGATAGGGCATGTCGCTTCTTTTTACCGCTTGCGTTTTTTACCGCTTGCGGTAAAAAAACGCTTCCGCCTACCATTGAAATTGATGGGAGGCATTAACAGACGTTTTTTGGCGCATTTTCCGACGCGGTTTCCGCGTCAAAAAACGTGTAAAAAAAACTCAGTGTGAACAGTGCCTTATGCAGCAGCAGCAGCAAAGTGGATGAGATAGAACAAATCTCAGTCACACTCTGCGTAAATACTGAGCGAAAAAAACGCTCAGAAATTGACAGGAATTTTATTGGGCAGCATGTCAATTGTAGTTGCGTAAACACTGCTTATTTGTTGCAGGTTTTCCCCATTGAATTCAATGGGAGGTAAAACCCGCAACAAATAGCAGTTGTTGCGGTTTTTTGCGGCGGATTTGCAGCGATTCCGCCGCAAAAACTGCAACTCATAAAAAAATAATCTTATACCTACCCAGAAGTCTGTGTTTTCTCCGCCAGGCCGGCCTCCTGGGATGACATTTCAGTCACATGGGATGAAACGTCATCCCAGGAGGCCGTTCTGGATGACGTCAGAGGGACGGCCTCCTGGGATGACGTTTCAACCCATGTGACCGCCGCTGCAGCCAATCACAGACTGCAGCAGTCTCCTAGGATTAAACGTCTTTCCAGCAGGCCAACCCGCTGGCACGCCGGCTAAATGCTGCAGTTTTCCGCAGTGGACACTCCGGGCAAAAGACTGCACCACAGTTTGGTGCGGTTTTTTGCCCGGAATTCCCTTCGTCCACCGAGGCGCATACGCAGTGTTACTTTATGCCGCGCATCCGTCCCGTGTGAAGTCAGCCTTACTAACAGAATATCTGCATCTAATCTAAGTTAAAAAAGCACTCTGGCAAAAAGAAGTTTCCGTGTAGATTTCCGCTATAACTTACGCCAGTTTCTGGAGTAAATTATAGTAAGTTTATTGAGGCCATGCCCCCTTTTGTAAAGCCACAAACACGTTTTTTTACGCCTCATTTTCGGAAAACGGTGCGTGAAAAGACGCCCGCAAAAAAGAAGTGCATGTCACTTCTTAAGCCATTTTTGGAGCCGTTTTTCATTGACTCTATAGAAAAACAGCTCCAAAAACGGCCGTAAAAAAAGCAGCAAAAAACACGAGTTGCTTAAAAAACGTCTGAAAATCAGGAGCCGTATTTTCAGACCTTTTTGAGTTGGTGTGTGAACATACCCTAAGACAGTGTTACTAAATCTCCTCCAGTGTCTTTGATGTAGATCTGGATTTGTAAATAGTACACCTTCGTCTGTGAGAGATGCTCCTCGTCAGGCTGAAGACGGAATCACATAGAACGTCTATGAGCCTTCTTGAGTCTAATGAGGAGCGCGAATAAACAACAGGTGCAGAGTGTTTGGCTGAGCGCTTCTGCCCCTTCATTTTAGCAACGGCAGGGGTCTCAGCAGCCGGACCCCACCGATCAAAACTTCTGATATGTCTCTGTGACATATCAAAAGTTTTGCGGAAGTGCAGTTACACTTCATGCACATGACCGTGCCCGTAATTAGGACCCGTAATTACGGGCACGGCCGGCCGCGGACAGCCGGCCATTTTTACGGGCCGTGCTCTCATTACAGGAGCACGGTCCGTAAAATAAAAAAAATAGGACATGTCCTATTTTTTTCGGCGAGTTTCTACGGCACGGACACCCTCCCATAGACATAGGGGAAGGTGTCCGTCGGCCATAGAAATAAATGGGCCCGTAATTACAATCCGTAGTTTACGGTCATGCGCATGGGGCCATACTTTAGGTGTTAGTTACATTTTTAATGGCAAAAAAATTGTTGGAGATCCAGTACGTTACATTATTTCGATGTATTTTTGTGATCAGCAATTTCTAGTGGCAATGATTTTTGGTCACGTGTTTAGTACGCAAGAACACAAAGCCTTCATAGAGAGGGTGAAACGTTGTAGTGGATGTTGGATGAATAAAAGTTTTTTTGAGTGCTGCTTCGCTCCTTCTCTTCAAGAACACAAGGGTATATTCACACGCTTAGCAAAAAAACGTCTGAAAATACGGAGCTGTTTTCAAGGGAAAACAGCTCCTGATTTTCAGATGTTTTTTAAGCAACTCGCATTTTTCGCTGCGTTTTTTTATGGCCATTTTTGGATCTGTTTGGATATGTTCACACTGCTTATTTTCTGGCGTTTTTCAGGCCGTAAACGGCCGGAAAATTGGAAGCAGAACGCCTCCAAACATCTGCTCATTGATTTCAATGGGAAAAATGTTGTTCTGTTCCGAAGGGGCGTTTTTTTACGCGGCCGTCTTGAAAGAAAGAAGTGCATGTCATTTCTTGAGCCGTTTTTGGAGCCGTCTTTCATTGAGGGCGGATTCACACGAACGAGATTTGCGTCCGTGCAGCCCGCGGGTCGCACAGACCTATACTATGGGGCAGTGCAGACAGTCCGTGAGTTTTGCACAGCGTGAGTCCGCTGCGTAAAACTCACGACATGTTCTATATTTAGGCGTTTTTTGCGCATCACGCACCCATTGAAGTCAATGGGTGCGTGAAAATCACGCGCACCCCACGGAAGCCCTTCCGTGGGACGCGCGTTATTCGC